>NW_022704992.1:2953890-3037792 GCF_011630105.1 Anneissia japonica | reverse complement strand
ATATTACTATTAATATTGTTGTTGTTATCACCTTTATTATCGTTATTATGACTAATTTGTATTATTAAAGTAAATATTTTAAAAGGACCGACATGTCACTGGTGATTCACGTCATTGGATGCATCCTTGTCACTGACGGGTTTCAAACATAGCCCCCAATGGTCGAACAAATATGAAGGACTGAAGTCTGTCACTCAAAAATACCAATTGTTCCTATTGTGGATAATTAATACTAGATGCTGCACCCCACCTAATTTTAACGTACTGTAGGCCTAATTCTTGGGCGTGGTTCTGAAGAAAATGGTATTGAAATGCACGCCATCGTGCATTCATTTGATTTTAGTCGGATTTAAAATAAATTTTTAACATTTAAAAAAATCATAATGTGGTTTTTCTATTTCAATTTTTTATGATTAGGTCTACAGTATGTACTCATGTTTTATGTCAGTGTTTTAACGTGAACAAAATTAAACATTAATATATGTGTTTTTCTTAATTTTCTATACAAAATACATGTATGTTTAAGTAATAATAATAACAATAATAATAATTAATAATAAAAATAACAACAACAACAACAGCAACAACAATAATAATATAACATACACATTCAATAATAAAAAGATTGGGGAAACGCAATAAGCAGTAAACATTTAAATAATTAAAACTTTAAAATACAGACACAATGATGCTAAACATTAATATATGTCTATGAATTTATGAAAAAAATAAACAATTATAAACATGAAAGTGTACAACGATTTAATACGGTAAAAATGAGGCGAAATTGTCATAGAAGTCAGAAACGCGAAAGAATGATAATTGTGGGAGAACGTGACTCAGTCAGACACAAATGAGTTAATCTTGGCTATTTGTATTGTAAAAAATGATTTATTCACGTCAAAATATATCCGCAAACAAAACACGCAATAGTGTATTGATACGTAACAGATGGACAAAGTTACAGCTATAACAGTTGATCACAACGATTACATCGATTACAATGCTTGACATGGATTACAACAGTTACAACAGTTGCATCAATTACAAGGCTTACAGCTATTACAGCTTTTACAACTATTACACAATTCAAAACCTGAAACCAAAACAAATACATATTACAATATTTCAACTAACAAATTACAAACAATACATTTTGCCAATAACAGGCCTAAGCACGGCCTAAAGTCAGAACCGTAACATGCCTATTCATAAACATTAATTACTGTACTGTTATAGTTAAATGATAATACATAAATAATTAGTATAATCACATTCATAAATGTACACTCATTAATAAACCTAATATTATATTCTATATTATTACCATTACAACAATTAATAAACTTGCCATAGGCCAATTAAACTCATAACAGGTTAGCAATAACAGGTTAGCAATATCAGGTTAGCAAATCAACTTCAGTACCAATAACATGAGCTTACGCTTGGTAAACGCTAACTGAATTAAAGTTTACTAGAACAAACATATTTGAATAGAGCCATATAGGCCTACGCACGCGATCAATAGGAGTGCGTACTTCGGTCGTACGTGTCATTGTCGCTATAATTACGGTACGTCATTACATAATACGTGCTAACACTTAATACTGTACTAAAATACGACAACAATGATAATAATAATAACAATATCAATAATAATAATAATAACAATATAACATACAAATTCAATATTAAAAAGATTGGGGAAACAATATAAAAGCAGTAAAACATTTAAATAAATAAATCTTTCAAATAGACAAAATTAGTCTAATAATAATAATAATTTATAAAGCGCCAATATCACTAAACTAAAGTAAAAATCAAAGGCGCTGTGCAGTGTGTGCTTGTTCAAAAGGTGAGTTTTGAGTTTGGTCTTAAAAATAGCAACTGAAGGTGAGTCGATAATATATTTTAGGGAGTTCCAAAGTGTTGCAGCTGAAAATAAAAATTATCTGTGGCTGTAGGATTTGGAGTTGCAGTGCTCTAAATGTTACCGTAGTAACAGAATGTTATACTTTATTCGTGAATTAATTGGAAGCCAGTGCAAATTTTAGATAATGGGAGATATGTGCAATCGTCTATTGGTAAGTGTTAGAATACGTGCGGCAGTATTTTGAAGACGTGACCAGTTTAGCTTAACACTTTGTCATAAAAGTAAAAAATGTGAAATAATAATAAATAACACTTTAAAATATAGACAAAATTAAGCATATAAATAATTCATAATAGACCTACATAATTAAATTAAAAAGTCAGTGCAAACACCATGCCTGTGCATATTTTTGGGTGGGCCAATCCAACATTGTCTTATGCCCTTAATAAGCAGCATAACAGAATCACCGATGAAGGTTTAGGCAAAAACCATGACGGTAACTTCTTACACTATGACTGTTAATCATCTCAGAAATCTCACTTTAATGCAACAATAATTTGGGGTTTTTTTTTTTATACTTTTTAATAGAGGGCGGAATTCACCACTATTTGAAATATTATTTGCCAACAAGTCACATGCCTGGTCATGTGTGCGGGTCCCCAGAATACAACTACCCCCTCCGAAGTGGAACCCTCTCAGGGGAGTTCTTGTACCAGGTCACCATTGGGGTTCCTATCTTATCAGTAAGTGAATATACTTTATTTTTACTCATATATATATATATATGAACTATGAAGATTTAAAATCTATATTGATATTATTGGTTGGGTAGTTCCCCATTGCAGATGCAACTATACTAATATCATTTTAAAAGTTATGTCTGCTATCTATAATGTTATTATTTCTCCTTTCTAATTGCTCTTTATCAAGAACATCAATTTAAGTTGTAATAATTCTATGAATGAATGAACAAAGCTTTCTTGTTTGGGAGACATAATTACAATTTATCCTTAATTTAGTTTGTTGTATTTGAGCTGTTTACAACATCCCGGTCAGGGCAGTCTAAGTTGGTTGAATGCCTTCGTCAAATCGCGAAGTACATATTTGGCATGTTGTTGATGTTGATAATTGGCCAGACATTGAAGAGTGTGACTGGGGTACCAAGACCATACTATAACACAGTCTGCAAACCTAAGTGCACAGATGGTTTTCCGTATGTCATTGCAGAGAATGAGGCTTGTCAAACAACCCTTCGAGAAGCTACGTAAGAAATAAATCTTCATATAAACTTACTACATTTTACTTTAGTTTGGTGTTGGAACCTTTCAATATTTTTCTTTATTCAAAGTCCTGTTTTAGTTTGTTAAATGCATTTTGTACTGTATGTCATGAACTAAGAAAATTAATTTCCTATTGGAATTACTTAATATTTATATTTAATTAAGTTATTTACTTCTAATTAAAGATTTCATTACAAAAAAAATGGCTAGTATCTTAAGAATTTGTTTAATGTCTGTATAGCCTGGTTTTCTTAAAATCGCTACACTGTCAAAGTTCTGGTTTAGTTTGTTAAATGCATTTTGTACTGTATGTCATGAACTAAGAAAATAAATTTCCTATTGGAATTACTTAATATTTATATTTAATTAAGTTATTTACTTCTAATTAAAGATTTCATTACAACAAAAAATTGCTACTGTAGTATCTTAAGAATTTGTTTAATGTCTGTATAGCCTGGTTTTCTTAAAATCGCTACACTGTCGCTGCAGGGTTTTTAGTGCAATCATTATACTGTATAGCAGTCACTGACGCAATCAGGAAGGGTCCCCAATTTTACCGGGCAGTCAGCATCAACGAAAGCTGTCGGTGATAGCGTGTAGCGATCGTATGGAAATCAAGCTTAAATCAGCAACTGGTAGGAAGTTACAGTATAACAAATAAATAATTGATTACGCATTTGAAACTTTTAACTGAGGTGCACTAGAATATGCTAAATATAGTAATTTAGTTTGCCTAGTTAGTATTTGGTAGGAATACTGTAGCTGACTGTGTCTGATATAATATCTACAGTATATATGGTTGTACTGAAGCTGACTGTTATTTCCTATTTATAAGACACTGTGTTTTTCATATCCAATAGATTATGCTTGTCTGAGCTACTGTACCTTAGCCATATTTAAGAACTATGTATTATTACAGCTAGCAGATAGTTATTCCTTATTCTTCAAGACTTTCATTTCAATCAGTTTGTTTACTTGTTATTGTTTCTTATATAATTCCTTATATAATTTGTCAGTTATTTTATCTTTCAGACGTTCTTTCCCTGCCCTTCATGCCAGTGTTGCCTTCTATGCTATGGTATATTTTGTTGTAAGTATTTGTGTATTTATTTATCTCCTCCACATCTAACAGCAAGTACACTTGCCACTTACAGGTTGGACTGATGCTTTATAATCCAAGTGTCATTTTGAGGCCTAGGGAATAGAGTTGGTTTAGTTGTGAGAAAAAGTTCTGCTGTGACAAAAATTGAACCCAGAACCCTGGGATAGGAAGTAGGGCACCTTAACCACTGAGCTACAGTATTCAACTCTATTGTGTAAAAAACAGACTGTACTGTTTCTCTAAGTGTATTATGTGCATATTTAAAGTTAATGTAAGATATTAGATAAATATACACATGTATGATACACACCCCAATCCCCCACACACGCACACTATTGTGGCATATGTTTGTATAACTGTGTACACTTGATTTCGTCTTTATTAAATATTGTTATTGTTTAATAAGAAAAAAATTTAATAATATCAAAATAAAGTGTGTACTTTATGAATTTGGCAAGACTTTTTTATACATTGTTTAGCGAACCCTCTGCCTGAAAATAATGATGATTTCAAATAAAAGTAAAATTTTATTTTTGGCTATTTTATCACACCCACTGCCACAAAAAATGAAAATTTCAGAAAAAAAAATTAAATTATTATACCCACCATTGCCTTGAAATCTCCAGAAATAAGATATGTATCTTTCTTCCTAATTATAAAAGATTAAAGCATTTAACCATCCCATTTCTACACTGTTTACATTCACTGTCAATACAATTTTATTTCTATTTTTTCCTCCGTTAGGATGTTTTTGGCAAAAATATTTGAAGAAATAGAAATCCATGTCAAATTGTAATTTTATCCACCCTCCTCTGACAAACTTTTAAAAACTTAGTTTGCGAAACAAGGTATATAAAAAAAAGTCTCGCCTTATTAAATGTTTAAAAAAAAATTATATTCAAGTTGTATGTGGAAGCACGTTGGACATCACAGAAACCAGTCACAATAAAACCAACCTTACAGGGTGCAGCCTTTGTATTTGCGTTGTATGCTAGCTGTACCCGTATCACAGACTACAAGCACCACACGTTGGATGTAGTTGGAGGCGTAGCCTTGGGTATCTTGGTGGCACTGTTTGTGGTAAGGAAATTTACAATGAAATGGTGTTTTTTTATGTAGCGTTCATCCTCTAGCTCACATTCTTAAGTTCAAGCTATAAGAATCGATTTTTATAAACTAATAATGTCTCCTGTTGTCCTGTTGGGGAGTGTTAGGCCTGTAATTTTCCCCCATTTTGTGTGAGAACTACTCACTCAGCAATAAAGTAGGCTCTGAAATGGTGGTCCTGACTGCCCCTAGATATTATAGCTAATTTCATTAGAGTTATTAGATTGAAAATTACTGATTATTAACACATTCTTTTTTGTTTTTTACCAATACTTCAGGTTTACAGCTGCACAGATATTTTGAAATCTCAAACTGCAGAAGAAAAACCGAAATACAAAAGATATTAGATATCCAAGATACAGTGCGAGCTCCAGAAAGAAAGTGTTGAAAATATAACAAATAAAATGACCAACTTTACTCTCAAATGTCCATCTAGGGTTTTGGCAGGAATTATTTTGACTTAAAGAAAGGCCCAAATTACTTTTGTATGATGTGTGAACGGGAGATGCTCTTCTTTCCAAGCTTAATTAAAGAGTATAATATTGCTCTTGGCTTTAAATTAATTGATTTGAAACCTAATCTTGGATATACTGTAACCTATTGGCTATTATCATTTTAATGCATGTGCATGTGGAACTTGATAGTGACCCGGATTTCAAAGTGTCACTATGCTTCGGTGGATACAGTATGTATTATTTGTATTACCATTTATTAGGTGTGAGGTGTTTTTTGGCTTTATTGAATATGTGAATTTCAAAAGAATCATATTCTGACTACTTAAAAAACCAACTATTTTTATAATAAACTATAAAGTTATTTTGAGTGTTTTTTAATTGAGTGTTCAAATTCTGTCTATAAAAGGATAAAGTGCTGCCCTTAATTTCAACCAAAGAAAGAAAAAATATGTAGTTTGTCTATCTTTAAGTAGATAAATGAAGGATTGGTCCTAATAACTATGGGACTAGGAAATTCTAGCTGTGTACTACTGTACGTACAGTATTGGTCACAGTGCAGCCACACCCCATTTTTGAATGGACAAGAAACAATGGATCTTTGTGGAGTGTCAGTCAAGCAGTTGACCAATCAGTACAGGGGCAGGAATACGCACTTATCTTACAAAAACGCACACGATTACATAGGTTTACGCTGTCGTTTTAAGAGAAACTAGCAACAATATCCAAAGGTCTCTGAGGGGTTTTCAATTTGGATTATGATGATGATGATTATGTAACCTGCATTTTACTCAGTAGCACAATGCAAGCTTGTAAAGTTGCATGAAATAAGTCTTCATCTTTGATAATAAACAGAGTTTTAAAAAAAAATATAAGTTAACTATATTCATTTTTTTTATATTGTGTGTGATGTTATCAAGGGGTGTATCCAGGATTTTTTCTGGGTGGGTCGTGATCATAATTTTTTGAACCTTTTCACAATGAAAAAACAGCAAGATGTGATTAAGATATCAATACAATTTTTTTTAAAAATAAATAAAAATTTGCTTCAGAATTGACACAGCCTGAGGATGTTTCTTTCCTTGGTGAAAAACGTTATAGGCACTGATACCTATGAGCAGTTTAAGTGTCATTTAATAAAGTGCAGAAAATCGCATGAATTGGCCTAATATTAGAATAACAAAATTATACCTAATCCCAGTCCTTATCTGAAACCGCAACGCCATTAAGGATAATCTGTATCAGTTGCTGGGGTGGGAGACAGATTACAGCGCCACCAGCCAGTGGATGGCAGGCTCAGTTTCAGAATTGCTGGAATTGAGATAGATACGTCACGCAATTGGCAGAAATATCGAAACAAATTTCAGAAGGATCAATGAAAAAAATGAAAGTAGGCCTACTCTAAATGTTATGAACTTTTATTATTAGTCCAGTGGCATAACAAATAAGTATGAAGACCCTGGCCAGGACTTCTTCGTGGCCCTACTACTCTGGGGAAAAGCCTGTTGTTTTAAATGTTTTAATGAGTTTTTTTTTTTTCATTTAAGTGCTCTTTAAAAGTGCCCCGCTATGCCAATGTATGAAGAAAATTGCTGATAAATATCCAGGTGGTCCTTGTGGGACCCCATGGCATTAGGGAGAGTCTATAACTGTTACGCCACTAATTCAATTTCGGACGGATCCAGAGAATCTAGATAGAGGGGGGGGGACTTGATGATCAGTTGAGGCCAAAACTGGCAATATAAGGTGATTTTTAACTACTTGACCATGATTTTTTGGGGGAACGATTAATTTTTCAAGGAAGGGCTTAGCCCTAGTCAAAAAACTTGTTTTGGAGTGTAATGCAATAAAAGCACGTTACTAATGGCTTATTACTTAGAAGTTTTAATTCTCTTTAAATAGGCCTAGATACTTTTTGAAATACATGTAAATTGATTTTGAAAAGCACAAAATAAATGTGCCAAATGACAAAGTTCGCTTTTGAAAGAACAAAAACAGTTAGCTAATGATCAGTACGTTTTTCTTTAAATAATGACTGTTGTGTTAATAATATATTAGAACTGTATAAAAATCATAGTAGACATACTTTTTCATTCAAAGAAAATAAATACTGTACTGTAGAAGGCATCACGACACAGGATTCGATCACAAACTATAAGTCATAAGTGATTAAGTTATAGCAGCGCTTTCATTACATGTAAAATTCTCAGTTTTCTCTCTCCCTTTCACGTTTATAATTTTCTTCTCTCAAAATTTATTGTTTATTAAATTTATTGTTGTTTTTGTTTATTTATTGATTATCATTTCTAAAAGGAAAATAACACATAGGCCTATGGCCTACTCATACTGCGTATACTCATATAGTACATCCGTGAATTTAAATAGTGAACCTTTTACCACGGTCTCTAATTCCCTCTCTCCCCTCTCTCCTCTCACTGGCGCCACCACAGGGCCAATCTTGTTTATTTTTTATTTTTAATGTCTGCAGTGCCATGTGTGATCGTACGACGATGGGGGAAGTAATGGAAGTTTTATTTGATTGCTTTTTGATATTCATTGGTGAGAAGTAAAAATGGAAGGAGTTAAAAAAAACAGTAGTTTTATTGCTTTACAAATTCATCAGACAAATGTCTGAATTATTCAATAGGGTAAATAATAAATAGGCAAAGCTAACCTAACTAGGCTATGCTCAGAAGACCACAACTAGGCCTAGCAATGTCTAGTAGTAGGCCCTCTTTGGCCTAGTAGGTAGGCCTACCTAATACTGTATGTGGTAGGCCGAGGCCTAGAGGTGAGAGATAGAATAGGAAACGTCCCTTGCCAAATCGGCTAGAAATTCACCTGGATTATAAGCTTTTCCTTGATAGTAGAGAGAGATAGACTTAATTTTTCTTCACCATAGATAAATTAGGACACACAAAAAAAAAATTAGATTATCCCGCCCGCGTCAAAAAAAAAAAAGGGATGCGGGAATAAAAAAATGTTGTTTTTTTTTTGTTTTTATTTGCCGCATCATTTATTTTAACAGCAAAACAAGGCAATTTTGTGACTGGAAGTACTTTTTCTTTAAAAAACAATAAACGCTGTGGCTAGTGATACGGTACCAAATTTCCACTTCGTTTTGCTAAAGGTACGATAAGTGGAATTACGTCACCATCACCCAATGAAGTGCCAGAATGTGCGTGACGTCATTTTTTGAAGACTGGCAAGTTTTGTGCATTCAAATTGTATGAGTATTTTGGTCGGATTGTAAAGCGTGGTGTTTCGAGTATATTAAGCTTCTTGGACAAAAACTAGGGATGTTCAGACGGTATGATCATGGAGGAACTAGGCTAAAGTTTATGACTGATATATGCCACCCAGATCAATGTCACCAGAGCAGCTGCTGCGAAAAGCAGAATCCACTCAGGCCTTGCTTGCTTAGATTTTTTGCCAAGCGAAGAATTTAAGCAATGCCTAGAGGCATACCAAGAGTTATACATAGGCCTAGCTAAATGAAACATTTTACTAAGTGGAACCATACGCCTATTTATCGGTGACAGTACTAAGTCAAACAATATTGTACTTCTTGATGTTCTATTTTCCCAGTACTGTACTCACCGCTCATCGCGGGTGATCTGCAGTGCCAGTCTTGAAAAAGGACGTCACTCACATTCTGGCACTTCATTGGGTGATGGTGACGTAATGCCATTTACCGTACCTTTAGCAAATTGAAGTAGGAATACGGTACTGTATCTCTAGCCACGGCGAACAATAAAATTAAACTAGTTTTTATACATTTACAATATTCTTGCCAAATAAAAACAGTCCCTCCCTCATCGATAAAAAAAAGCAATACTATTGTTCCGATTGAAAAAAAAAACTCCTGCCCTCATCAGCTTTTTTTTTTTTTTTTTTAAAGAGTGAGAATCTATTAATATTTTTTATGTGCCCTTATTCAAGGTATCAGTAAACCCCGCCCACTACTTGATTGTAGCCCTCCCCCTCTCTCTGATGTATCTTATTAACTATATTCTCTTTCAGAATGTTCAAGTTTGTATTGTATAAGTAAATACATGCCTATGTGGCATATGCCTGGACATGGTGTTTTTGAAAAGCAGTATAGTTATCCATATGTTAGAGACACAGTCACAAAAACTTTCCTTGTCAAGGCATCTTTCATCATTCCAATTTCCTCAGTAAGTAAACAAAATAATTGTATTTATTTTATCTGGTAAACCACCTCCTTAGATATCATAGAGATATCTGGATTTTTAAAATAGTATTAATTATATTTTAATATCCTGTATTTTTAAAGGTCACTATATTGTAAAAAAGATGAGAGCTAATATGCAGCAAGCTTAAACTTAAAGTTGTATTATATTATTAATTTTTAGTTTATTTAATTTCCATCCAATTATAAGATAGAAGTTAGTTGTTGTTCCTACACATGGCATCCACCATGTAGGGATATATGTCGCAGCTTCAAATGACCTGCAATTGTGATTGGAAAGTTTGTATCTTAGTATTTGGAAGGGATTTAGTTTTTTAAAGATCACATATTAATTATTAGCAGAAAATTAAATTTAGCAAAAAAAGTGTTTTCCACTTTGTCTTCCCTTGTACCATGATCTCTAAATTATCTTTATTCTTTTCTATAACTCTAGTTCTTCATCTTCGAAATCTTCACCAAAATGTCACCTTTAAGATCTAAAATTTTCTGTTTTCTAAATCAAATTACAAAATTTGCATGTGGAATATTATTAATGCTAATCTTCGGCGTAGTGCTGAAACATGTGACCGGTGTTCCAAGACCATATTATAATACGGTTTGCCGGCCAAACGTCAATATGAATGAAGAAGTATCAAGATATCCTTATATACTGAATGATAAAGATGTGTGTGAAAATCCAGATTATGAAGCAATGTAAGTTTAACATTTAAACTAAATGTTTAACTATGAATCATTAACTAATAACAAAAATGCCTTAAGCCTTGTATAGACTTTCAAATTTATTTGACAAAAATGAGTGACATGTTTAAATCACGTAGTATCGTGACGTAACACTGTAATACTCTATAGCTAATACCCAAATAGAAAATCTATTTCTTAATTGTTAATTGATTTCTGGTTTACATATGAAATTATTGAAATACTGAATTGGTTTCTTTTATCTGTAGTCGTTCATTTCCATCTCTACATGCAGCTGCAGTATTCTATAATTTTGTTTATTTGTCAGTGAGTATTATCATTTTTTTGGTTTTTTTTCTTATTTTACAGTTTTAGTCAGGCATATTAGGGCAAAATTTGTAATGGATATGAATGTTCCGGATAAAAGCACTAAATTTTGTTTTACGTGCTCTGTAACACTCTGACCATCACTGTAGTGATCTTTCTAGGACAGGTCTTATATTTATTTTTGTCTTTAGCTCATGACTCATCCCATCATTCCTCTATACCGAATTTACTCTTACAGGGTTACTAGACGATAACATAGTGTCTAGCTCACAGAGATCTCCATGTTTGGCGGTCAAGCATTGTGTTACCAAACACAGATCTCCATGTTTGGCAGGCAGAGTGTTATGGCCGTAACATTCAATTTTTAATAAAACCATTTATGACCCTAATGACCATCTGACCACAAATAGTACACTTCCTTTATTATATCACATAAACATACTTAGAATAAAATTTTCAATGGTTTAAAATCTGAAATATAAATTACTATATAAAGATTGGAGATGGCTGCCGTAGTGAGAACCTGGATGCAATACAGTAGTTATTCTCAAAAATGAATTCTGAAAACATGAATATAATTTTTTTGTAAAACATGACAGCTACCTAATTTTTATAATTGCCATAGATTTGACATGGAATTACATTAAACCCTGTGTTAATGAACCAAGCTATTGAATGTCATTTAATGTCAACTTACGTCTGCATCATTAAATGCAATCAATGGTGGATCCAGGAATTCCAAATAAAGGGGGTCCATGGAGGGATTCACTAATGGAGGTGTAGATAACCTCAGCCCCACTATGGTCGGGACTGAGTTATGAAAATGTATGATTATGTAACCTCTAGATGCCCGGAAAGGCACTTTCAGACTTAAATTGAAATGTATAATTTTCCTTTTTTCTCCATTTTTGTTTAATTTAGGGGGACCCTGGCCAGCTGGCTTCCACCCCCATCCTTGAACCCGCCACTGTTACAGTAATCAGTAATCATCACATACAAATTTTCTTAACCATAATATTTTTTATTATATTGCTAAAGTGCTACTACGAGTCTCGATGGACTCTTGAGAACTTTGTACTGCTGAAACCCATGCTTCAAGGAGCGTTGTTCTTAGGTGCCATTTTCACCAGTTGTTCTCGCATAACGGATTACAAGCACCATTTGACGGATGTCATCGTTGGCTCTGTTCTTGGAGTGGTTTCTGCAATATTTTTGGTAAGTTGAGGTAACAGGGACATTAATGAGGCCCTGTAGGACCGCTTTCACATAGTAGGCCTAGAGTAGAAATGTAGCTTGTGTTCAAGTGGATTTTTCACATAGGGCCAGAAAAATGTGTTGCATATGCCCAACCAACACAAAAATCTTGAAAAGTCATAATTTATCAATTTATTTATCTATTTATTTATGTTATCTATCTAAATTTATTTTTTTATTTTAATAATATTAATATTCGACTTATAGAGCATATATTGTGGAGACCTATGCGCTGAACATAAATGTTGAAAACAAAAGTGGACCAAAATAGTAATACTGTACTTAACTTTTAAGTATTAGTTTTGTTTGTTATTATTAAGTAATATTTTTTTTGTTTCCAAGTTTTGTATTGTCTATTTATATTTTAACTTAATGTATTGTTTATGAGGTGGTTTTGTGCAGTTGGAATGGTTTGGTTTCCCAACCTTTAGTTTGGGGTTTCAATCCCTCGCTCCGCATTTTGCTTGTGTCCTTGAGCAAGGCACTTTATTTGCATTGCTTATCTCCACCCAGGAACATAAATGGGTACTTTGTTGAGTTGCCTGTTCATGCGTTGATTAGCAACAGCAACGCTCAAAGATGTGGACTCAATGACCCGGGAAAAACAAAGCGTTTTGTAACCTAAAGGAATAGGCGCTATATAAAAATACGAACTAAACTATCTATCCGTAAGAAAATAGGAAAACAATGACACAATTATTACTTATATCTATTCACAGATGGTCAGTGCAACAGATATTTTCAAGTCTTTGTCAAGCATTCCAAAAACAAAGATGAAACAAAATGAAAAGATTGACTGAAAGTGCATTGCTTCATAGTTTGTAAACAATAATAATTCTATTTAATCTATTGATATATAAAAACAGTTTAATATATTTTTAGTTTTTTAAAAACTGAATTGGTAAAATTGATAAATCTAAAGTAAATACTGTTTATCAAAATTATGTTTATTAAGTGAACCTGTATGCTTATACAACCAAATTAGACAGCCGTTTTAGTGGCACTACACTATGGTTAAACTAGAAAGCTTTATAGGTTGGAAATCATAATGAACTAGATAATGCTGCTTTTACACTGCACAGTAAATTCATAGCCTCCCCACGGTGTGATATTTCTCTGATAATTGATGAGTAGGAGTTTGAAACCAATCAGACTTGCCAAACTTTAGTTATCGTGGTAACACACAATTTACTACAACGGTGACAGTGGCAAAAACAAATATTTCAATTTCAACTAAATTATTAGTTTTTATTTGTATTATGATGGTATTTAGTTTAAATTTCATTAGTGAAATATTAATTATGCAAATGAGCAATTAGCATATTCACACACGTACCAGAAACAATAGGCTCTGTTTTCTTATTACTTATTGAAACCAATAAGTCTTAACAAACTTATAGTTATTATCATGGCAACTAGCCTAAATTACCGATTAGTTTAATATTAATTAGGCAAATGAGCAAATAGCATATTCACATGAACCAAAAATGATAGGCTCCGTCTTATTACCTTCTTGCATTCTGCCAAGTTTGAAACCAGTCAGACTTGCCAAACATTAGTTATTGGGGTAACTAGCCTAAATTACCTGATTAGGTTAAAATAGCTAGACTAGCCTAAAATATTGATTATGCAAATGAGCATATTCATACACGTAACAAAAACAAAAGGCTTCGTCTTTTTATTACCAACTTGCATTTTATCAAGTTTTAAACCAATGAGACTTGCAAAACTTTGGTTGTTGTGGTAACAAACAATTTACACAACAAGGACAGTGATAACATGAATAAAAAATGTGTAAAAACAATAGCCTCAGAGGAGCCTCGCTCATTTAGGAAGGCTAATAATACTTAAATTAGGTGTGCTGCATTGTGCTAGTGCTACTGTGTGTGAGTGTTTAAGTCAATTGTATTAAAAAAAAACTGCTTGAGGGTTACGGTAGATCTGTGCCTATACCATAGGTCTAGATGGCTAATGGTACGATACCTTGATAACGAGAGTTAGCAAGCTTGAATCCTGCCAGACACTTTTTTCATACAACTGAAAAAGGAACTTTTCGTTGACAGGCTATATTTATGTACTCTTGATGATTTATATTATATATATATTTCAACATTATTCTCTAATCATGATCAATCAAAATGACACGCATACAACCATACTGTAGGATAATTGAACAAGTTCCTATTTCATAGAATGCATAGAAACCCAAAAAACAAGAACACTAAAACAGAAATCAGAGAGATAAAACGTGTGTATCATTTAATACAGTGTTTTTGCATTGCTCCAATAAATAGCACAAACCATTGACGGTATTAATATTTAGTTTGTTCCTTTATACAATCCACAACACACAAATATTATATTGCGCAAATTTATATTTCAAACAAAAGTGAGGCACACTGTCTTATAGCTGCACATAGGTACATAACATAGTGGGTTATACACTTAGTCACAAACTAACTTCCTTAAGAAAAATAATAATAATTATAATAAACTAATATATTACAAGCTAATGAGGGCAGTATTCAAATTATAGTATTTCAACATTCCAATGAAATATATTGCAGGAGATAATAATTTATACAGTATTGAAAAATGAAGAGTCATTCTACTTTATACTGTAGTATTTTTGTGTTACATTTTGTATGCATTAAATAGATGCACATAAATATAGGGTTACTGGTTGTGGAAGTTCATGCATTTATCTAAAACATTTCAGTTTTTTTTGACAACATATTTTAACTAGAGGAAGACTTAATAATGTACATGTTAATAATCTATATGCATAGATTTAATATTGTTATCAATTTTTACTTAATACTGACATGGTTTATAAATGCATTCATTTAAGATACAAAATAGAAATATAATGTTCTGCCAAAGTGAATATAAAATTTAATTTGTTTTCTTAGTATAAAATGAATTATTAAAGTGTTCTTATATTTGTAAATGTATGAAAAAATAATATAGTATTAAATAATAATAATAAATAAGAATTACAAATTTGCATTCATTTTTATTAATTGAAGTATTCAACGAATTGTGGAAGTGCATTATAATTTGAGTCTCCTTAAACAATAGAAAATATAAAAAGATTCATATTGTTTGTTTAGTAGGACTACCATGTTAATTTGACCATGATTTGACCTAGAAAATAAAATCACTATTTTCCAGTCTACCTCAAATATATATACACCATACATTTAAATCACAGGTGACATAAATAATAATGATTTTTAAGTTTTAAATGTACAGTATAACTTTTATTTAGTCAGTAAATCATATAATGTTAATAATAAATTGTTTTAGCATGTTATTTACATCTACTGTAGGTGATTTTTTGTACCAAGCTTCAAACATGTTTATTTCTTTTATAAAATTATTAACATTTTGAATAATAAAGTAATTAAACTGATTGGATGGAAAGTATCACATGTTTGTATCATGTCACATGTTTCAGTACATTCCAATAGCCAGTAGGTGCCTTGCAGCTAATCACAGCAGGGAAAGTATAGCATGTTTACATTTTCAACATGCTTGGAAGGAGTAATGTGAGCTCAACAGAATTACGTGAACATGATGGATTGGTGCTTCAAATTACCCAGAAGTGGGGAAGATTTCTGTCAAGAAATTGTATTATTAATAATAACAACAATAATAATAATACAGTACCACCGTAATAGCACCAACACTGTTACTGACAATACAATTTGAGCATTTTGTCAGGGTTCCACACCAGACTACCACATTAGGTACACTTGCAGTAACATGTACAGTACACCAAAAGAGGAGCACAAGATAGACAGTAGTGGAGGGTGGACTATTTGTTGTAGTGATAGGATGCACCATACTCTGGTCAAGGTAAAGACAATAGTAAAAATGCAATTGTTTTTGTAATATTCTTATTAATACATTCACTTGAATTTCAGGAAGTATGGGATGTAAGAAAGGAATTCCACTTTATCAATTGTACCTGATTGATCCATCTGAAAGAAAAAGATACCAATTAAATAAAAATATTGAACTTTACTTGAACTGCATGTAAATACAGTATTTAGGAGTTGTTGGTGAGCTAGCCTTCTGTTCACTCCACAAAATTAACCATATCAAAAACCAATTATTGTTAAATGCACTTTGAATTAGTATTTTTCAACATCTTTTCTTTCAGGACTTGCAATAAGTAACTTGTTCTCAAGCGTGATACGTCCATACCTTCCAACATTTTGGAAACATAAGTTGATCCGGAAGAAACGAGACATAGTGCTGTAAATCCTCAAATAAGCGCTGCTCTCAAATAAGCGCCACATCAAACATAATTAATACTTTTAATTGTCCCAATATTCATATGTGAAATGCAAAATTCCAATCAGAAAAAAAAAAACACCTAGCCATCCTACAACATAATTTGTTTACATAGTTAGGCATAAACATTATGCTATTCTGAAAACCTTGCTGTTTCTCTATAGAGCTTTAAAATGAGCTTTTGTAATAACTCTTGGGTCCAAATTTTTTTTTTTAGCAGAGGAATGCGAGTGTTTATTCTTTTATCAAAAATGACCAGACTTGTTAAGGAATTTCTGGCTACCACCCAGGGGGTGGGGTAGTGTACCTTTCACCTCTGGATCCACTACTGACTGATGATTAAGAAGAAAATATATTTTTGGGGAAAATACTTTTGCAACCAAGTGGATGAGAATTAAGAACATACTCTAGAGCTTACTTACACTTATAGTTTTTAGGATTGTTTCAAATGGTATGCTTGCAATATCCTTGTCCAAAGCCATAGAAAGGATCTCTTTCAGGGAGTCCTTTGAGATGGATCCGTTCTGCTGCCGGTCTACAGTTGCAAACAACATCTGAAACAAATGGACACACATTAATTTTTCTTTCAATCAACAACATTTTAATCAAGGGTAGCTTAAGGAAAAATCACCTGCCAACATTTTGAACATCAAAAATTCTAAGGAAAATTAAAGATTTGTAGTAAAATATTATTTTGTTTGACATGTAAAGCCCTGTCCAAACTATCAAATTTATTTAACTAAAAAACTTATATACCCATATATAGTCATGATGTGCCTATATATAGTCATGATGTGCCTATATATGGTCATGATGTGCCCATATATAGTCATGATGTGTCTATGGTCATGATGTGCCTATATATGGTCATGATGTGCCCATATATAGTCATGATGTGCCCATATATATAGTCATGATGTGCCTATATATAGTCATGATGTGCCTATATATGGTCATGAAGTGATGTCATCATGACCATATTTATGCATGTCACATGTTTCGGTCAAGTAAAATTTGATAGTCTGGGCAACTGGGGTTTAAAGCTTTGTCTACACTATCAAATTTCATCAAAAAAGCGTCACGTAAAATGTGATGGAACATAGAGTTGAACACGTTCAAATTTTTTGGATAAAATTTGATAATATGTGATATACTGTAATAATAATAATAATAATTTGCAATTTGTATAGCGCCTCCCGTTGGACCAACCTCGAGGCGCTTGACAACAATGGAAGGAAATGGACAAGAGAAAATAAAAACCATGACATCATCGTACCCATATATGGGCACATCACATTTTTTTTTTGTCACATAAAATTTTATAGTGTAGACAAAGCTCAAGTCAGTAATTTATATGAAACTTTTAAATGATCTGTCCAATGTTTTAATCAGATTTTTAGGAATTTTTTCCAGTCAAACAGTTAATAACAAAAAAAGATCATTATAAAAATCAACAATATTAAAATTCCATAAACAACAAAACTGTAAATGAAATCAAAGCTGTCCTCACCACAAATTGAGTAATTGATTTCTCTAGTGTTGAAGTATGGATGTCCTCAAATGCATCTTTCAAACTACCGCTTAACTTGCTGATATTTTCGCAGAGACATGTGACAGTAATAAACTCTTCAAGCCCGAAGTAAGTACTTGAGCTTACAATCTCGTAGACCTATAAAAAATTATATAAATTCAAGATTTTGTACAGAATTTAAAAATTAAGGTATGGCCTAAACATAACTTTACTATGAAAAAACCATATACCCTTAGAAAAGGTTGGTATTTTGTCAGAAATATGTTGCAGGTTTATGAGTGGAGGGAAATATATAGCCCTCTTAGAATTTACAAGTTTCAAATATTTTTTTATTGTTTCAGGAGGAATAACATCAAAGATTTTGTTTTTTACTCAAAAGTTTAAAATATTGAACTTTTCAATTTATAATGTTTAAGATTAAGGCACTGCAAAAGTAGCAGGAGTTAGTAAAAAATAAACTTCAGTAAGCCAATATACCAAATTTACTGTATGTTCGCAAATAGCAATCTTTTTATACTTCTCCATCAATTAATAAAAGTGCTAGGTAAAATCATGGACTGGGGGGTGGGAGGTAAGAACCATTTCAGAATCTATTTTAGAAATTTTGATAGTTAAAATGAGGAAGTGAAATGTTCTCTTATATCCCGCTTGTAATCCATCACTAAAAACTCCAAATACATAAAATAAGATAATACGTGGCAAAGACAAGCCAAACCAGTCACTCGCCGCAAATCCTGTATTGGAGATAATGGCAAAAACATGCTGAAATGTCAAAATTTTTGAAATCTATTTTATTGCACTAAACTAACCTTTATATATCTATACATCATGCTATGCTGTTATTTTCCTCATTTTCAATGTTAAAACAACAATTTCTAATGATTTGGTGATGGTATTTGCATAAAAAATGCTTGAATATTGTAAATTTAAAGGCTGATTTCTCAAATGTTGTCCTTAAAACAGCTGTATGGTTAAACTCCTATAGCTTCATAACGAAATGTCAAATTAAAATGATTTTTTTACAATTTTATAGCTCTCATTTTACTCTTTAACCCTGTATTAATAACTAAAAATTGATTCTTGCGACGAGTGACTGGTTTGGCTTGTCTTTGCCACATATACACATTGAAACAATCAAACAAACATACACACAAAATGGTTTGCTCTAACATCAGGGAAAGCAAAAGAGACAATGCAACCCATTGACTGGGACAAATAACACACTCACCGATGTAAGCTTTAAGCATGCACATGAAAAATAGTGAAAAGAAATTGCAGAGTTAAAGTAAATAAAGAGTTCAGAGATTATCTTCATAACTCAATTGCCATGCAACATGTTTATCAATGGCCAGGAAAAATATAGTTTATCTCATCTAACTGGATAGAAGAACATGACAGAGAGAGTGGGATTTATGTTGTTACAGAATGTTGTAGTCACAGAAATATGCTCAGATTTCATATCCATTAGATTACTCAGAAACAGTATTTGAACAATAAATAGAATAAAAAGTGTTATACATTCCAAAACATAGTAAAACATTATGTGATCTTCTAAAATACAGTTTTAAACTTAAGAAAGAAATATTGGGCCCATTTAATATTATCATTTTCATTTAACAGTAAGTGACATGCCCCCAGCCATATAAACAATATATATTCATGGATTCCAAGTTTATACATAATGGAAATAGATATGGCACCATGTTGCTGACACAGTTACATGAAATGATAATCTCAAATTCAGATTTTATATTAGTCCTTGCAGAAACTGATTAGAGGCACAATTGCTCATAGAGAATTAACTGCCTGATAATTGAACGAAAATTAACAATTTAAAGTTACTAGCATCATGACTAATATTTTAAACATGCTGATAATCAGCTCTCTTCACAAAAGAACCCAATCATATTTTGTTAAAATTACATTTAATTAGATAGATTTTTATGTATTTTATCTGGTTTCTGTATGTTACTGTATTTGTTTTTATGAATGAATATAATTGTAGTCTTTTAGAAATGGGCCCAGTGTGATAAAACAGTCCTACTGAACAGTTTCCCCCATATAAAGAATCAAGAAAATAAATAAATAAATTTCTAGCATTCTAATCTGCGTTGAGGGAATTTCATTCTAATAGTGCTAATTGTCATCGTCCTTTCCTTTAATAATCTATGTTGATCAGATTTAATGTTACCAGCAAATTGATCGGATAAAAGCTGATGTCCAAACAAAATGCTACGTGTACAAACATTCAAGTTTGAGTCATGAAAGCTTGAAGCAATTTCTACAGTATACTCTCACCTCTTTGACAAATCTTTCTTGGTATTTTGTTAGCGTTTTAGGCATTGCTGTTTTGAGTTCTTTGAAAGTAATGTGCCTAAAAGTAATAATTAAGATGGTTTTCATCATTTAAAAAGTCTCATTACTACCTTCACATGACAAACATACATGCAAGGTGCTCTACATAAAACAAAGTCTCATTATGCATGTATGTATGTATGTAATGTTTATTGCTGTCAAAAAACAACAGTACATGTACAAATGGTAAAAAAAATTTACATCTTAAATATTACAAATGAATTTTACAAAATAAGCAAAAATGACATAACAGGCTTATGTTGTGGAGTAGATTGTGGTTGTGAGAAATTTCCTACCTTCCAGGATCATGGGATTGGAAGGCAAGCATCTTAACCACCAAACTATTCAACTCCACTTCAAATACATTGATATCAAAAATACACATAGAAAGATAAAATTGCTATATATATATATATATATATCTGGTGAATGGGCCATTAGGCTGAGGTCTAACAGGTGGGCTGCAAGATAGAACCTTTCATTCATTTATTTGGAAAGGTACTGGTGTATCAATTAAAAAAACATGTAAGACTTTCTCGTAAAGATATCATAAAACATACCCATCACTATTTGAGTCTAATTTCTTGAATTGTTCAATCAATTCTTGTTTTCTGGCATCTGAAATGTACAAACTTAAGTCTGTCATCTTAAGGGGGTTGGGGGACACGGATTTCATCTCTATTGAGCTTCTTGGTGGGCAAAGTTTAGACATGTCTTGATCTGAGCTGGTGTACTCGATGTCCATTTCTGAATCAGGCCTGAAATATATTCATCAAACAAACATTACTTATAAAAAAGTATAATGTCTCCATTTACAATGGTAATACCCAAAATATATATATATATATGCTGTTACATGTGATACAGGTGAAGAAATAATAAAATTCACTGCTTATCTATAATAATACCTGTCTTGTTCATCATTAAGTGGTGCTGGGTCATTGTCATCTTGAGTTCTCTCATTTGTTTCCATGTGCTGATCAGCTTCTGGGAACATTTCAAACCTAAGAACACAAAAGGAAATACTCAAAGACAAAATTATACAACAAAATTCAATTAAAGTTCGAAAAAAACATATTTTTCCCATTGGATTGGACCAATCAACATTAAGTAGCTTTACTAATGAGCTCCAAGGCCAAGTTGGTATACTCCTATCATGGAGAAAACATAGAACATGTTCTATTTTCTCTATGCTCCTATTAAGTGTTAGCGGTTTTGACCTTGAGGTCAGGGGTTAAATCTTTCATGGTACATTATGTTTGTATCCACCCAGGAGTGTGAATGCTACCTTGCAGGATGTTATGTCATTTTATGCACTGCAGCACGATAATGTATACTCTCAGGGAACAGAGAGTAGCACTTTGTTTAAGTATCCAATTAATGGTAATAAATAGCCACAGACCCTATCAAAATACAACCTTTGACATCACTGATGAAATTCATCAAATACCTTTCACTTATAACAGCTGTAGCCCTGTCTCTTATGGGCATGACGGTACATAATAGCTCTCAAAGAATTTTGTCCTATAAATACATTGTGTAATGAAATGCTTCCAACTTTTTTTAAGTGATTCTTCAGATTCATATAACTTACTCTACAGGTTTTTCTAAAGCAGTTTCATTAGCTTCCTGATATTCTGCTGTGTTTTTCTTAAAAGTTCCTTCTTCCTTTTCTTTACTAACTTTTTCTTTTACTTGAAAATTAGATTTTTCTTTCCGAACCAGTTTTGTATCACTTGTGTCTCTTGGTTTACTATTCGCCTTGTTTTTAGGAGTGTTTGATTTTCGTCGAACCTTCACAGCCGGTTGATGATGCTTTTTCTGCTCTTCAGAGGAGCTGATCGCAGAAGGTGCTTGCTCTGAGAGATTCGATGCTTGCCGGATTGCTACTACAGGCTGCATCTGAATGGGTGGAGCTGAATATGTTGCTTTACATTCACTGTCTAATCTTGCCTCCCATTGTTCACGCTTGCGATGACTAGTATGGGTTCTAATATCAAAAAAAATTATGTAACCATATATAAATCTTTAATTAAAGATTATAACTCTGAAATATTTCATCTACACAAGCTGTCTTGATTCAAATTTAAAACTTTAATTTAAAAATGATTAGAGAAAGTGAACAAATAAATTGTGAAATATTGAATGCTTTTATCAAACCTACGGTGGAAGATGAATTCCTTTGCCTGTCAGTAACTCCTGAGAGTGTGCTGGGAGGGGTAAGTGCCGAAGCTTCTGCATATCAGAGTTGTAGTTGTCCCTGAGTAAAAAAGAAACTCAAATCATTATATGAAATTTAAAACAGAATTTTACATTAAAAATCTATCTGTTCATATTATATTGATTTTGGCCAAGATATCGAAGCTGTGCAAAACAGAAGTGCGAGATTTGTCTTGAGTGACTACAGTAGATTCAGTAGCGTCACTGCTATGAAGAAAGAATTAAAATGGGATTCCTTGCATTTAAGGAGATCCGTAAATAGAATGACCATTTTGCAGCAAGCTTTATTTAATCGCCTTACCATTCCATTACAAGTGCACTTGTGTCCTGTCACGTACTTCTCTAGACATTGTACATATTCCGAGGTTAATGCCCAAAAGGACTGTTATAGATTTTCCTTCATACCAAGAACTCTACGAGACTGGAATCAAATCCCGAATGAAATTGCATCAATAGAAGACAAAGAAAGGTTCAAGATTGCTATATCCGACCACCTAAGGAATACAGCTAAGTTACAGCGCCACCACCCCTTCTCGCTTTGCTCCTTTTAGGGGCGTTGAGTACAAATCCAGATTCAGATCCAGAAGACAAAGAATATGACGCTTATTATGTACTGTAGTAGGTTTTTAAATGCATGGTCAGTCTAATCGTGAATACATTGTGTTAAAATTTCAGCGAAGATTTAACCAAGTCGTACTGTTTGCATTGAACGTTTCTACCTTTTTTATTTTTATATATTCATTTTTATATATTTCTGTTTATAAGTTTTTACATATGTTTGGCAATGTTAACAATTGGGTTGAAGCACGTCCACTTATAACATCTGTTTGGTTTTAAATGAATTTCTCTTATTTTTAATGGACAATGAAAGCTATCTTGAATCTTGGAAAAAGTCTGGTTATGTTTGCTGGGGGCAACATTTGAAAAAAGGAAAATTGTATAAAGGTTGTTTGCTGGATATTTAACCAATAAATTCCCATATTTAGTCAATTATAAACTTTTTACTCTATTCCTTAATAATCTAACATTTTCCACATACTGCTCATATTAATAAAATACAACCTTTGACATCACTAATGAAATTCATCAAATACCTTTCACTTATAACAGCTGTAGCCCCACCTATCTGAAGCTCATCTCGTTTTTTCCGATGATATGGTTCAAGTTTTCGCTTTTCACTTCTAAACTTTTCCAATTGCTCTTCCCAATCTACAAACTTTTCTGGAAAACTTTTAGACCTGACATTTGAGAAGAAATTGTAGTTATTATGCAAATTAAGCCAATATGCAAATGATTATATATATGTATTCACCCGTCATTGTCTGCCAACTTGCCAATTTAATTATTTAAAAATAAATCCTAGACCACTCCCCCCCCCCCACCTTCCAAATATATTAAACAAATGAGGTTCACCTGTATATATAAATATGTAAATTGCAATAGTAGCAACTGAAATGTAAATGAGTTTCATCTTACGATATGCATTTCTCGGTACTATCCTTGCTCTCCTTAACACCCTCTTCCCACAGAAATCTTTGCCCGTGTAGTGGAACTTGTTTTTGTTTCACGACAACGTTTGCTGACCTAAGCCCTGTAAACATGTCACGGTTGCGCTTTGACAGTGGTACCATTTTTATCTTTGAACAAGATCTGGAAGAAAAAAATTAGACTTTGTTTTTATTTTTTTTTTCCCATTTTATTTAATTTTAAACTAGTATTTCTTATCTTAGTATAGCATCAGGTAACACTGTAATGTGTAAGTTCAAAACAATTATTATTACAGTATCATTATTATTATTACAGTATCATTATTACCAGTATAAACATTTTATATTGGTAATAATGATATTATTAAAGTATCATTATTACCAATATAAAATGTTTTTTGGTAATAATGATACTGTATTAATAATATTAAACATGCTGTTACTGCCCCATTTACCAGTAAACCCTTTAAAAGGGCATTTTGGCACTTTGGCGGGTTAGTGAACCAATTTTTGTGGGAGTCTTATCTGACTAATTCAATTAAACATCAATGAAGAATATCTCTACTTAAGAGTCATTATCACAGTAGGCATTGCTGTTTGTCAATAAATTATACCAGTATAGTATTTAAAAACCAGACAGGAAAATTTTAAAAACCTGTTGTTCATAAATGTTAGGCAATTTTATTACCTTACTTGTAATTAAAGATAGAAATCATAATAGATATTTTTTTGAATTTTAAAAATCAAGGACTTATGTTATTAGTCAAAGTTTTTTATTTTAATTGTGCTAGTCTTTCTATAAACTATTAACAACTAATTAGCTTCACTGTTAATCTTGTCACAAAACTCTCTGAAGTAGTTATTAATGGAGATAAGAAGAGATCGGCAAAACCAGGTTCAAAAATTGAAAATTTGGTAAACGTGGAAGTTTCCTCATGAGTATCATTATTACCAGTATAAACATTTTATATACTAATTGATGGTTGTCAAAAGCACAAAAGTATACACAGATAGATATACTAACATTGATAGTTATAACAACATACCTAGACAAAAAAAATTATGCAAATACATTTTGGAATGGTGCTATAATATCCTACCACTGACTGATTTCAGCAGCATTTATTTTACCTGAAATTTTGGACTTGGTATGGCATGTGGGTGATAACCTGATTCTTCTTAGACAGTGCAAATTGATCTCCGCTATGTCCCTTTGGTGAGAGTGTATTTTTGAGATTCGAAGGAACCTGAAATATAAGATTGTTAGAACATTAGGTGGAGGAGGTGCACCACCAAAAAGAAAGAGCTTGGTCTGCTTCCTTCCACCTTAAATACATGGATGTGTTACAGTACATACAAACCAAAACAAATTCTATAGCTTAGAGCCAATATTTATTTATTTATTTATTCAACTGAACATACACTTTTGTTTCAGTGGCACACAACATTTCAGTGCGTTCAATGAGCATTTTGATGTAAATGGAATACATTAATTATGGCTGTCAAAAAAAATCACAAATTACCCTTGGGAGAGATGGTATCAATGCATTGTTTTCCTTTGGCTCATAATTTTTTGCTGTCCTTTCGTTTATTTTTGGTAACTCAAAAAAGGTCTTTTCATTTGGATCAAAGCTCTTCGTTGGTGATGCCCCTGCATTTGTGATTATGGGAAAGACTTGCTTATTGGGATCAGTTAGTTGTCCCGTACTGGTCTGCGTCATAGTGATGCATTAATGACGAGTTACAAGAGCCACCCTTTTGAAATGTCTGCTCCTTGTGACATTATTGTTATAACATGCCAGTGTCCATTCGTAAAGTACAGTATCCAAATTGTCACTGCATATCCATCTAAAAATTAAAAAATAAGGAAATTAGCTTGGGAGGGAGCTATGAAAAATTGCAAAATTCAAATAAAATAAATACTGTAGAAGGTTTTCTAATGGATACAACATTAGTTGCTACTATTTCCAAAGTCCTTTGTCCCAAGGAGATGTCACGTTAAGATTAGATTGGACCAAAATAAGTCAGGGAGACCAGGTTTGACATCCAGACTAAGTTTGGCCGCCAATGCAAGGGCGGTGCCAGGAATTCCCTGACGAGGGGTCCAAACTCCCCGACAAGGGTCCACACCCCTGTCGGGAAGAATTAAATTTGTCGGAGAATTTTTGTATTGAAAAATAATATTAGTTTGTGTTACTTATGGAATTCTTGGAATAATTTGATAGAAAATCATGCAGCAAGTTAAGTGTTCACATGTCGGGGGTACTAGTCCCCCTGTTGGGGCGTACTTAACCCCTTGTCAGAGGTACCAATCTTAAAAACTCAAAAACACCTTGCAAATTTATTAATAAATTGTGTTCACAGCTGGGGACATCTCTCTCTGATGGCAGACCCTGGCCCCACAGCTCCCACTGGCGTATGCTCTGGGCAAAACAAAAATGACCGGGACCCTGATTATCAATATTAGATTACTATAGAAAAATCACTAAAATCATCAAACAGGTTCTTCTTCTAAAACGTATTGTTACAATAAAATATAGAGGATTTCTTGTATTATTAGAGGACATAAAGTACAGTAGAAAACCTATATAACGAAACACCTTGACTTATAACAAAGGAAGTAATAAATATACCCCTGGCCTAGTAACAAAACACTTTAAAAATATAGTACAGTACTTACTTAAATATTATTAATGAGTGTTACACAACTCAGAAACCTGTGAATTCTACCAGGTTATACAATGTAGATGAATGGATGAAAGTAGTTTGTGGGTGGTGTTAATACTGTCTCAAAAGGGGCAAGTATTTACTAGCATCGCGTTCGCTCTGCAAGTTTCTTAGTGGGCGATCGAAGGTGTCTTGTATTACCCTTTTATGCGGTTTCTTAGCAACAATAAACAACTTTTTGTCCAGCCTTGGTAAGCTAATCGCATTGTTTACGTCTCTGACGTGGTGTATGTTATGCCACCATCTCCCTGAGTGTGTACAGACACACTCTTTCTCAATAACTGGATGATTCTTATAAAATTCAATAAATAACATCCAGAAAGTTAGTTTGCTTACCGTCGTCTTCGCTCAGTCAGCGCTCGAGTGTCCTAATACGTCCGTGACGCCCCGAGAACTGATGGCGTTGTTTTCTTATCAGATGACCCATTTTGATAATTTCAGTAGCCTATACATTGCTTTAGTGGACGGATCGATAAGAAAACTCGACCAAACCACTTTAAAAATTATTTTAAAAAGTATCAAAAAATATCTCCCTTCAAAAAGACTATAAAACAATAGGCCTATCACAAAAATATCACAGTCTTTTAACTCTTTCCCGGATCTGGGATACAGACCTATTGCCAAAAGAAAAGACGAACACATTTTCAATTTAAAACTCAAAAACCATTTTGTTGAGAACTGAAAAGTATGAAACCAAATTTTAATCATAAAGTTCAACTAGATTACCAATATACAAATTATTTTAACATGAACCAACAATTAATTATTTTACCTTTAAGTTTCCTATGTATATTATTTTGTTTCTAGCAGCACTAAAGAGCCCAGACATGCTTAAGAGCCACATTAAGCAATCCCGTCTCTTGTTGGCTAACATATTTTTTTTTCTTCTTTTTTCATTTCTTATTGTTGTATGTCTGTTTCATGTGTTGAATTGAAGACAAAATGATATGATAGGCCTAGGCCAATGCCAAAAATTGTGAAATACCTTAATGTTATCAAGAGACGCAGGGTTGCCATCATAAATCTTAATATCCTACTCCTACAATTCGATTCCAAGGGTACCGGTAACCCCTAATCATTCCATTCATTATTATATATATATTACGATTTCAAATACGATTTCCAAGAGCATAGAACAAGGTATTTGATGTCGAATAACTAGACCAAGTAGGGGCAGATTTAGCGCCCCCTCCCACTTTTGTAAGGTTAAAAAAGGAGGGAAAAAAGAAAGAAACAAAGAAATCATCGCCCAAAACGCCTCAGAGGCTATATTCGGGCGTTAGACAAAAACTTTGCGCCGGGTATGCCCCCGGACTCCCTAGGGTAGTATTATCTAGATCGGCCCCACTTTCGGCTCCCCTTTCGTTTCTCCTTCCCCCACCCCCTTTTTTTTAAATTTTTTTTTTGGACATCTCTGATCCGCCCCTGCCAAGTTGTATAGAAAATCGAAGTGTCGAATATTCGGTGAAGCATTACATACAATTTTAAACAAAGACCTATAATGGGAATGGTCGACCCAAGTCGAGGTTTTCTATCAAATTAACACGGCGGCGCGAACTGTCAGATCGTCAAAATACGCAGTTAGGCCGATTCTTTTTTATGAAGAGATGATTCAATACATGGGATAAACCGTATTTTCTTTTGGCTTTTTCGATCTTGACCTGGTGTTTCATTGTTTTTATATAGGCCTATGTATTGTTTATCAATATCAGACCTTTTCGAGTAAAATATAATCAGTTCAAGTCTGATTACGGCATATTCAAGACGGGGGAGGGCTTCCCCCTCACTTTCAGAATTATAAAACATGGAGAAAAAAAGTACTATTAACCAAATATTAGGTCTGTGCCATTGCGGCCATCTAGAGTGCCCCATATTCATAAATTGTCTCACCTCCCCAACCATGGTGTGGTCTGGACTGTGAATCCCTCCAGGACCCAGGTCCTACATTTAGCTCTGTCTATTTCGATTCCTTGGATCCGCCACTGATGAAGAACCTATTTTCACACTCACATAAAGAGCTGATATAGGCCTAGTCGTTGAACGAGTCTCAACGTATGTACTGATAACAGAATAACTGGGATCAATATTTTACTAAGTACAGTATACTGTATATCTTATATCATTGTAATTTTACATAGGGGATGATCGAATCATGCAAAGCTCAAGTTACTCCTCAATTGGTTGTATGAAGAATTTTGTTTCTTAAAATATTTGTCAAATGAAGAATTATTATTATCCAGAATTTATTATATAATTGAAATGAAATGAAACTTAAATAGTCTTATACAAAATATTCACTAATATTAATAATTCTGTATGTACGTTAGGCCTACTAATGTGTTGTGATAGCCGTATAAGGTAATCCCACTTTCGTATGGTTTAATAAACATAACAATCTTCATATTATGGTCCCACACATTTGACATTATTTAGTAGTCCCTCAAGATTAAACATAATTATTCCAACCTTATTTTTTTTTCTTCTATTTCTTCTACTTTTAGGGGCCTCATATATTAGAAATTGATTCAACACAACATTGGCGCGTTCAGAGAGAAAGGATTATTAGAATTCCCACGGAATACTTCGCGTGTTCAATTCTATGACTATGATTATAAAATGGAATGATCCAATCTGATTGGCCAGTCAGATTCTAGGTTGCCTGATAACCATTCCCATTCATACAAAGCATGATCATCACATAGCGGTAAACATAGTGCACCGTTACAACAATTGTTGAGCGTGCTCGATCGTGAAATTAAGAGACAAATTATTCTTCACATCTTCTAAACAGACGTTCTATTGAAATCTGAACCAAAAATTTGAGGTACAGTATGCCTTAATACCGTCATTTAACTTTAATTTTTTTATTTGTCATTTATTAATGAAGTAATATGGTAGATATAATTGAATGTGACCGATGTACCGGTAGCGTCGGTAGTCAGCGTACGTTGCATCACATCTCGATCTTTTTGTATGGTGGCAGTCGGGTTTACCCATCTGACAGTTGCCTACAGTCAATACTACTTGCTAAGCTCCATAGCCTAGGCCTAAATTGATCTTATTTTAGTAGTAGTTGTCCTTACAGATTATACATAGATAGACACATGTCCACGGTTGTTGGCATACATTACTACTACCATTACAGCTGCAACATTATGGAATTCCCCTATGGGGCCTGAGTGTGTGTTCCATATGTGCTTGATCCAGTGATCCGGGGTTTTTATGTTCAGCGCATAGAGAAGTTTGATATGCGCTATATAAGTATACAATAATAATAATAATAATAATAATTTGATTAGACCTAGCCTAGGCCAATTTGGCTCAAAAACAGAATCATCATGCATTGCTAGATAGATCAGATTCAGCCAACAGCTTGCCAAGAAGAAGGCATGCATACGCCGTATGATACGGTATACCACACCAGCTATTTATTAACCGGTTGTATTATTTACTTGTGTTGGTAATTTTATTACTGTATTACATGTTAAAACTAACAGTTGACATGATTTGAACTTCTAATCCAAAGGAAATCATGCTTTCAATATACTGTCTGTAATACCTAGACTAGCATAGATATAATTTTTAAATGATTATACATTATTTATATTTTATACTTTATAGTGATAACTTTATTGATTGACATGGTTAGGAAAATGTTTTAAATTAAGGTACAAAATTGCTGCAGGAACAATAATAATCTATTATTTTGTTAACTATGTTTTTGTTGTGGAGAGATGGATAAGAATGTAAGTATTGTAATCATTGTCCTATTTTTTTTTACCAGGAAGGGGAAAGATTTGATTTGATTTGAATTTATTCAGAAGCACTGAACACAAATAAACATTACAATAGAAAAACATGAATTAAAATGTCTTCCTTGTTTAACCCCAAAAAATGCTGGTAAATATCATTCCGGCTTATTTCCATTGGGGTCCATTAAATACACTCACGTACAATAAAAACATTAAATTGGTAAAACAATAAAACATACAAAATGTACAGTCATATGCATACAAAATGATTCCTATTAAATTTCAAGGACAATATTTCAAATTCTTAAAATACTGTAAGTTAAAATCAATTCTTTCATTCATTCATGAGGCCTAACTAGATATACCTTAACTTCAATTTAAAAATCTTTCTTGTTAAAAATGTTTTTTAAAAAGTGTGATAAAAGGTTCCATTGTTGTGCAGCTGTGTAGAAGAATGTATCTTTGACATGTGTCTGATTTAGGCAGGTACTATAGATTGTATGAGAGTTTCTTCTTGTGATATTTTGAATGGTGGATGTCAGATAACAGCTTTGCCAATACAAAAATTTAAGTTGTACATAAATTTTGGTTCTACTACCATGGTTTCACCACAAAGATCTTTATTCATGTAACAACTGTATTTAACAATATGCTTCCAATATAGCTCTTTACCCATACAATATACTTTAAAATCTTCAACATTTTAAACTTTTATCTTTGTGCCAAAAAATTGCCTAATTTTTATCCACGTGTAGAGAGAGTTCATTATTTATTAACCAACTGTTACATGAATCATGCATGAATCAATGTTGCTACTTAAACAATTAGCAATGTTTTCTGGGCTTTTTACCAGAAACAATGGTCACCTAAAGGGAGTAGGAAGAATGAGAAGGGGTTTTACAGTAGACATAGTTATTAATAGTTACTTAATGTACTGAGAGAGGAGAGAAAGAGACATATCAGTATGTGCAATTTTACATGCATAACAACATGTACAATCAATTTTCAGTAGAAAACAAAAATGATGGTACATGACCATGAATTAAAGCCTTGACAGTTATTTTTAAAACAATGTTCTATATCTCTCATGTTTGGTGCTGTTACCCCTGTTTCTTGCAAAATTATATCATGCAAACTTTCCTCAATAATAATTAATGCATTAGTTTTGCTAGGCATAGCTTTAGTTTCTTTCATATTAATTTACTGACTATAAATCATTTGTAGAAAATTACTATTTATCTACTGTACTTCCTGTTTGTAAGTGGGTGGTGAACAGGTTGGAAGCAAAATTACTGAAGAATGCCATAAACAACACAATACTACTGATACTGTGGTCAGCAAAGTATAACAAGGGATATTTCCCTCCAGAAAAAAACATTTACAAAGCTGTAATATTTATCGGTGGATGAAACTGCACAAAACTCAACCATCAGGCTACTCCTTTATATAATTAAAGTATTTGTAAAGAGTGTTTTAAAAAGAAAAATATTACCATATTTATAGGACTTGTATATAATATTATAACATATTCCGCTAAATTGCAAGCTTTTCACAGCAATTTCTTCATGCAGTAGTAATATGATAAATTCTGATTAATTATAGAAGACATGATCACATAGAAAGTAGAAGGCTTAGCGTAGGAATCATAATATATAGACAGCCAATACTGTCAATATGTATTCTCAGGCTAAGATACGGCTTTAAGTTTAAGTCATTTTCTTCAGGTGAATGCAGACTGATGACCTTCCTGATTGTAACAGTCTAAATGCAACTTATATTATCAACATTTGTATTTTATAGAATTTACTCTTTTGCTATCGCAAAAGTTTTCTGGTAAAAGTTTTATGGTAAAAGCCCAGAAAACATTGCAAATTGTTTAAGTAGCAACATTGATTCATGCATGATTCATGTAACACTTGGTTAATAAATAATGAACTCTCTCTACACGTGGATAAAAATTAGGCAATTTTTTTTAAAGTACTGGTCGTACACACAATTTTTATTTTGTAACACTGATTTCTGCATATTATTATTAAACATGTCGGAATAAGAGATTATATTTATTGGTCAACGTGTACAACTTGGTTCACATGAAATTTAGTTTCCACTTCCAGATGATTTTACAGATACATTAAAAATACAAATAAAATGTTAAATTACAACACATAACATGTTATATAACATACAAATACCCGAATATTTTGATGATTGATAGGTTGTACAACAGAAGAAATGTCCTTATTGAAGGATTCTCCAAATCAAATAAATTTGAAGAAAATAGGAAATTTCTCTTTAGGCTGCTTTTATTGTGCTTTCCTGGCAGCTAATGATTATGGTCTACTTAATGTACTTGTTAATGTTATGTTCGTTTGATTTTTTTTTAATGATAAATTGTATTATATTTTGTATTGTATCTTCTGCCTGAATGAATAATAAAATAATAATAATAATGTACAGAATTGTACAGAATGCCAAAATGCCATATGTACTTAAATTTTAAATGAATTTGGAAAAAATGACAAAAGGTATTTTATCGTTCTAAACCTAACTTGAACAATTGTCATTTTTTGCAACATATTGTTCATAACGTACTGTATTCAATGAAAGTTAGATTCTAAAACTGACAGAGTATCCTACTGATCTATTCATATGATCCTGATTAAAAACAATTCAAGTTCAGTTTTAGCTAAAATTTATAAAATGGAGTCAATTGAAAAATTAAATAAAAATGGCCATGAAGTTATTGATTCATTATTGATTGATTTCTATGTTCCATACTAACTAATTTAAATTCAATTAGTATGTTCCATACTAACTAATTGAATTTAAATTAGGTTTCTTTAAACAATGTATAGGCTAGCACACATCCAATATAAAACAATGCTTAAGATGCCTATATGTTTTTAGGTGAGAAAATTGTTTGATACAGGCCTGGCCTGAGAAATGAAAATGGGACATTAAACAGACAAATAACTTGATGTAAACAAAATAGTTTAAAATTTTCACTTTGAAAAGTATATCAGATTTTGTGCAATTACAGGTAAGTATAGAACTCAAGAAGATTAAACTTAATAGGTTTACATCTTAAAGGGATTTTCAGTAATGATAATAGAATACATTCTGGTAAATTATCAAGCTATTTAATTATAGATTCCATCAAAGAACTATCCTAATGCATTTCTTATTAAACTTGAAGTACTCCACAAACTCCCGACAATTTAATCAGGCTTGGCTAATGTATAGTAACCCTCCGTGGCTCTAATTAAGAGTACCACAAGGATGGGAATTATCAGCCAAAATTTCAGAAATTATTGATCTGATTACATGCATTTTTGTAGACGCATGTATATTTGATGGCCTTCACGGAAGAAGAGAAATGTATTGATTGTTTATGGAAAGGAGATATTCAAACAAGTTATTGATAACATGATGATAAGTTAATTGGTAAACTTTCTATCTCGAGTAGTCAATGACGTCAGTCTTCACCAATTACACACGTCACATGACTCTGTCGAACATCTCCGTGCTATTATCAAGTCACTGTCAAGACGCCTTAAATTTTCTAACTTGTAATATGTTTTTTTAATCATTTAAGATCCATAGCCTCATTAATTTTTGTCGTAAACTAGTAGACCCACATGAGTGTGTGATTTCTAATTTAAGGTGAGCCATTCCACCTCTCTCCCCACCCCCACCACCCTCATCACTTCAGCTATGTGCATTGAAAATGCCAAAGCTTTTTCCAGACTATAACATTTTCTTCAACAAAAAACTGTTGTATATCCATATAAAGTATAGTCATGATGTGCCTCTGTGGTCATGATGTGATGTCATCATGACCATATTTAGGCATATCACATGTTTTTGTCAAACAAAATTTAATAGTCTGGACAGGGTATAAAAATTAAAAGGTGGAAACATCCCAGGTTCACGCACTTTGTTAATTGGCGGTGATGAAACCAATGCGTCAGTATTTGTCAATAAGTGCCAAGTCTTTTCAGAAGACTGCTAATGGAACAGAAGTAAACTATAATAATGGCTAATGCTTTAAAAATAATATCATTGATCATTTATTCCATATTAGTACTTCTGATGAACAATATACAGTAATGCAAATGTCTAAATGCCTTACTGTGAATAAACACCACCTCAAATACTGTAAACCCTCTCCAGAACGTCATTTGATGTAAACGCCGCTCTAAAAAGTGCCATTTATTTCCTGAAATGTGCGCCTGCAAATGACTGCAAACAAAACCACAGTAGTAATAATGGAAACCTCCATTCTAGCATCAGTGTTTTCTATAGTAGAATTAGAATAAGTAACTGTTAACGGTCATGATCATGTATCATGACAATTATTAATTTGTCTTGTCCCCTATACTGTATTTCCAGGCATTTTTCTTTATTGTATTATGTATGTAGTATCACAGGTAGTATGTATGTAGTATCACAGATAGTATGTATGTAAAATAGGAATGGCTTCCTAGAGAAATGGCTTCCTTGAATATATATAAACTCACCATGGCATTGAACAACCAATGACTACTAAACAATACTTATGTCAAAACAGATTTTTACTGTAGGTTGTGATAGAAATGCAGTTTTTGTAAATTTTAGAAAATTGCACTTATGAAGTCCTTATTGCAAATATATTACTGATATAATGCGGAAGTTTTACGAAGACATACGGTACTGTGCATATCTATATAATAATTATACATATTTACAGGTATCGTGTGTCAGCAAAGTGCGGGTAGGCAAATCCACCGTCCTAAAGTATATAGACAGTGACATAATTATACTGGCACCTATCTTTCATTCTGTACGATCCTGAAGAAGACAGTGGAGGACAACTATTTTGCTACTACCACTAGGAATGGGAGAAATTGGGTAAGTTATATTTTAGTGCATACCATTTTTGTAAGTTGTTCCTAATAAAAAATAAAACACAAATTTAAAAAAAAAAGAAATGAATGAGTTGTTAACTACAGTAACTTCCTATACATTAATAATTCATTATTATTTTACTATTATTTTCTCTAAATTACTCTAATAACCGTCCTTGATATCTTTTATCGACAGCGCAATAATGTTTAATTTATTTTCCAAGGAGAATCTGGATTTGAAGAATTTTCATAATGAGATTATGATTGGACTGAATGTGAATATTTACTGTATATTTATCATCATAGATTGTACAATTTAATATTTTTGGATGGAAAGAGTAGAATAGGTCGTATTTGAATAATCAATTAAAAAATACTTTGTTTTAACAAAAATTGGTTTGAAAAAATTATCAATATAGTTTATCAAGATGAAGAATTGTCATCGCCTTTTTAATCTAAAATAACAAATTTTTATAACCTTTTTATTGTAATTAAATCTTATCAATGCATGTTTTTCTTTCAACTGCTCAAGGGTTGTTGTTATTGTCAACATATTAATTAAGGATTGCTGTGATTATGAAATTGTTAGACTGTAATTTGTGACTAATTAGCAAAGATTAATTATGGTGTCACTTTAATTGTGACAGTCACAGTACTGGGTTACTTGATAAAATGAGAGTTGTGATGTCGATGTCGAATCCAATTTCCATTTGTAACTAACAGTCTATGAACTTTACAAATGAACTGATTTATGCTTGATATTTTCTTAAATTTCAATTACTTTCTGTAATCATAATTGGATAGTGGTTAAATCATATACAGGGGTATTTTCAGGCCAGTTGGATTCTGGTGGCATACCATTTACATAGGCCTACTGTACAAAGCCCAAAAAGCCAATTCAAACCAACCTCTAGAGAGCATTTGGAGTGGACTGGCTCAGATTATCAACCAGTAATTTTTTCCTTATCTCGTATCTTAAAGAAACTGGCTTGGGCTGGTTTAAAGCAAGATATATTTACCAGCATAATGATGTACAGTTCACCTACATGATACATTTTTATCTACAGTACTCTTGTTCGTTGATAAAATGTATTTTCCAATTAAAATAAATTGGACAATGTTTGTAGTTACTACCATTGCACTCTACTTATATTCTCTTTCCTTGCTACTGCTAGATGTCACAGTGCTGCATCTTCAGACTCAACACCAGCTTCCACGGAGGCAAAGAAAACATCGTTGATTAGCATTTCTAGATCACTGTATGTTCTTCTGCTAGTCCCATAATTTGTGTTGTTTAATTAATTATAACTTGTTGTTTTTGGTGTTAATCTATTATAAAAACTACAGTTGTTGTGTTGGTGTTGTAATCCTTTTGATTAGTTTTTTTATATTACTGTAGTTGACAGATTATTTCCCATTCCTTTTAACAACAGTACTTTGATTTTTTTGTAGGTTCATACTATTAGATTTTAAATAGTATATTATTGTTCATTTTGTACATTCCTTCATTGCTATGAAATATTTTCCTACTTTGATTTATCATTTTTGCTATACATACTTTATTCTACGAGTGACCCCGGTGCATGAGAGTATAGGCTTACTGTACAGTACCATATTATATTATTTTTTATGTTTATGAGTTACAGTATACTGTATGTACAGTAAGAGGTAAAACTTGAATTCGTATTACTGTATTGTACACATGAACTTGATTAGGATAATATTTTCAATTATCTTAAAAATAGTATGAGTTTAATAAAATATATATTGCACAAGTAATTGCAAACGAGGAATATTGTTTAGTGATGAAAACAATGAAAATGATGGTAAATAGAAATTTTTATGTAAAAAAATTAATCAAGAAAATTTGTTGGCAGTAGGCCCGTCATGCCAAAATTGGTCCGGGCCAAAAAATGTCCGGCGGACAGATTTTGGCCGCCAAAATCGGTCCTCTGGGTTGATTTTAGCTGCTAAAACTGGTCCCGCTTGGTTAAAATTGGACCACGTCAGACAGAATGATTCGTATTAAGCTTTTGAGGACGTGTTTTATCAAACCCATGTGATAATGCATTTTTTAGGCGATACACACAGCATGCATCATTTCGGCGGCCATGGTTACAGGTAGGCCTAGGTTTGGGCCAAAAATGAAACACAAGACTGATTTATTAGTGTTAAATATTCCGGATTATTGTGTGTGGTATTATATCCTACATTAGATGTTCTAATACATGAAATAAAGGGGTAAAATTCTTGAATTAAATGCATGTACTTCATCGCGACGAAGCACACATAGCCAAAACAAAACAAGGTAAAAAAATAAACTAAGGCGGACCAACATAATTTAAGACCACATCATTTAACTTAATTTCACCTATAATTTCACACATAACAAATGAAAAAATATACTGTATATAATGAGAGGTAAGATATTTATCTATAAAAAAAATATATATATAACTAACATTATAAAAATACAAGTTCTAACTACAAATAGACGCCAGACCGATTCTGGCTTTCGTGGACTACATTTGGCAGGTAGTTTTAGAGCCAAAATCGATCTGGCGGACCGACTTTGGCCCCGGACCAAATTTTTCCTGACAGGCCTACTATATTTGATGATGTTACGACCACTAATGCAGCGCCTAACAACAATGTTCCTGGTACTTACTGTATGATACCGTATGACATGTCGTTTAATCTCTTAAAAGTTATAAAATTTAAACACTTCAAAAACCTACTTTATGCTGGTTGATTAAGATCGAGGAATGCCGTACCAAAGCTGTAAATCTACAGGCTCTCAAAAGTTAAATAAAATTTCTATACCTGTACACTTTATTTCATTCCTTTACATACGTACTGTAACAGTATTTAAAAATGTAAGGAATACTAATACTGTATACAACTATATTTTTAATTGATTGCTAGTTTTTCTTTCTTTTCTTTAATGGATTTTGAATTATTTTCAGATTAACGTTTTACTTTGGTTTGATTTTTATATGTTGCTTTTCATTTTGGCTTCATAATACAGAGCAGTTAAATATTTACATTCACATGAACAATTTATTTATTTTATTTATTTATTCAAAAACATTTTGAAATTGGATTGGATTTATTCGGTGTAAACACCAAGAATAGCCCACGAAAGTCTAGAAGAAGATTTACAGTATTTCCAGTGGGGTCCTTCTGGTGGTGAATTGTCTGAATTGAGAAGATTAAATAAAATTTGTCACAAATATTTCAACAACAGAAACGTCAAAAGCAACTTTCGCTTAAATCACTATGTTTTACTTATCTTCAACTTTGATCTTACATTTCAAATCTTTATTAGTATTACCGTGACCGCTACTACACACCCGAGTCACTGTATTATGTAGCAAGTATTTTGTCAGTTTGTATGCAGATCATGTCAGCACGCATGCAGTATGCTGACCGTACGTCAGCCTCTGCACGCAAATCCTAACGTTCACACATTGATCATCAATTATGCTGCTGTTTTTATAATTTCTCACGTCTAAACTATCAGGTTAAATTAAATAGACAAATCTTTGTTAATTAAATATGAAGTTTCATCATTATTTTTTTAAATTTGTTAAAACCTAATCTTGTTTGCACCATTTCAAACTAACATATATTATTTACTTTAGTTACTAAGAATATGCAAACACAAATCATTAACAAATTCAACAATGTTTTACAGAGTGGGCGCCAAGTGCATTAACGGTGCTGTTGCTGGCGTGGTAGGCGTAACCTGTATTTTCCCAATTGATTTAGTCAAAACTCGTCTTCAAAACCAACAAAGTGCGCGTGGAAGTCGTCTGTACAACAGCCTGTAAGTATATTATTTTGTACACAAACATGAAATGAAATACCCTATTCCATATGGAAAATTTTGTTGTGTGTGAGCATTGCTATTTGTAAAAGCTACTTCTTTGGAAAACTATACGAAATGATAAATACCCTTGAGAAAATGACAGCTAATTTATTTTTGGTTTAGAAGACATGAATAATTTATAAAGTTCATCCGTAACAATCTCCCTGAAGATTATATTTAAATTGTAAAATTTATCATTGTAGAGACTAGAAGTCTTTCAGTAGTGCTGTAATGTGAAAAATTCCCTTTTATTTAATGAATTATAAATGTCACAATTTTAATCAGTTGACTTAGTGTCTATGTGGTTGTAGTTATTAGGTTTTCATTATAGCCATGATATATAATTCACATACCACACAAGTAAAAATATACTGTATCTAAATTGCAGCTTTTTCTATCCTGAAAGCAATAATCCAAACACAAAATTCTACATTAATTCTTCCTTATTTATAGAATGCTTTATATAAAACCTGTAATGTTTCAATGCTTTATAACTTTCCTTTTAATTAAAAAAGAAAGCTAAAATAAAATGCACAATAATGTGAGGCCTAAAATGCAGTACCAATTTATTGATTTCCCTCTTTTTTTTTTATAACTACAGAATCGATTGTTTCATAAAAACCTTAAGACAAGAAGGATTTCGTGGGCTTTACAAAGGTGAGTTTTCTACAAATCTCTGTTCAATTGGGTTTTTATTGTTGTATTAACTTGGCACAAATTGGGACTCTATCACTAAATGTTATGCAGTGTCTATTATTTCTTTCATTGTATCTAATTTTATATAAAGCACTTGTTCTTGGGATTAATAATAAGCCAGTATATACAGTATTAATTATAGTGACCTATTTCAAGGATTATTATTATTATAATAGACTTTTTAATTATTTGTATATTTTATAATATAAATTAATCTTATAACAGACCATGTAGGTTTTTACTATACAGTAAGTAGGCCCTTGTAAATTAAATAATATTTGCAAATAAACATAGTTTATTTATTAACCATTATAGGATTTATTTAGTAGGAAAAATAAAAGTTGTAAATATATATGCAATAGTTTTGCATTAACTTTTTTTTTTTATTGATTTTGACATATTAAAAAAATTCAAAGAGTTTCCTTTAATAATAGATAAAATATAAAATCAGACTGAACTATGATTTTAAAAATTGTACATGATGTTATTCTGTTTTAGACTTTGTACAACATGAAAATGAATACCTATCAGTAATTCCTGCTGAATTACTTGTAAATTCAAATGAATCACAATTACTTGAGTATTTCCAAAAGTTCAAAGTTCAGATTGAATCTTAGTATACATTAATGGTCAGTTGACTTACTGTACATCACATATAGGAGGGTAATTATATGTCTCTTTGCATGCACTCTTTGATCTGTTTTTATTATCTCCATAGACATTAAATAGATAGAAATACTATTAAAAAGCATGTTGCTAAGAAGACAAACAAAAGCAATGTGTCTTTATTAATTATACAAGGTTAATTAATGATGAATGGACAAATTGTATAAAAAGAAGCAATTGTTATAAGCTTGGGTAATGTTGTAGATCTATATTTATCTCTAATTGAATTCAGACCTTTCACCATTCATGCAAGAATTCTGATATGCATTGCTATATCATAATCAGTATATATGATGTATTTTTAGAATAATAAAATAAAAATTAATCATATTTCAAATTTTGGTAAAAATTAATTTAATTTATTCCAAATTACTGTATGTTTGATGCATAATTCAGATAGTTTAGAAATTAAAAATTAACATTTAAGCATTTGTTTGTCTTCTTGCATTCCAGAAATGTTCACATTTATGTTTTGTTTAAAAAACAAAATCCTCAATTAATGTAAAGTTTCCCCACGCTACTGATTGTAGAAAAGTGACCCTATTCCCTATTGTTTAAATGTGCTTATATTATACTATAGATAGATATAGATAAGGGTATGTGATGAAATAAATGTTTGTGGGCATGGTCTTGTCACCGTTTATTCTATTGCAGTACGCACAACACTGGTAGTAGATTCTGCGGGAAAACGGGCCAACTATGAGGGTGCTACGCTGGCCAGACGGAGGCTGCGTACAAGGCAATACGTCCAGTCTTATGGAAGCAATTCGCTGTTGGTGTGTTATTTAAAAAACATGTCTCGTTTATTGTTCTCAGCAGGAGCGTGCAACCATGTTAAAATATTAGTTCAGTACTGTACATTTAGCTAAAATCTTGATTTAGTATTTGAGGAAAAATTGTGAAATAGAATAATGAACTTATGCATTACAGTGTTGACTAACAAACAAATCTTTCATTTTTTTGTTCTAAAAGTTAATGTGTACTATACTTAAACTATACTTATATACCTAAAAATCCTTTATATGAAGTGATGCTGTATTTATGATAATTTTCTAATGATAGAAAAAAAATTCTCTAAATGCAGTGGCCACATCCTGGATAATCTTCATGTAAATATCTATAATCTACAACATTTCTATACTGCATAAGATTGCTCTCAGGACATTTAAAAAATAAAAGATATCTGACAAAAATATTTGCCAAGAAATATGTTAATTATTATAAATCTACTCTATTGAATTCTTAATCCAATTAAATTGAAATTAGTGCATCCAAATCTAATAGCGTAGTATGAGTATGGTTAAAACCCTGTTCAAAGTAGTAAATGTTTTACACAACTTTAGAATAAAATTCAATTGGAATGAAGGAAATAAAACTTATTTTACTGTAGACTGTAGAATTGAAAATGCAAAATTAATATAGTAAAGTAAAAATATAGAGAAATTTACTAATTTAATTTAATGATTTGAAATCAAAACCATATTAGATAATTTGGGAACCCATCAGAATTTATCGTTATATAAATAGTTTAATAGATCTTAGCATGCTGTATAGTGTTATTTATTAAAGAATTTGTAGATATTATTAGTTTGCTGCACTCTCAATAACACATGCACCTTTGTTTATAATTCATATCTTTTTTTATATCAAATAAAATGTTTAGAACCTTTGTAAAGAATTAATCAACCATTGATGAAAAAAAATAATTTTGGCACTATTGAAGTGTGTTGCTGTTGCTCATGTTAGTGTCCACAATGACAGAAAATCATTATTGTTCATATTTCATGTCGGAAATCATCCTTTAATCTATAATTATTATGTGTCATAGAAACAGCAGATAGTAAAGCTTAATATTTTTTTCTTCATTTTTTTAGGTTATGGTGTAAATGTCGCTTTGATATCGCCAGAGAAGTCAATCAAACTAGCTGGCAATGACATATTTCGAGCATTACTAAGTAAAAATGGGTGAGTATAGTGGTGCAAAATGTATCTCAAATATAACAAAAGTTTATTTCGTAAATAAAAATTATTGTATGTCTTAGCCATGTATAAGTAGTTGATAGTTCATCAAAACAGGCATCCTCAAAAGCACATCCTTCCCAATTGAGCATAATCTATTCCATGCCTCTTGTCGGATGTATTTCCTGCTTCTAATCACCTAACATCATCATCATTGCTCCATGCTAACACTCATCCTACCATCTATTTTAGCATTGGTAAAATCATGAATAGTTACATGATGTACATTGCCTTTCACTGCTTCATGATGGTGTCTCTTATTTACAATCAATGTTTAGCAATTATTTTTGGAATGTTTTCAATAAAATTAATGGCATTTTTTTTCACTTTTTCATTGGAATTTCCCATTGACCAGTGGTAAAAAAATTAATGGCTAGCTCCTTCAAATTCCTTCAAATGGCTTTGAAACACAGGCTTCTCGATAATCAATTGTATGTTTGCCGTGGATACCAAATTCCTGTGTCTACAGTGGAAAATTACGTGTTAATGGCATGGCTATACATTTTTCACTAACGTATAAGCTATTAGAATGTGATAAATACAAATTGGAGTCTTAGTGGTCTGATTGCTAAGATATTTCCTAAAGTCATGTGACGTAAGTCTCCTGAAAGTGGTATAATTTACATAAAAAATATATGAGGATTTCATGCTATAATATTGACTTGGTATCTAAATTACACACCAGGGAAATAACTTATCCTCTAGTTATTTCTGCAAGTGTACAGATCGCAATTGTGAGACACGTGTAGGTTTGTTCTGTATTGGAATGTTTGAAATGAGTATAAAAATTGCAATAAAAAATTGCAATAAAGTTACAAGAAACCCAAATATATAAGCTGATAAATAAACCTGCATTTTAAACCTCAACATGTGGAGGTGTGCATACACAGGAATGTTTGTGCTGAGAAAAGTAATTTTGTTTTCCAATGTAAAAGCAAAGAATACATATATGCCTACAATAAATTTCGCTTTATCAAAACAATTTGAGAATATATGCATAAAGATTGTCCTTACTGAGTACAATAACAATATTTTTCCTTCTAAAAGCAATACACTCATGCAATCCAAACTACTACATTAATAATAATTTATAAATGTCATAATTTGGTTCTCTTTGGTTCTCTAATATATTAAATCAACATCTTTAATAAATTTCTACATTTTTTGTTTTGCTTATTTCTTTTTTTTGAAATTGTTACAGTATTTAATAATAATGATTTTAATTCTAAAAGCAAATATTTGTTGTAGTAATAATGCATTACTAATTACTCAAAATTTTAATTTATCAATTTAATAAAGAAACCTATGTGCAAAATTGTTTTTTGTGAAAATTTATTCAGCCAATACTCTTGGCAAAATGTCAGTCAGCGAATTGGTAGTTGAGGCAAAATAAAAGTACCTTTGACAGTTCCAGTATGCCAGATTAACTGCTGCAATTATTTTTACTTACACTGCAATTTTTATCTCATGATGTCCTTCATTATGGTGAATGGTCTGGGTCCAACCCTGCCAAGATATTTAATACATTTAACATAAAAATAATTGATCAGTTTAGTGCTTGTGTTTTATAAATTTCTAAGCCATGTTCTTGTTTACAAGTGAATCGGCAATAAGGTACAGATAACACATTCATTTTTAATTGGTTTTGTAAAACTGGCATATCTTAAAATATAATAAATTACAAGTTATTAATTTCTCAGATAGCAAATAATATGTGGATGGTGTCAACACAAAATGCACCAATTTTTTCCACAAAAATTGTCCAAATTATAACCTGTGATTGGCTGTGCATGTGATCCAGTAGACAAGCATAAATGCAAATGTATCCAGTGGTAATTGTATCCTTCAGTGTAAACGAAATGTAGAGATTCCTCTGATCAATACAGATCTTCATATTCTTTTACATCAGGTAATAACCTAATGCAAATACTGTCACTTGTTATCTGCCCACTCACTCTCAGAAACTTGGGCTTTGAGGGATGATACCGCCACAGAGAATAATATCTTTTATTGAAACGAAGGGTGTTTTCATTAAAAGATTAATTTGATTAGTCTGAAGTTTCACTCCATTAATACTAATATGCCTTCAAATTAAATCTTATATTCGCCTCTAGTATTGAATACACTTTCTCTCCATGATTGCACACTTTTTTCTTAATAATGATTTCACCTTTAATACTCTCTAACATATGTCACTTTTCTGTTTAAGCCCCTTTACTTCCGACTTGTAGGAGTCGCCCACACAAAATATGTTGAATAAATTAGTAAATTCATTTACTTATTGGTACTCAGTCTGTTATTATTGTTCAAATTAATTTTCCTAATTAACTAAGGGTTTTTATAGCTTCAACCTGGGAATTTCAAATACAGTTAAGCTAGCAAATATTATTATTTATTATTGGTTATAAATTTATAATTTTGATTAAGTAAATTATACTTCCGGCAATTACCGTAGTTCCTCTGGTATAAGCCAACCCTCCCCACTCCTTGAAGACAAGATTTGGCCAATATTCGGGGGTGGGCTTGTACATAAGGAATCTTCTTTTCAGTCAAATGGCAATTTTCCAGCACTCTATGCCTAATTCAAGCCAAGAAGCACTTTTTAAATTTTAAATTTTAACTTTGTACTCAGGGCCCGAAGGGAAACCAGTCTTTTCGACTGATTTTTAGTCTAATAAGAGTACTCACCATTTTTGTTGTTTTATCACTTATCAAGTTGCTAAACAAAAATATGATAAACTAAAACATTTAAAATAAAATGGCTAATAAATATAGAATTAAAATAAATCTAAACCATTTCCATGGACAGCAAGCTTGCATTAATAACATGCATCAACTGAATTTATTTTTGACAAATCATTCTTTGGGTTCTGCACAAAATTTGCTTGTTAATGATGGAAGACTCCCACACTGATGTACGGCTTTACTGTTATTATTATTATTGTTTTTAACTGATTTATACCAAACTTCTTTTAAATTGAACAGTGAAGCCATCCCTATGTACAAACAGATCTTAGCAGGGGGAGGAGCAGGGCTTTGTCAAGTAGTAATCACCACCCCTATGGAAATGCTGAAAATTCAACTACAGGATGCAGGCAGGAGTGGTAAGAGGAATTACTGTAGTTTCACAATATTTGATTTTAATTATGTTAATTATGTGCATTATATTATACTGTAATAGGTTTTAAGTCAGCATTTTGTCGTTATGTTTTAATTTTGGTTTTTTTATGTTTTAAAATAAATTTTGAAAAAAGAAGTTAATTTTGATTTAGAAGTGCAATATCATACTTTAATCAAGATTCTGAATAATTAATGGATTGTAAAAAACTGCATTGTTGCCTATCGGGCGCTATGAATGTTAATTAAAATAATATCAATAATTTATTTCGATTTCAGCTAACCTAAATAGTCTAAGAAATATGCCACAGGGTCCTCCAGGAGAATTGTCATCCAAACTCAGTCCACTACTTACAAGGGCTTACTCCGCCACAGCAGCTGGTTCCAGAACACCCACTGCCTTAGAAATTTCAAGAGAGCTCTTTCGTGCTAAAGGAATCATGGGAGTCTATAGAGGTTTTGGTGCAACGTTGATGAGGGATATTCCATTTTCAATGTTATATTTCCCTCTCTTTGCATATCTCAATGAAAAGGTGAGGAAATAACCAAAGAAATACATTTAATAACAAATTAATTTCCCTATCTCTAAAAGCACTTGTATAGATTGCATTTGAAATACAATTCTGGAAATGCTTTTGTAACATAAAGATATAAATAAATGCGTAACTACAAAATATAGTATACACACTCTATATTAATAATAATATTTACAATAATAACAATAATGTGCCAATTTGAATTTCAAATTTATGATTTATGTAATGGGTTTGTTATGATAGTGCTCTATTTGAACAATCTGTTTTTATATACTGCAATTAAATGACGTACTAATGTACTAATAACTATTTATTGCATTTTACTTTGGGTTAAATTTCTGGCTAATAATGATGTTTTGCAAACAAACAAATATACTGGCATTGGTTGTCTACCTGTGAATTTTGGTGTACAGTATTTTATGCATGTTTGTGCAGATGAATAGCTTAGTGGTTAAGATTCTTGCCTTCTAATCCCAGGGTTGTGGGTTCAATTTCAGTACATTCCCTTTTCATCAATAAGAGACTTGATATATAAAGAGTGTACTTGCTGTTGGATGTGAAGGAAAATTTTTTTAAATGTATTTCTGGTTTGTGGGTATAATTTTTCCAAATATCTCTAATATTTGAATTGTTCCCGTAACAAAGGGGGTGCCATTTGAAGGAAGAAAATTTACATTTTAGCATTAATTTGCATCTGGATGCTTAGCAGTAACATGTACTTCTTTATCAGTCTACCCTTTATAATCTGTTATATTTTTATTCTTTGTTGTACAATAGGGGGTGCCATATGAAGGTGGAAGAGCAACATTTGGACATTCCTTTGTATCTGGTTGCTTAGCAGCAACTTGTGCTTCCTTGTCAGTCAATCCTATTGATGGTAAGTTCCCTGTCCTATCCATCACTTTATTTCCTAGTATTCATTCCTCTATTTTTTGTCTTATATTTATTTAAACATCTTGCATAAAGGTAAATTGTTTTGGATTTTCTCAATACAATGTTTATTCTTTCCACATGTCTTGTTTTTGCTTCTTCATCACCTGTATCCCTACTACAGCACTTTGATTTTTCAAAATCAACCTATAGTTTATATTAACCTTATTTGTAAAATTAATCTAATAACTTTAATTTCACCAATATAATGAGATATTTCTGTAATTAATTACACTTTCAACTACATTGGTCTAAATACATGTGATTTGAAAATCAAAACATGATTGGATACTGAGAAATTGTTTGTGGAATAATACCACATGAAATAGATTTAGTATAAGCTAATAATAGCAATCTAATGAAAGTGAAATGCAGTGGTGCACACACCAACGAGATCTGATCAATCATGCGAGAGGATAAAGCTTTACTTAATAGAGTGAAAAAGAAGATGAAATAAGGCACGAGTTCTCTAGAGAATGGGTAGGCAATTACCTAAGATTCCGCAATGCAAATTCTCAAATACGGTATATAAATGTCAAACGAAACTGCATGATAAAAATTTACCAGATAAAGCTGTAGATACACTGTCAATATAGAAATGATATTTTACTCAAGCTATTGGATTTAAACTACATAGCGAGGATGGAAATTGCTATCAATTGTACAATGTGGATATGAAAATTGTATTCAGCAATCAAAGAATATCCACAAAAAACTGATATATTTACCCAATATTAAAGACAATATTGCCCTCTGCAAAACATCAATAAAAAATAGGTCTAAAACTTTTAAACCAATCACCCTGTATTAAAGACAATTTATTGCGCTATACAAAACATCAATAAAAAAAAGGTCTATAAAACATTTAAATCAATCAGAAGGCAAAATTATATGGATTACTCTTCAAACTCCTACAATGAACAATGTAGATTATTTTTCAAAAAATGACATTTATAGTAGTAGTAATCTACTAAGTGAGGTAAAATCTACATCAATGTCTTTAAGTGTAATGTTAACAGCAAATAATGAAATTTAATCCACTAAAAAGATAAGTTTTACTACCACAGTATGTTTATTAGTATAATATTAACCGCAAGTTATGAAAATTAACCCAGTGAAAGGATGAAATTTTACTACTGAAAGGCAGACCTAATTGAAACCACTTTAGTTACATGACATTTTTACTGTTATTTCCAAAGATCAGATTAAAATGTGGGTGTCCATCATTTTCAAATTATGAAATTTAAAATACTGAAAATATGTCTTTTTACTACTGATATGCAGTAACAGACAGATATATACAGATACTGTATAAATTAATATAAAGAATGTAAGGTTTTGCCGCATCAAGCCATATTGAAGTAGTAGCACTGCAGAAATTTTGTTAAACACAAGTCTGATAGGCTTCATCATAATGCAAAAAATATGTTGTTACCCAAGCCAAACCACCTAAATTTTTAAGATTTTGGGGTTTGAAAAATTTAGGGTTAGCCTCGTTTTTAAGTAAAAATACTATATTTATTTACCAAGAAGCCTAAAATATTTCTGTGATGTTTCAAATGCCATTTTTAAGTTTTAATTAATTGCCATACAGAACCATAGATGTTAGCCCTTTGGTTAATGTTTACCAACCTGGGGTGAGTGCAGTGGCAGTGCCAGCGGGGGGACAGGGAGGGCTTAAGTCCCCCCCCCCACCGGACAGGTCAAGCCCTCCGCCGGACAGAGCTTGCCGGGCAGTCAGACCATAAAACATATAAAAATAGGCCCACTCCAAGCCAGCACATGTCTGTCCCAGTCTGAGAGTGCCATTTCCGGCCATCCAGAGGTTGCTATACTTAAAGGCCAGCTCTGGGCATACATTTTCTCTTCACTATGTGTTCAAATACATTATTATAAGATATCATGCGAGTTATCACGACAAAAAAATTCGCCAATTTGACTGAAAATGAGAATATAAAAATCCACTTAGAACCGCAAAAATCAAGCAGTCTACTTTTTTTTCACTAGCTAGGTTTTAGAATACTCAAGCGTGATGAGAAAACAAATTACAACACACTAACTGTCAACCAACGACACAGCAAAAACGTGACATCGCGCTGTTGCGGACTTCCACGCTAACCTGTAAAACGTGTCGGTCAAGATGGTGTACAATAAGCATAATTGCCATAAACAGAATCAATACAATTGATAAAACTAAAAAAAAAAAAAAATGACAGAAGAGAGTAGTACCAAAATAGGCCTACTACTGTGTTTAGTTTTTTTATTATCATGATACTTGTCCGATCCTTTCGTGTAAAGAATGGATTGGCAAGTTAGCGCAAAGCTCAGAGCGATTGACTCCCCGGAAAGTGAAAAAAATCAAGTGGGTATGGTGGGGAATAAATGATAATTGCGCAGAAATACGTACTTGACATAAAATAAAAACTCCAGAAACAAAAAGTTTAACTAAATTCACCCCAGTTTAGTCATTTATAGTGTAATTTTTTGCCCTATTGTTTATTTGTTATGTTTTTTTCAAAATGCCTGCTCTTAAGGTCATTTGTGTGCAAAAGAATAGGAAATTTGCTGGGTAAGTTTACCTATACCCCACTTTTAAAAAAGTACTTATTTAAAAAAAAAACCATGTAGCAAAACAAAATTCAGAAAAATCCCGAAACATAGGTGAATCAATATATTGATAATAACTATAATATATAATCAATACAAAATTTTTGCCCGGAGCTGGCCTTTAAATAAATCTCATTTGGGACGGGGAACCTCCCCTCAACCCCTTCCCCCAGCTTGGGCCTACAAACTCAAGTTCCCCTGTCCAACAGCTTACCCCCGCCCCCAAGAAAATATATCCTAAAGCTGTCACTGAGTGAGAGATGGTCATCACACCCTAGAACGGCCTTGATTTTTAAATGTCACCATTTCTCAGCAACAAAACTTTTTTTTTGCCAGGTTATATTCAATTAAGTTCATGTGGTTTGAAGATAATTAATATTTACTAAAATTTGTTTATATATTTTTCAGTTATAAAGACAAGATTGCAGTTATTGAAACAGGCTAAAGGAGAACAATGCTATACAGGCATACTGGATTGTGCAATGAAAATATATAAAAATGAGGGCGTGAGTGCATTCTTCAAGGGTGCTTCCTGCCGAATGCTAGTGATCGCACCCCTATTTGGGATTGCTCAGGGTGTGTACTACATCGGTGTTGGTGAATTCATTCTGGGCATCAATAGCAATTAAGCTGGAGGATGATGAGTGGCAGGAGAAGTATGATTTAATCCAAAGGTCATTCAACTCATCTGCAACTGTGCCAAACCTTGTAGTATGCCTTGAAGATATATATAATAATGTCCCTAGATCTTCCGAAGTATGCTGGTAATAAGTAATAAGAGAATAAATAATTTATTATTACCAAGATGCAGAGTAAGGTAGGGTGAAACTGTAATATCACCCACTCAAATTTAACCTGACGTTCTATTTGTTTTGTCAGTTGACTTCTAAGATGTCATTGACAACCCACAAGAACCCAGTGACGTCATATTGTATCATGTTCGCTGAAATGTATTAACAGTAAGTACTGTATTGGGATGTAATTGTAATTATATTAATAGAAAGGTTTCGCACACGAACGAATACGTGTACGCATACTTGTAGCTATCCGTAATGGTTTGTAGCCATGCTCTACTGTCGCAATTACAGCAAAGTTTAAGCGTAGGGCCTTAGGGCTAGGCTATTCCATTTTCTTCTCTCATACATGATTCTCAAAATCAGATTTTGGTATGGTCTAAAGTTTTGATATGTAAGGTTTTGGAAATTGGAAGTGGTAACCAAATAATACACATTCCCTTGTTGCCCAGAAGAGTTGGTTACTTTGTGACCCAAAAATGCCTGGCTACTATAAGCTAGGCCTGGGGAGGCCCTAGCAAGAAAATCCCGACACCAACAAGCACCGACGTTTTTTAATACCCCAAAATGAGACGCATCTTATCGTCGTAACTTGCTGTCTTCAAAAGTCACAAAATGAGACGCATCCTATCGTAACTTGCTGTCTTCAAAAGTCACAAAAATGGCACGTATGTATTAAAGATGCATATATTTTTTAAAAGGTCATTCTAGGAATCAAAAATTTTCCTACGCGTTTTTCACTTAAGTGTAGTGAGGGAGATATGTGTGTCGTCCACACGATTAGTGGACAGCAACCGGCATATGATGTCAAATGATGATGTATATGTCACACTAACTGTATACGTTTGCATGGGAAACCTCCGTATTCACAATTGATTTCATCCCAAGTTCATTGCTTTAGCTATGCAAATTTTAAAAATAACATTCTCATTGCTACACAAATGTTTGGCTAAAGAGCCATAGCCTTGTGCTGGCTATCAAATTTTCTTTGACAAAAAGGTGTTGTGTGCCCATACTGTATATAATCATGATGTGCCTATATATGGTCATGTTGTGATATTATCATGACCATATTTAGGCAAGTCACTTGTTAAAACATAAGCAATACTGTAACTAGTGTCATTCCTGCTAGACCCCTATTTTGTCTTCAGGATGTATTGTGTTAAACAGTTGATGCCGTATTGTAATTAAGGGTATTGGTATTACGTATGGTGAATTGGGCGATAGATATGTTAAATCAGATTATATGTGTATTGTCCTGTAGTAATTGGATGGTCGGCTCTTTCTAAATTTCCTAAATTCAAATAGCATAATAGTTGTCCCCTGCCAAGAGAAGATACTTATTTCTCCTTCCAGCTAAAAATCCCCAGTTGTCATTTTTTGAGTGAGAATTTTTCCTTTTCTTGTGAAGGTAAATACAGTATTCTCACATTCTTGGTCAAGGCAAGAATTTTTCCTCCTGGATGAGGGTAATAATTATTTCCTCAGATTGTTCCTACCTGGTTGAGAATCAAGTAAGGATAAGAATTGTCCCCTACAACAAATGTTAAAACTAAATTTCTAGCCTAGTCAAAAAAATATATATTCAAAAAAATATATATTAATACAATCAATGACAAAAAAGGAATACTTGTCACAAGCAACTGTTTATTCTGCTTATTATTTCCCTTTAACAATTACAAGATATTCCTACAATATTTTTAATAAAATTGAGGAAACCCACCAAATTCACAGATAGAAATTCCACAAAATCACTTGATGTTAATGTTGGTGAAAGGGAAAAGAAGTATATTAAATCGTTTTAGATAATGGGAAAACGTACTAACAACAATTTACGTATAAGACATTTTCAGTGGGTTTGGTTTTTAGCAGTGGCATGTTGATGTTCTAGTTTAACTATGCTTTACTGTCCTTATGATCTAGTAGGGTCCATCTTGAAATTGGGAAAATATTTACAGTATTATATCTAAATTTCATCAGGGGAAACCTAGCAGTTTAAAAAACTTGTGTCTAAACTGATTTTGTTGTATGGTGCCATGAGGTTTTAATACCATGGAGCGCAGTACCAATGAAGTATGGTACCATGGAGGTAAAATATACCGTACTGTACCATGAAGGATTAATGCTCATGAGGTATGATAATAGAGGTGTAATGCCAATGAGTTATAATATCAATGAGGATACTTGGAGGTATTTTCCAACGAGGTACAATAATATGGGGGTATTACACCAATGAGGTATGATACCGTGAATGTGTATTTGGTATGTTGAAATGGAGGTAAGCCTGTAATACCAATGAGTTATGGTACCATGGCAGTATAATACCAATGCGTTATGATGCCATTGAGGGCGGTATGTTACCATGAAGATGGTATACTGTACTGATAAGGTATGATAACCTGAAGGTTTCCTTGGAGATACCAATGCGCCGACAATGCATTATGATACCATAGAAGTATAATACAGATATGATATAATACTTTTATGTTGGTATGGCCCAAACCTTCAGTTTCACAAGTGGAAAACATTGGTTTTAATTGGATAATTTTTAATAATAATAATACACATATTTATGCAGCTGAGAACATACAAAATATTATCTTTATTTCAATTTATTTATTTGAAAATTTTGACATTCAAGTACAGAATTCATTACAGATACTGGTCAGGGACAAAAAATAATGGACATGGCTTCATAATAGTAATAAGTTTAATCAAAAATTACCTGGAGATAATTGCTTTTGGTATTTCTTTTAAAAAAACAATTAAATCGCTAATTATATATTCATGGACATTAAAAAATTGTTTTTAAATTTGTATTTTTTTAACTTATAACATTATTTTTCATTTTTTTAAAAGAAATATTATTTATTGGCTAAGCTTCAAAAGCTGAATGCTTTGTGGCCTGCAGGCTAAGGAGAAGTCTTGGGCATTTAGAAAAGCCTATCAAATCTGTAGGCCTTAAAAGCCAGAGAACCTTAAATATTTAAGGTCTTGTGAACAAAAATGTAGCATTTATTTCAGCCCTGGACTACCTAATGACTATTTGGCACTTATTTGTGTTATTATTTTTGTAATCATGTCAACAGTGAACAGTAATGTAATACCGGTGGTGTATCTAGGACTCTTGAAATGGGGTGGGGTGGGGGGCCTCGATTAAATGAGGGGGCACTAGGTTGCAAAATAAGGTGATTTTTCTTTTACTAATGGAGCATAATTTTTTCGCTCCAGACATTTTCAATGGAGTGGGAGGGGGTAAACTTGGGGAGGGCGCAAGCATTTTTTGGGGGACATGTGCCCACCGTGCACTTCTAGATACACCACTGTAATAGCAACACGTGTTGCATTTATAGATCAAACTGCCCATTCCATTCATAGAGTGCATTTTGTTTAATACATGGTTTTCCATTAAGAGTAAAACAAGTACAGTAATTAACAAGTAAACAACCTACTTACAAACCAAGGTGCTTTTGAACAAAAAAGGGGTCCTTCCAGGGGTGAGGGGATAGTGCAATGTATAGAAATGCTTTAAAGACCACCCCCACCTCCTCCTTAACCGCAACAAATATTGGGAGCAATCAAGACTACAATTACCAAGATGCCTGTTAAGCCAAACCAAACATTCTCTGCATCTCACGACGATGGCACTCAGAACAAATTCTTGATCAATCGCATTTCTCATCGCATTGTGGTGTCAAGGAATCGTGTCTTTAGACCATCAGCCAATGTGGTGAATGCTTGGCTTTATTTACGGTGATTGTTATTTTGAAAGAAATAATTCATATTTATTTTGCTGAGCATTGATATTTAGCATGAGCAGCCTGACGATGTCTGATGTAATCAAAAGTGTACTTTTAAAAAGAAAAAAGAATGGTGTTCACTAATTTTACTTTGTGGGTCATTCAAAAATATCAGCATTTTTTCTACTGCAGGAGGGATTATTTTTTTCTATCTATTCTCACAGTAATTTATTTTAAATTTTCATTTTAATATAATTAAAAACTTTTATCAGTTTTATTCTACATTTCCCAGTAAAATAATTTGTACAATTGTGAAAATGTTGATAATTTTTAGTGAACCCATGCACTAGTACTTGTTGAGTTTTGTGGATTGCAACCAGGGCTGCCAGGAGAGAGGTTGGTTATTATGAAGAAAGGCAAAGCGGGAAATCTTTACCAGTGTCTCAAATATTGAAAGCAAGACATTCCGAACTGACAAAAAATAATGAAAAAATATGTCAGCAGATTCCAAATCCTTAAGTTTGGGGCCACTATATTGCAAACTTTACCCCATTATCTTTTGGCAGCCTTGTTTCCCAGTTCAATAAGATGTGTTAATTAGCTTGTTTGTAAATCACAAAATAGAATTGTACATGTTGTAAAAGGTCAAAGGCCATTAGTTGGTGCAATCTACTGTAACACTAAATTTATACAAAATGGTAGAATCTTGTCTGCTTTTGAAACTAAATAACAAAATGTTGTATATTATTATTTTTCTATGTGGATAAGATCCAGGTTTTGTTGGGGAGAATTTCCAAAATGTTTCAAAATTCCATTATATTTTGAGTAAAGTTATTGCTGCAGAGGTAGTAAAAGTAGAAAAGTTGAGGGATATATGTCTATCCATGGTTGTGTGCTATGGTTTGCATTCAGTAAACATATAAAGTGATTATTATGTAGATACAAAGAGAATAAATCTGCTAGTTCAAATATCACGTTTTTGTGTTTTTATACTGGCTTTCTAAGCATGTATTTGTACAGATCCCTTTGCAGTACAGTAGGAAATAATTAACAGAGGCATGAGGCTAAGGCTTGTTCAGGCTTTACTACGTGGTTGGGTCAGAGTAGAACCCTGTGCTACGAGGCAAATCCCACACATTCTGCTCCTAAAAAGGCCTGCTAAGCCAATTTGGGGCAACAAAAAAATGTTCATGAACGTCCCAGGGTCTGGAGCTCCTGGATTTAGCTCATAGGTGTTATGCCACTGATGAAGAGGAGCAACTTTTCCCATTCAGGTGTGAGAAGTGAATTAAGCTGTAGCGTTGTTTTTAAGTTACTCACTTTGTAAACCCTGGATTCAAACCCCCATAACTTTAGAAATTAATTTCATGGCTAAACTGATGTATTTTGAGACAGTGGTGTGGACGACCAAAGAAAGCGAATTCCCCCACACTGACCGCCTTCATCATGCAAGACAGTTGAGTTAAAGTAAATCTTGTTCATGCTATAGGCCTACTGTACAATAGCTATATCTAACGACCCTTGGCCCCTTTGCTATACCACAAAAGATATTTGCTATTGAAATACAGGTACAATGTATTTTCCTATGAATTGGTACATATTTTTATGCAATCAAAACAATTACATATCTGATTGATTTATTTATTTATTCAAGCTGTTCTTCTCTTACAATCTACAATCTTGTATTTTAAATTGCATTATTTTTTTTTATTAAGAACCAAGTTAAATAATAATACTGTATAGATTTTTTTTCTGAATGTAAATGTTAGGTGAATACCAATGGGAAAGGTGTTCTTTTTCCTTTACAACCCACCTTCTCTATTTTGGAGTAAAACCGAATAAATACAAAAAATAAATAAATTTTTAATTTTGTCATATACTGTAGATTGTGTTTGATCCAGCAAACTTTTGATGTCTTAGTGGAGATTCTACCTCTTATCTTACATGCTATAGATGGCAATTAGACAAAATGAACATTTTATCCTAATTAATTGGGCTTGCAAACTTCCGATATTGTAATTTTACACCTCGTATTCCATACTTTGCCACTAAAAATCATCACTAAATTAGTACTGCTCAGCCATTTACTGCCTGCTGCCCTCTACAGTCCAGCAACCAAAGCTTGGTTAATAATCAATATCATAAACACATAATGAAACCATGTGCTGCCCTTTGAAGATTGAAACAATGTCACAGACTCGATAAGTCACGTACAGTAATACAGTAATAATGATTTATTGAATATTTTTACAGAAAAATTCTAATACCAAATTGTATCAAGTACAACCAACTAAATAATTATGTATTTGGAATGTATGCATTTTCCCTTGATTTCAGTATAAAACTCTTGGAAGGATTCATGCGATGATCAAAGCTCCTAGCTGGGGGTGACATAATTAAATGTAAAATAAAATTAATGAGACAACTTTTTATAGAGGTATCCAATGTTTTTGATACATTTTCTTTTCTCTCCTCTTCCTCTTTTCGGGGTGGTAGAGCTCTAGTCCCCATTCCCACTGGATCTGATTTTTTTTTTTTGGTCTACATTTTTGTGGTTTTGGCCTACACAGCACAAAGTTACATGGATATGTAGCAGGATATGACTCTTCTCATTTAAGAAACACTGCTCAAATTATTTTATATAAACCTTAAATCATATGAGGAGAGAAACATATATGGCATTAAAACTTTTTTCGTGTAAGGCAAGACATTTTTAATCCCTAGTTTTGCGAACTCACTGCCTGCCAATATTGATGATTTTGAATAAAACTATAACTTTATTTTTGGCCAATTAGCGCACGCTCTACCACAAAATATTTCAGAAAAGTTTCTTTTTGTATCACAACCTTGAAATCTCCAAAAATAAGAGATGTATATTTCTTCCTAATAATATTTATATTTAAAGGATTTAACCATCCCATTACTACTGTTACAATAAAATTTTATTTTATTTTCTCCTCTGTCTGGATGTTTTTGGCAAAACTATTTGCTAAATAAGAAAGCAAAATGTTATTTTTATTATTTTTTCCACCCTCCTCTGAAACCTCTTTAAAAAAATAAGTTTGCGAAACAACGAATGAAAAAGTCTCGCCTAAAAGTGAAGCAATGACTTTCAAAGAGCAATCAAACAATTAAAATAAATTGATTGAACCACTGTATCAACCTTTGGAATAAGGATATATAACTGATAAACTCCTGGAAAATTAATTTCCACTCAATCAATTCTCAGAAAATACATATAGGTTTAATTCTGCATTATTCATCATAATAACTGAATTGCATTGTTAATTATTAAAATTTTCAGAAAATCGTGCAATGTATACTATTAATATACAGTAAATATTAACTAGTGACGTACATGAATCACCGCCACCACCCTCTCAGTAAACACGAACATACGATAAATACCTGCTATATATAGAATTGACATTTAAACAGTGTATGATCTCAGCCGTACAATGTTTGATATTAATTAGCAAATACATGATTATTCATCCTGGTTTCAAAGAAAGGCAACAATAAGTTGATAGTACATTTCCTGTGCCCTTCAGTAAACCACATAATGGTTTGCACATCTTTTGTATAAACCGCCTAATTTTTGTCAAAAAACATTTTGTTCATTTTGTAACTGTAGTTACAAAATGTATTGAGAATTAAATAAATATACACCTTACCCTGCCCACCCCTATTGATATTAGACAGTTTATTCAAAGGTCACCCCTAAAGATTTTGTCTGTATGTGTACATAAAAACATTGAATTTGCAAGAAAAAACAATATGCAAAGCTATAATACTAATAAGTGTCTCTACAATAATAGTGAGTTTTAGCTCGGAAACAATTATGCATAATTTCAGACAATGTTACGTCATTGCGAGGCATGTATGCATGCATAATGTTATTCATAATGTTAATACCTGGTTCATTCATCTGGGACATGAAATCAACCTGAAACCTGGTGCCAGTATTCTGACAAATGAGAAAAAAGCTTCCGCCTCACGTTAATTATTGATATTGTTAGTGCATGATTAGTAATACACTGCGTCCTGACTGGCGTCTCGAAAGAGAACCTTATTTGTATTTGTTAGGCCATGCTACATGCTTCGTTAATAATTAGCACATGGTATCAGATTACTTGTGTAATCTCACTAGAGACAGGCAGCACATTACAGTCCAGAGTTTTAAAATATTCAGAGCACCCTTATACAGTGCCCTATGGGGATGAGCAAAGGGCATATGCCCCAAAAAATCGTGCACTTCCAGTTTCCCCTTTACCTCCCACTGGAAATTCACTGACCAAAATATTAAATTCCAATATCACCTCATTTAACCTTTACCTCTTCCTCACTATATCCTCAATCCCAAATTCATGCTGCCCCCAACCCCACCTATCATCTTCCCCATGTCATAATCCCATGTCATAATCCCAGATACTCCACTGCGCTTATATAATAGTCATGTATGTATAGTGTATAGAGTAGATCTATTCTATTTCATACGTCTTATAAAGCAGGACATCCAACAAAACCTTTTGTTTTATTCTTTCACTCCTTAGACTAACAAAATAATGCTATATTGCACTGGTGTCCACCATTCAGTGCTTTCAACACTTAGCTTGAAAAATGAACATAGATTAAAGAAAGGAACATAGACAACATGGCAACATGGCTCAAAAACTACTTTCATCATTAATTTGTAATTAAGATTTATTCAAAAATCACAACAAAACTCTTAGGTATTTCTAATTTGTTTTATTATAATACTGTATTAATCAAAGTTACATTTGATTATTTTTACATAGATATATATTCACCATACTAATTATAACAATAATCACCCATAGTTTCATAATTGAATAATTTACTTCTAACAATAATAATTCTCTACACCAAATGAATTATTAGCCAGAATCTCCAAAGTACAAAGGTCATGACCTTTAAGCAAGCTAAACACCAGACGTACCAGTAATATTTTATATATAAATTCTACGAAGCTAATCAAGGAACTTCCTGTTGGGGTTGGCACCAAACAGTGCTGTTCTTATCTGGGGAAGCATCTGAAAAAGCCATATAAAAAGAACACTAAATATACATAAAGTAATTTGTAAAAATACATGACACGATTATAACATGTGATGATCAATCAATTTTAAGTGGTCATTTTAAGATAAAATAACCAGCACAAGTTGATTGAGGCCTTATGCACCAATAGGATGCATACGATTGGTTGATTAATTACAGTAATTGGTTTGTTGAATGGTTTATTGATTGATCATTAATTTTTTTAATTGACTAAATCATTGATTGATTGTTTGAATTATTGAATGCAGTGACAGATCCAGGAATTCGAAATAAAAGGAACCCAGCAAGGAGCTTTCAAAGATAGAAGGTCCACCCACATCAGCCCCATGGTTGGGGCTAAGGTCCACCCACCTCAGCCCCATGGTTGGGGCTAAGGTCCACCCACCTCAGCCCCATGGTTGGGGCTGAGGCAAGAAAATTTATGATTATAACACCCCTCCATAGCTGGAAATGACACTTTCCAACTGAAATTTAATATTTTTTTCCTTTAAAATTTTTATATAATTTTGAACAATTTAGGGGAAGGGGAGGAGGAAGGGGGCCCCAGCTTTCTCCCTCCCCTCACCCCTTGAATCTACCACTGCAATGGGTGGCAGATTACTTTATTGATTGATGGCTACTTAGTTGATAGTTTAGTCAGTTGCTTGATAGGTTGGTCAGTAGATTTATCGATCAGTTAGTTGAATGATATGCAAATGATGTGATTGACTGGTTAGTTCACTGATTGATCACATTGTTGATAGGATGTTTCGTTGGTTGAGAGATTGGTCAGTAAAACGATTCTTAGTTGGTTGAGAGATTGGTCAGTAAAACGATTCTTACCTGCTGGTTGATCTGGTTTAACCTGCTGTCCAGCGTATTACTAACTTTGATTTTATTGTTCTGTGCCAGCAACTCAACTCCTCCAGAACTGTAACAAGGCCACAATCAATACATTAATAACTGTACAAATATGATTTACAATTACTCATAAAGCTCTGTCTACACTAAAATGTTTTTTGACAAATAACAGTGATTTGCCAATATGGTGTGATATGACATTGTCATGACCATATAATATGGGTATATCACACAAATTATTATTATTATTATTATCATTATTATTATTATTATTTAAATTTGTCACTTAAAATGTTGTAGTCTGAACAGAGCCTAAAATGATGATCAACTTACGACCAATTATCAATTCTCAACTATTTATTATTATTATTATTATTTAGAATTTAGTATTTTTGTATCACTCACACATTAGGTCCGAGGAACTGATCTTTACTAACGGTTACACTGACATCCTTCTTAGCGGTTTCTTTATATTTTGCTGCTACTTTATCTATAACACTCTGAAAATGAAAAAAAAATGGTTAAAAGCAGATGTACATTACAATTGCTTACCTAATGAGTGGTTTGATTAGGTAATATTAATAATATAGGGTGAAGTTTTTATCTTGTTAATTATTGACAGTATTTACGAATAATCAATTTTGTACAGTTGTCTATTTATTCTAGAAGAAACTTGACCAAAACCATTACCACTGGAATAGGCATGTTTTACCACAAGTCTGCTCATTACTGTACACTACTTAAACACACTACATGCATACCTCTACAATTTCTACATCAGCTTGCCGACAGACTACAACTACTGTTGGCTCCAAAAGTTGAAAGAGTCCTTGAAGCAGAAGCCCTTCCAAAATTTGACTATAACGAGATTGGTCTAAGGTGACCTCGTCAAGACGTCTCCTTGCTTCCTCTAGAAGACTATCTACATGGTCCTCGCGAGATTTCAGCACCTTAAGTCTTGCTTGGTTCAGCATGTTGGATTGTTGGCTATAATTAATAAATGATGTACACTTATGTTACAGTAATTTAATACATATATACAGCATGCTAGTCCGGGTAGGTTCCAGGTCAAAATTTTGGTTACTCAGTGAATAACATTCTGAAATATACTGTTTTTTTTTTAGTCTGAATTAGACTAGTTATTACAATAGAACCCCTATTAAGGGGAAACCTTTGGGACCAAGAAAGTGTCCCTTTAATAGAGGTGTCCCCTGAACAGGGGTTGGCTGTAGTGTTAAAACATTAAAGATATACTTTCCCTCATTTTGTGGCCGAAAAAGTGTACCCTTAATCGGGGAGTCCCAAATGAGAAATTCTACAGTATTAGTTAATAATACAGTAACATCTCCCAATTACCAACCTCTCATTTACTAACTCTCGATTTTACGAACCGAATTTGCGGCGATGATGTTATTACGAACGATCGTTTTTTACCACAAAAACACTTTAAAATGTATTTAAAAGTCTTCAGAAATAATTTAAATTGTTACATCAGCTAAGACAGAAAACATTCAGACCTACAAAGTGTTATAAAACTAAGTTTTAAGCAAGAAATATCAATCGTGTGCCTGCTTGTTCAGACATACTGTGTACAGTAAATCTAACTTTTTGATCATTGAGGGCGCTATTTGCATAGATTCACGATCCTTATGAAAAGAATAATAACACTAGTTTTGGGTATTAGGCCAAAAGAAAAAAAATTGTTTGTTTGCATTCCTCCAACCGCCTCTAATTCACTGAAAAAAATAGGGGCGGAAAAACAAAAAAACTTTTTTGTTGTTTTTTTTAAGCTTTTTTCTTTAGAAATTCAAAAAATTGTGAGTGAATTTATCTTTATTTTTTGCAAGATGCCCTACAAATTAGTCTATAGTTGTTGTCTGATGTTAGATATTGCCATTCTAGGCCTCTGTGGGTTATTTTTATTCCCTCTGAAGAATATTTTTAAAAAAAATTTATCCACCTACCCCTATTCATCATTTTTATTTTATTTGGCCTTATATGGCCATGTTTTCATTCGGAAATCACTTCAGATGAATACTTCACAGTGAGCACAGGTAATACTGGCTTCTGTAAAGTATTATTCTGTTGCAGAAACAGTCAAATCCAAGTTATAATTTGTGACAAAATTTTTCTCCCATGGCAAAGCTTAGGGCCTACCTAACGTTGTACTTTGTAGCATATCCCTAGACCTATCCTCACCACACTGAGATGCTGAAAATGTGAACTCTCTGAATCACGACTTTACTCATTTACAAACCGGACGGAGGGGTACTGTACATAATTGGGAGATGTTATACTGTAATAATAATGGTAGACTTACAGAGTGCATATTATTGGCAAGCCCTCTATGCACTTCACATATCATTACCCCGATCATTGGATTAAACACCTATGGAACACAAAATCAAGCTCCCTGGGGGAGCAGTTACATCAGCGCTTTTTGGAATTTAACCCTACCATGTTCCCACTTATACTCCTGGTGGAGAGAAGCAATGAAGACAAATTGCCTTGAGCAAGGAAACAAGTGAAATGCATAACGTGGGATTGAAACCCCAACATCAAGGTTGGGAACCCAAACCGTTCCCACTGCGCCAAACCACTTACTAGCTAATGTCCTGTGCACAATATGAGCACAAAATATGTGCACAAAATAAAACAGCCCACAGCCACCATAATATTAAATTTAATATTTACAGTATGCAGTATGTAAAAACCACTGAAGGCTTACATTCTTCTTTGAAGTTCTAAATTTTTCTCTTTACGCTCATAATATTCCATAATCTTTACACGTTGATTTTGTACCAGACGTCCCTTCTCAATCTGAAATTCTTCTTCTGCCTAAAAAAGTAAAACAAAATATTTACAACCTATGCCAAACTTTATGCATGTAGGTTTAAATATGAACAAAGAAATGTGCAGCAAATTGTGTTCAGCTGGAAAAATATTACATATTTTTAAATTTCAATTTCAAAGCACCACTTTTATTCATCAATAAAACAGTGAAATTATTCACTTAATACAAATCATCAATAATGTTAATACTACAGGTCTACATAAGTATGACTTTCAATATCAACCAACTTTTTCATATATAATGATAATACATTTATTTTATATATATATTTATCTCTATTGTGAGGGTACAGTAACCCACTTTTTCACCTCATTTTCATAGATTTCTATATTAAACGCACTTTCAAGTGACAAAGGTATTCACAATCATACATTAATTATATTTACTTTTTCTTTTTTTTAATACAGTATATAAAAATGGCAATTTCAATTCAGTCAACACAGTTTCTAAAGTTATAAAATACAAAATAAAAATAAATTAATAGAGAGATAAATGTCTCCAGCACTCATGAGCACCATACCTTTGTATCAATTTCGTCAGCTTTTTCAACTGCTTCTTGATTAATGAAAGCCATCATGTGTTCTATCTATAAATTAATTTAAGAAATGTTTTGTGATTTCAATTCCTGAATAAAATGAAGTTATACTGTATGTCTAAAAGAATCTTGTATCTTGTATAAAAAAAGATAATTTTTTTGTAAATGTTTAAAGACCACTTTTTAGAACATAGGGCTTATGTCAGGCTATGTTTCTGGACAAAATGGTAATAAACCAAATGGCAATAAGTCAAAACAGCAATGACCAAAACAGCAACACTTTTTGAAAATAACGGCAATAGACCAAAACGGCAATAAGTCAAAACTATGCTAAACAATTTATGTCATAAAAGTAAAAACGCAAAAAAATAAACTAATTGCAAACTTGAAGTGTACAGTATAACGATTAAATATGGTAAAAATGAGGCTAAATACTGTAGCAGCAGCAGCAGCAATAATATCAATAACAATAATAATAATCAGGGTTCTCCACAGAAATTTTTTAACCTGTAATGGGAAAAGGCGAAAGGCCACATTTTTTGCATGGCGCGCACTATAAGCTGTAATAAGGTTACATGCAGCGCAGGCTTTTGCGTGCACTGCGCATAAGACCATCCGAAGCGTAAGTTTATTTTACCTGACCGATTTCTAAAACATGTCATATATTGCTAATGTTTTTTGAGGCATATAAGACTACTGTAATTAAGTGTATAATGGGTACTCTGTGGTGTGGTCTGTCTCTTATACACATCTAGATGTGTATAAGAGACAGTATACATAATAATAATAATAATAGCATACAAATTCAATATTAAAAAGATTAGAGGGGGAATCATAAAAGCAGTAAAAAATTTAAACAAATAAAACTTCAAATACAAAAATGAGCCTAAACAATTTATGTCATAAAAGTTAAATAATGCGAAATAATAATAATAAAGATTAAAAAGTGGGAAAATAGCGCCCATGGCAATATTCAATTCGCCTATTGGGACAATTTCAAAATGATTCAGAAAATTATAAAACTGTGGCGCTTGTAAGCTTGGCAATGATTTCGCTTCATTGCAATTTTGGTCTATGCTGTTTGGTACTTGTTATTGCTGTTTTCGGCTGTTGCCGTTTTGGTTCATTGCCGTTTTGGTCATTGCCATTTTGGTTTATTGCCATTTTGACGTGCTACCCAGGCTATGGCTTTTGAAAGGTACAAATTAATATCAATTATCAGTCACCATCATCACCCGTAGGTGAGAGCTCCCACTCACCCCCCACTCTACTAAAAAAAAAAAATTGATTAAATAAGCATTTGAAAAGTTTTGCTCTTGTTGGGTAGATCACTTCCCGCACACATTTCCAACCCCCCATCCCCCACCCCGGTCGTTAGTAAATTGTGATTTGATTAGGATATAAATTAGTGAATTCAATCCAACTTGGCCACAAGTCAACTCGGCCACAAGTAAACTTGGCCACAAAAAGTTTGTCTACAGTCAACTCGGCCACAAGTCAACTCAGCCACAAGTCAACTTGGCCACAAATCAACTCGACCACAAGTCAACTGCAGCCTATTTACTGGTACTACACTTTGAAGGATTAATTCATGAAGTATAAAATACTAATTCTTTTAGTATTACTGCAGGTATAACTTATTATTATTATTATTGCTGTTATTACTGTTGTCATTTATCTTATTATTGTTGTTTTTTTTTATTTACCATTAACATTATGCATTGTTTAAATTGTTGCTGATATTATTATTATTGTTACCATATAAATAATAAATAATTCTCCATTTTATTATTATTATTATTACAGTATTACTATTATATATTAGTCTTAGTATTATTATTTTAATAGTAATTTAAAAATTATTGTTACTGGTGTTTTATTGGTATTTTTCTCATATTATTATTATTATTTATATTATTGTTGTTGTCACCTTTAATATCGGTATTATTACCCTATTATTACTAAGTAGGCCTAATATTATAAGTATCATCATTATTATTACTAATTAGGAGTATTATTATTATTATTATAAAAATAAACATTATCTTTAATTTATTATTGTTGTTATTATTGCTATTATCACCTTCAATATCATTATTATCGTGCTAATTAGTATTATTAAAATAGATATTTAAATATCGTTATTATTACCAATTAATATTATTACTATTAGTATTGTTAAAATAAATATTACTATTAATAAATTGTTGTCACCTTTATTATCGTTATTATGACTAAATAGGTTTAAAGTAAATATTAATTTATTGTCCTTATTATTGTTTAATATTATTGTTGAAGTAGAATGTGAGTAAACAGAAGACAAACACAAGACGTCAGTAAGATTTTCTTGTAATAATCATTATTTAATTACTGTAGGTCTACTTCCGTAAGTTATTAGTTATCTAAAAGGAGATATTATGGGCAATGCCTAAGCTCCACTAACCATGTTGGAATATTAATGTCTATGATACGTGGATTTCATCAACTTTTTCATCTATTTTGTTTTTCAAATGTTATTGTTTCGGTGTTAGGTGTAGTACTGTCATTTTGGATATCTAAATTATTTTGGAAATATCATTACCGATTATCCTTTTTGAAATTAAAAAAAAAAATCCATTACTTCATTGCTATTCACTGGATTATTCCCAGGCCCGTAACCATGGGGGTTCAAACGAATCCTCTTTTTTAAGATTTGCCCTTTTGAAAGTGTATGTAAAATTTCTAGAGTGACATTTCTAGGCATCTAAGGATCAAGGTCACGAAAATTAGTACTGTAATTTGTAACAAAAATTCTGTCATTGGTGAAAAGTCCTAAAAGCAGCTGGTCTATAAGAAAAACTGTAAATTTACCATTATAAAGTATTTACCCTTCAACCAATTTTAGAAAAACAAAATTACTAAAATTCACTGAAAAAATTTGAAACCCCACCCCCCACCTTTACAAATGCTGGCTATGGCTTTGATTCCCTAATTTGTTCAAGTCATCTTCCATCGGTGATTCATGTCATTGGGTGCATCCTTGTCACTGACGGGTTTCAAACATACTGTAGCTTCCACTGGTCGAACAAATATGAAGGACTGAAGCAAAATGTCTGTCACTAAACAATACCAATTGTTCCTATTGTGGATTTCTAAAGAAAATAGTATCGAAATGCACGCCATCCATCGTGCATTCATTTAATTTTAGTCGGATTCAAAATAAATTTTTAACATTAAAAAAAAATCATGTTTTTTCTTTTTCAATTTTATGATTAGGTCTACAGTGTACTCATGTTTTATGTCAGTGTTTTAACATGAAAAAAATTAAACATTAATACGTATATGTGTTGTTCTTATTAAGATTGCTTAAATTGTTACATATTGTTGTTATTAAGTTAAATTATATTAAGTTATTGTTAAATATTATTGTTCTCATTAAGATTGCTTAAATTGTTACATATTGCGAGATTTTATTCCATTCTGTAAGTTTCGGGTTTTCTCTGTTGAATAAGAGTACTGTGTGAAGAAATGAATACGAAACGATCTCACGACGATGATCAGAATTTTACTAAAATACACTGTGTACATTTCAATCATATTGAAGAAAAAGGTTGCAAAAACTAAGTAATATTTACATTTCATTTTAAATTATTTTATTCTATATAGGCCTATAACATGTTATACCGTATATTATAAATAACTCGTGGCCGAGTTAACTTGTTGTGGCCGAGTTGATTTGTGGCCAAGTTGACTGTCTGTAGCCGAACTTTTTGTGGCCGAGTTAATTTGTGGTCGAGTTGACCTGCTTTCAGATTAGTATTTATTGCTATAAAAAGAAAAGCTTCCAGAAAGCTGACCAGGGTAATCTAGGCCTAGACCTGAGGGCCTAGCCTATGTCAAACAGGGAGTTGTTATAACAACTCCTTGGTCAAAGGATCCGTTCCGTCGTCTAGTCTCTCCATTCACGAACATTTTTAGTGGTCTAACACTATCGTCTGACTAGCCTAGGCTGGGCCTAGGCCTAGCCTAGGCCTCCTAGGCCTCTAGCCTAGCTCCCTAACTAGAAAAAATAATATTATTAATAAATTCAGCGTCTATACCTGTTTCTGAACATCTTCTTCGTTGAGCGCCATGTTTAATGCCTATAAAATGTGTAAATGTGTCACAGAAAATAATTTCTTATTATTTAGTATTTCAATAATTCAGTTCCACAAAACCACCCACTTTTCTACATACGGTATAGTATATTAATCATGTGACGAATCACTAAAAAGCTAGAAACACAAGATAGTGCATTCGCATAGCAAATGTGAGGCGGATATACGTCACATCTTTTACACAAAGCCAGTCGTAAGCGGCGCCCTTCAGTTTTCAATATAGCAATTTACCATAGAGCTATTAAGCTCTGCGTATTTCGAACATCGAATACATTGCTGTTAGCGCTCTAGTATTCTTATTATATCTCTGTGGCTCAGGCGAAATTTGATTGGCTGAATCTATGGCAGCCATCTTGGATGGTACACACACACAGCTCTGCGTATTTCGAACATCGAATACATTGTTAGCGCTCTAGTATTCTTATTATATCTCTATGCAATTTACACACGTTTATGCAGTTCACTATGGAACGCCAATGTTAAGCACCGAACGTATGTTAAAATTTCAATTTCAATTTCAAATAAACATTTATTTCTTCACACAATACAATATAATATCAAAAGGTAAATATTGAACAGTCAGATTTCATTTAAAAAAAAAAAGAAGACTTGTGTGAAAGAGCTCAAAAAGTATACGCCAAATGATGAAAGGAAAAACCATTCATCAAGTGGCACTTGTAACGAGCGACCCATATAATAACGAAAGCATATATTTCTTTGGAAAAAAAATGCATAAACGAAACAAATACAAAACACGGATACAACAGAAAGCAGAGGGGGGAATTGGAGAAATGATTAGGCAAAGATTTATCAATATTATAATAATGGTATTAGAAAAATAACCCTTGATTTTGATTTGATTTAAGCATATTTAGATAAAAGATATTTCTTGACCTTAAAAGTGAAAATTTTCCTGGAAGGGGCCGATATAATTTCAAGGGGGAGTTCATTAAAAGTTTGGAACCACTATATCGAATATTGTGTTGGAGATTTATATTGAAAACAGACAACTGATGCAAAGCAAGAAAAAGTGGAGCAGAGTGAGCAAGGAATGGAGCATCTGAAATTATATGGACAGCTTTTTTTTGGAGCTTGTAAATTTGTTCAAGGTTGGATTTGTAATTGTTTGCCCAGATAATATTGCAGTAACTAATAAAAGGAAGAACAAGGGATGAATAAATGGAGAGAAGTATCTGACTTTGAAGAAAGAAAGAGAGACGATAAATAATACCAATACTTTTTGCTATTTTCAGTTCAACTTCTTTTATAAGATTTTTGAAATTAAGTTCATGGTCGAGGTCAATACCTAAGAATTTTGTGTGTTAAACATGTGGAATTGGGTGGTCTCCTATATAAATACTACCGATCTCGTCAAATCTGGATTTGTGGCGGCTTCCAAACAGCATGAAGTTACATTTTTCAACATTAACCGAAAGTTTATTAACATTGAAATATTCGGTGACATTTTTTAATTCATGATTAATGGAGTAAAAAAGAGAAACAAGGTTAGAATCTGAACAGAAAATGGTGGTATCGTCAGCATAAAGGTAAAAAGTTAACATTTTAGAGGAGTTGGGTAGGTCATTAATATAAAGAGGAAACAAAAGAAGACCAAGAAGAGAACCTTGGGAAACACCACAAGTTAAAAATTTGAAATTTGAAGAAGTGCTGTTAACGTTTGTACATTGCTGACGATTAGTTAAATAATCTTTAAATAAATTTAGGGCAGTTCCCCGGATACCATAATTGAAAAGTTTAGAGGTGAGAATATTGTGGTTAATAGTGTCAAAAGCTTCTGATAGGTCAATAAATATAACAGCAGAAAATAGTTTGCTTTCAATTGAGTCAGAGATTTTATAAGATCAATTAAAGCAAAAGCTGTAGAATATTTTTTCATAAACCCAAATTGCTTGCAATAAAGAATATTATGTTTGGTAATAAAATTATATGTACGATCATAAATGATTTTTTCAAGAATCTTGGAAAATAAAGGAAGAATTGAAATAGGGCGATAATTATTTGGGTCAGATTGATCACCTTTCTTAAAAATAGGTGTAACTTTGACAATTTTCATGCTGTTCGGAAACACTCCGCAGATGAGGCAGATGTTAAAGATATGTGAAAGTGGGAAAAGGATAGGATAAATAGAACATTTAACAACTTTGATATTGATGTCATCAATGCCTGGGGCTTTGTTTTTTTTTTTTAAAGAATTAACAATTTTAAAAATGTCTTCCTCATCAACTGGAAAAAGAAAAAGTGAGTCGGGTGTAGGGGCGTCAAGATATTCATAGAAGGTTTTAGGACTTAAATTAGTTATTCTTTGTGCTAGTTTGGGGCCAATACTTGTAAAGTGGTCGTTAAGTAAGTTTGCATTTGAGAGAGAATTTTTAGTTAATTTACCATCAATTTTCATTTCAATGTCTATATTGTTGTTTTTGTGGGACTTTAGAAGAGAGTTGATGGCTTGCCAGGTCCCTTTAATATTATTTTTTAGTTTACTAAACTAATTTGTATAGTAATATTTTTTTTACAGCTCTTAAAATTGAGTTTAACTTATTTCTATAAGATTTATATTTACAAATATTAGTTTTGTTGGGATGACGGAGACTCTTTGAATAAAGCTTGTGCTTGTACTTAATTGATTTAAGTAGTCCGTCAGAAATCCATGGTTTGAGTTTAGTTTTATATTGGGATTGAGAAATAAAGGGGAAATGTTTGTTGTAAAGATTGGTATATTTCTCTAAGAATATATTGAATGCTATGTTTGGGTCCCAGGCATTGATAACATCATCCCAAGAACAATTAAGAAGGTCAATGCGGAATTTATTAATGTTATTGTCATTTATTTGTCTAAAAGTACGTTTTTTGTTAGTATTACTTCCGTTCCTACAATTTTCATTGTCATCACTGTTACAAGATATGTTGAAGACAGGAAGATGATCTGTAACGTCACTAATAATAGTTCCACTGTTAATTGAGGATGCAATATCATTTGTGATGGTATTGTCTAGAAGAGTAGCGCTATTATGAGTGATTCGTGTCGGTCTGTGGATAAGAGTAAAAAAAGAATTATTAAAGAGACAATTAATGAAATCTTTACTATTATTATCAAACTCAATTTTAAGGAGATCAATGTTAAAATCACCTAAAATATAAATTCGTTTGTTTTCTTTGGAAATCCGCTTAAGTAATAAGTCAAATTGCTCGGTAAAAAAAGAAATGTTAATTATGTGTGGTCGATAAATAGTTCCAACAATTAGATTCTTACCTTTGGTTTCAATTTCAATGAAGTGAGAATCACAAAAATATGGGCTAGCTGACAAGTCTGTTCTTGTTTTGAAAGAAAGACCATTTTTTACATACATAAGAACACCACCACATTTGTACGAACGAGGTTTCAAAGTGATAGAATAGTTTGGAATATTAATAAGTGGATTTTCAGATTTCATCCAAGTTTCAGATATAGAAATAACATCAAAATTAAAATTTAGTGATTCAAGACAATTAGAAAGTGAATCAAATTTTTTTTTTGTAGACTTCTGGCGTTGAAATGAATACAGGAAAATTTTCTGCCATAATCAGAGCTGAATTTTTGAGAAAATTCGTAAGGTAAATAATGGTTTGACAAGCTCATGTTGTCGAAAAAATTTAAATCTGGATCAATATCAATTAAGTGTTTATTAGATGTAGAGTAAGGATTAAATAAAATATAAGATAATCGATCAAAGCTTTTTGCAGTGTGTACATTTGACGTCCCCGTACTTGCGCAAATAATTATACACAACAAACAGACAAGTATAAGATAAAAAATATGAGAAAAGAGAAGGTTTTAGGATCAAGATACGGTATACTTTAGGGTAAAAAGTACACACGTAATAAGATTATCGATACGATTAACAGTGAAAATAAAGCGATAATTAATAATATATAATAATGAGAATAAAATTAATACTTCAAGTAATAATAATCATTAATATTAACAGTAACAATAATGTAGTAGAATAATAAAATAATAATAATAATAATAATAATAATAATAATAATAATAATAATAATAACGATAAACATAGAGTTGATAAATAATGGTTGGTGAAACTGGATTTGTATATCCCAAACAGTACAACCCATGCACATATATACATATACATACATACACATATGTATAAAAAAAATTTTAAAAAAATTTAAAAAAATAAAAAAAATAAAAATAAAAAATTTGAAAAAATAAAAATAAACAAAAAAAAAGTAAAATAAACATATGAAACAATTAAATATAACAAGCAAAAAATGAATAATAATAATAAATAAAAAAGCACCGAACGTAATGTTAAAAGCACCGAACGTAATGTAAAAGCACCGAACGTAATGTTAAAAGCACCGAACGTAATGTAAAAAGCACCGAACGTAATGTAAAAAGCACCGAACGTAATGTAAAAGCTCCGAACGTACGTATTGTTAAAAGGGCCGAATAGCAAATGCGCCGAACGGAAAAGAGCCACCAAAGACAGTAACGGCGTTCCATAAATAACATACTGTAGTCGATCCATAAAGCAATAATTTTAAGAATGCAGATCATTTCGGTCGCGCTTCGTTTCGGTCGCGCTTCACTTCGGTCGCGCTTCATTTCGGTCGCGGTTTGTTTTCAACAAATATATGGAGCGCCAATGGAGTTGCGAAACGCTAAATTTAATATAACTAGGCCTAATTACCATTGCAAGTTCGTCAATCGGTTTATCATACTTTTTTTTAAATTTATGTTTTGTTGTATTTCTAATAAGTAACAACGTAGGCTACTTAAAAGCAAATAAAATTAATACTATTATTACTAAACTATCAATTAATATTATCGGACGGTTTTTATTTTCGTTTTGTTATGAATCCTACGCTTTCTACTACATAACAAATGTAGCAAATAAAATAAATACTAAAATATGATATGATGTTATTTATTATTATTATTATTATATATTATTATTTATTTATTTACATTGTATCAGGAAAACCCAGCCAATTTGTCATTTAAATTACTGTAAAATTAGTTTATTAACAATTATTTTTATTAGTATTAAAGTTTGTTATTTTTACTATATTACTGTATAACTTGGTGCTATTTTTCTTTTTTTACAGAAACAACGCAGATGTTACGAAGTTGACCGAGTTTAAGATACGTTTTTTTGTTTCTTGCTATATATATTGATATCATCTTTATTATCAAATGAAAATCTTTGGAATAAGTATAGTCAATAGATTAGTTTTGCATACGTTTTTTTTTTCTTGTCTGTTACGTTTCCATTTACCATAAATGTTCTGATCATGTTATAATATTGTAAAGGAAATATGTATTTCCATAATTATATTTTCCATATAAAATTATCAATACATTGATAATTGCATGCTGTACATTTTAAAAGCCTTTTCATGCTTCTGTTATATTCATAAGCCCGAGAAAATCACTCAACTTGCTGGGCCTACTTCTTTAGCTGCATAACTGGAGTATAATTGTGGAAAGAAAAGTTTCCACATATTTATTGCCATGGTACTGTTAAGGCGAAGGTGACACAAGGTTTGGGATTTCTTGTTTGTTTTATTTCCATTTTTGTTACATTATTGCAAAGACAGAAGTAAGTCAGATGCTAAAATAGACGACTAGCTATTTCTAGGTAGAAACATGTGCGCTGAAGCGAGTTCACCATTTCACGTGTGTTCACCTACTTCATGAAACCAGTAACTTGGAATCGTCTGCGCTGGCTGCTGATCATGTTTATAAAATAAAAAAAATTAATGGATAATAAAATATATATTTGTTATATGATTTCATGTGTAATGTAAATAAATATGTATAAATTATATATAATATTATATATGTATAAATATATATGTATGTGTATATAGGCATATATAAGATGTGTCTGTCTCTTATACACATCTAGATGTGTATAAGAGACAGATATATATGTATATGTATATGTATATGTATATAGTGGTTTCTAGGTATATCCAATATGATAAAATCATATATAAATATATATTCATATTTGTGAACTGTGCAGGTGTATCAAAGAAAATTAAAGATTTCAAGTGAGGAATGATAATGTGTGTATTATTCGTTTTTTTCTTCGTGTTTCCAATTCAATTCTCTTGGAAGCTGCAAGAAAAATAAATAATTTTATTGTATAAAAAGATCAGATTAAATATTGGATGATTATTGTTCTAACTAAATTATGAAATAAATTTCAGATGGTAACCACATTCAATTTAATTAAAATCAAAGATACATTTTATTGACCATAATTATTAAAGTATAGTATATGAAAACGCAACAAAAAGAATAGCATGAAGAACATACTAAATTCCATTGTTTCAATTACAAGATCATGTTGCAATAATGAATATATCACCGTAAATGGAAGAAAAGAGAATATTATAGTAAAGATATTTTGTTAAAACCGATTCACGAACTAAAATATATAGGGCCTAGGCATATTAAATTTTTCGTTTTCGCAACTCCTTCGGCGCTCCATATATTTGTTGAAATTTTAAGGGCCTGTTATAGAATCTTCAATGACAAATTCGTGGCTCTCCTAATTAGAATGAAAGTTACATTAGTAAGGTAACACAACTTCTTCATGATTCTCCTATACAACCTAACCCCGAGTAACTTGAAAGAAATCTCAGCAACACTTGCTTGAAATTGAATTTAACATTGGACCCGAATGATCACATCGAGCATTTGATGGCACTTCACATAAAGAACACTGCAGCGCCTATACAATTTATTATATTTATTAATATATGGTACAAACTTGCAATAAACTGTCTTCATAAAGTTTTAAACGAGGATAAATTTCATAAAAAATATATATTTCATCCAAACATTTAAAATTATTAAATGTAATTGCTACTCTTTTAAATAAACTCTTTTAGGCCCCTACGTCAACTTGGCCAAAAGTGGGGGGAGGGAGGGGGCTACATTAAGCGTTTAGTGCGAGTACGACTAAAAATTATTATGTTTAATCTTTCCTCGTCGGTGCTTGCATAAAACGTGATTTGGATCTAACATGTGTATAATGATATTGATAAACAATCGAAATTCTCTGTACAATATTATGCTAAACATTTACAGAGTGGACTTCCTTATGTTGTGGTTATATTAGATCCAGATATATTATTATTAAAGAAGTCCATTCAACAAACAACATAAAACATATACATATCAAAGTTATTAGGTTAAAGTTCTCATGTCGGTGCATGCATAAAACGTAATTTCCTAAAATTTAGTTATCTGAGATTGACAGACAGACAAAGTATAAAAAATATATATACTAATTTAACGAGTGGACTTTCTTGATTTAAAGAAATATATATATGTATATTGAGATACGCAAAGTTTAGAAGGTTAGAAGTTTAAAGGAGAGGACTTCCTCATGTTGTGGTGATATTGGACTGTAATATCATTAAAAACCATTCAACAAAACACATAACACATAACAAAATTATTAATTTAAACTTTCTACTTCGGTGCATGAATATAACGTAATTTTGGGATATATGAGATTTACACAACATTTGAGAATGTACTGAATATAAAATATATATATATTAATATATAATATTTTACATTTTATCAGCAATCTATCAGAAATACGGGAATTGGTTATACTGCAAAGCCTTCTGAACCCGTGCAATACTAAAACTGGGATCCAACAGGCAGTGAATATTCCATTTTGATTTAGTGTAGATGTTTTTTACATATTTTTATTTTATTTTTATTCTTTTTATTTTGTATGATTCATATGTTATATTTTCCACAGAAAGATAAATGAATGCCTGAACTGATATTTTATTGGTTTCATATTACTTTATGTACAAAACAGATATCATAAATCATCTATTGTCCGACTGTGTGCATTGAACATTTGACGATGACGATAATATCTACAAATTCCCAACCGTAACTTAGGCTACGAGCCTCGCTTGACACTTCACATCAAAGGGCCTGTTATTTAATTAATCTTGCACAACTTCCTCCTCCTCATCATCATCTTCTTCATCATCATAATTATTAGTTATCCATAGCAAAGTAGGGAAAAAAGTGTGTTCAATAATAGACGTCTCATAATGCACGAAGTGTACTTCAAAGAAACTAGAAAACAAACACTTTTCAAATATCTAAAATTTATCTTCCAGCGACAAAACAAGATAGCTCTCTTCTCATGACCCTCCGAATGTGGGAACCCATCTGAGCGATAGCCAGGGTAAACTCTGGATCCGCGCTTGACATGTATTTAATGCTTAAAAAAGGTATTTACAGTATATTTATTTATAGAAAATAATGTTGCATATTAGAACTATCAGAAATAAATATACAGATAAAGGCTCCCGAGGCATGTCTCCAAATTCTCAACCGTAACTTAGGCTACGGGCCTCCCTTGACACTTCACATCAAAGGGCCTGTTAATTAATCTTGCACGGCTTCCTCCTCCTCATCATCATCTTCTTCATCATCATAATTATTAATTGTCCATAGCAAAGTAGGGAAAAACTATGAATTCAGAGTGTATTCAATAATAGACGTCTCATAATGCACGAAGTGTATTTCAAAGCATCTAGAAAAAAAAAACTTTTCAAAGGAGAACCAGAAGACTCCCCCACCCCTTATCTTTGTCTTCCAGCGACAAAACAAGCTAACTCGCTTCTCATGACCCAATAGCAATGGTAAATTCTGGATCCGCGCTTGGCATGTATTTAAGAGAAGTGCTTAAAAAAGGTATATTTACAGTGTATATTTATTTATAGAAAAGAATGTTGCATACTATAACTATCAGGAATAAATATACAGATAAAGGCATGTTTTTGTCTTGGCTTGGTACGGTAATTTAGTAAAGAAATGATTATATGTCCTAGGCAAGTGTATGGAACCTTTAGTCTAATTTTCTGCAAAAGCTCACTATGTGTAGTAATTGACCTACTTGATTTGGATAAAAGGTAAGCCCACTAGACACTAACTTTCAACTGAAGAAAAAAATTTCTCCCATAAACCTTTTTTTAATATAGGCTTTTTGATCAGTAGCAATTATTTGACTAATTACTGATTGTAATCGTTCGTTGTATTCTAATACAAAAGCAATAATCTTATAGTCAATATTCAATAAGCTGATATGACGCCAATTTTTGAGGTCTTCAGCCTCGCTTTTTTGTATAGTAAACATATATTACTCATTTGTTGTGAATTAGAAAGTTCACCTTCATTATATGCTTCATTAAACGTTTTACATAACATTTCTTCTATGACTCCAGAAAGCTTTATAGAATTCTGCAGTTAGGCCGTCAGGGCCTGGCGACTCGTTATTTTTCATTGCAAAGACCGCTTTGCTACATTCAATTGTAGTTAGTGTGCCAGCACAAGCCTTTTGTTCATTGTCGCTAAGCGACGGTATTCTACAATTAGCTAAGTAATCAGATATTGTGTATTCGCAGATATATCTACTTCTATACAAATCACTGTAAAAGTTATGTTCCTCACAAAGTATTTTGCTTCTTTTTGTTACATATGAACCATCTTCGAGTTTAACTTTTTCTATATGTTTCTTGGTAGACCTAGCTTTTTCGAGACCAAGGAAATATTTATTATTTGTTTCCCCCTTTTCAAACCAATCCGCCCTAGATCTTATTTGGGCACCTCTTACTTCATTTTGATAAATGTTTTCAAGGGCTTTTTGTTTATTTTCTAAGTGCATGACATCATTTTCATTGTTAAAGTTACTTTTTAAAAGGCAGACTATTTCTTTTTCTAATATTTTTTTCCCTTATTACACTCCTTTTTTTTCTTTTTTCCAAATTTTATTGAATATTCTTTTATTTCTACTTTGCACAAATCCCACGTTATTCGCCAGGATTTTAGGTTTTTATACTTTTTCTTATTTGTGTTAATTATTTTAATTATATCTTGGATGCATAAATCATCATTTAAATAACTGCAGTTAAATTTCCATGTACCAGGGCCTCTAGGGAGGGAATCTATCTCTAATTTAATAAATGTAGCTAGGTGGTCTGTTAGGATGGCAGGCTTTATATCTGCTTTTTTTTATTTGATTATGTTGGATTAGCGTGCTACTTATTAACCACATATCTAGACGACGGTATATTTCATTTTTTCTTCTCCATGTAAATTGCAATTTGTCTGCATTCTTTGCATGCCAGACATCTTCTAAACATAATTGTTTATTAATTAATTTTAAAACGTTAACAGACTTGTCTTGTAGGGTGCTTATTGAGCTTCCTTTTTGATCCATTGCATTGCTTAATACACAGTTAAAATCTCCACCTATCATAATTGATTCATGGTTTAATGCGGATTCAGAGATCCATTGTTTAGTCAAATTAAAGAAAGTTGATCTTAGATTACTATCGTTCGGCGCATACAAGTTGATAATGGAAAACAAAAAATAATTTATCTTGATATTAATCAGGATTTTTCTACCTGTTTCATCTTTGCATGTATCTATAATTAATTCATATGAGAGATTTTTTTGTATCAGTATAGACACTCCTTTGCTATATGAGTTACCGAATGTATGGTATGAGTCGCCTTCCCAAAGCCAATCTATTTTTGAAATTACTTCTGTAGTTAAATGAGTTTCTTGAAGCAGGATGATATCCGCTTTCTGATTCTCTAACCATTTCTGATTGTAGTAAAGTCTGTCTCTTATACACATCTAGATGTGTATAAGAGACAGGGTTTAAGGAATCTACGACATTTTTTTTCCTTCGTGCAAGCTGATCTGTGGTGACCAGTTTCGAGACATATGTTGCACTTAACTTTCTGGTTTTCCTGTTCTTGGCCGGGGTGGAAAATCCGTGCTTTAAAATCGTTGATACTCACAAATCGAGGAAGATTAAAATTCGTCATTGACATCTCTACATAAACAGTCCGGTCTCCGTTGAAGCACTGAACAAGCTGACCTTTGATACGAAGCTTTTCTTTCTTGATTTCGCTTACTAATTTACATCCTAGCAATTCCAGTTTTGATTTAATACACGAGTCACTAACAGAAAGTGGTATATCTTTGATCGTTACTATAATCGTATTTTCTGATTGATGCTGTAAATACGGGTTTTTGCTGAACACTGATACCAGTTTATGTCTGATAAAAATGCCAGTAGTAAGTAATATTACCCTGTCGGCTCTGTCATCTAGATATATTCTCCAAAGGTCTCTGATTTTTTTAAGACCTAAGATGTGAGCAGGTTCGATTACTTCTGTTAAAGCAGTATATATTTCTTCTGCATACAGTTTTTCTGATGACATCGCAATGGCGTCGCTATGTTTCACGAACACAGGCTTAGGTTGCGGTCCGGTTTGTGAAAAAATGCATCCTAGTTTCTTAATCAATCATAAATGTTACACTAAAGAGAAGAAAATAATGTAAACTATCATTAACGGTTCCTGAGTTATGTCAAAGAGAGGGTAGGTTGAGTCTAAACATACAGGTGGAATTTAGCCCTTTTTTCCTATTCAAAACTTGTGGTCTGTCAAAAAGTTGTCAGATTGAAACTGACTAACCGTACCGGTGGCTATACGGCCCTGACAAAATAACATAGGCCTATCCAAAACAAGTCTATGTTTTATTAGGCCTATTGAAAAAAAACTTTTCACAAAATTCGGCCAAATATAGTTTGGCCGTGACTTTTCAAACATTACGGCCAGGCGAATATTTTTGCCAGATTTGAGGAATCTGGCCGTCAAAAAGGCCAAATGGCAACCCTGATTTTCATCAGTTGGCTGTGTCGTTACCACTCGTTACAGTTGAGTGAATCAGCTGACTCCCTGCTGTCTAGCGCAAATTTCTGAAATAAAAACTGTGGCAAACTGTTATTTTACACAAAATTGAGAAAGTGAAAACCCATAAAAATGAAAAGAACGGCCAAATTTACATTGGAATATCTAAAGTTTGACACGATTTTTTATGGGGTTACCGAATGCAAGCCTTTGAAAGTCGGTACATTTTAGGAAATTCCCTATCTTTTAACACTAGCTCAAAATCCTGTAGCACCAGTTTGTTTTTTGGGACCCAGTTCACGAGCCTCGTTTTCGTATACCGTGCTCCAAAATCGACGGTGCCGTCATTGTGGTCGCCCAACTACGAAAGCCTATTAGGGCCACTGAAATATATATTTTTATGTCGTAATTACGAATTATTATGTCGAAATTTCGACATACGTATGTCGTAATTACGACATACGTATGTCGTAATTTCGACATGTATGTCGAAATTTCGACATACGTATGTCGTAATTACGACTTATTATGTCGTAATTTCGACATACGTATGTCGTAATTTCGACATGTATGTCGTAATTTCGACATACGTATGTCGTAATTACGTCATAATAAGTCGTAATTACGACTTACGTATGTCGTAATTTCGACATATCATGTCGTAATTTCGACATACGTATGTCGAAATATCGACATAATAAGTCAATAATAGGTCAATGAATTAAAAATATTATTGATATAAAAGTGATGTTAAAATAGTTGGCATATTTCAAAATGGCTGCCAAAAATGTCATGTGTTGATCTTATTTGCAATGTGTATGTTTTTAAACTCAGAAACTAAAAAATTACCCACTGTATATCCCACACTGTCCCACAATGACAGGACGCTAAATACATTTCTGATTGTAGTAAAGTATGTTTCCATTATATCAGATAGTTCTTATATCTTTTCCTGTCATTGCATTTTTAAAGCAGATTGTTGAAAAACCAAAATTGAATGCAACATAAAGCAGGCAATCTATGGTCCTCTCCCACTTGTTTAAATGCTAATTCTTCCATGAAAGACAAAATAGAATTTGGAAATAACTAGGCAGAAGTTACCATGCTTCAACATGATACTAATACATAATAAAGTTTAATAACGAAAATGTTGCTGATATTGCATGTACTATGATTTTCAACAACAAAACTCTTTAGATGCAACAATAAGAATGCTCCAACACAAAATTGAAGAATGACCTTCCCAACAATACATTCATATAGTAAGAAAAGATGCACTTAGTTCATATTTGTAAACCAAAAACATACATGATATTTTTTACAAAGAAAAGAACATTAAATTTTAAAAAAGACCTAAGAATTAAGTGATGAGGCCCTGTTTAACTCTTTTACTGTATACAATATACTTTCATCATAATGAAGCAATTCCTACTGTATCACCATATTCATCTGTTGATCAGACTACTGTGATAGTGTATGAAAAACAAATCCAATTTATTAATTTCCAGTTAGCAAAATGTCTTAAACCACCAGCATTGTTGACCTCCTCCACTGTTGTTCCACAACATCATGAAAAATGAAATATTGTGCTCCTGAGTATTTGATATATGGAACAATGGTGTATTGTTCCAAATTAAGTAACCTGCTACTGCATTGTGTTAGACCCATAATGTCAACCTCTGTCAGACATCCAGATCTTACAATTATTGCATCTGTTTTACAATACAGTCATTGACCCTCTGCTATTTTAAGCCCCTATTTATTAAAAATTTTTTTTCTTTTTGCGAGAATGAGCTGTTTTAAACGCTGACGTATTTTAAGTCTCTTTTGTTTTAGCAGGCCTGTAGCCATTAGAATTGTAGAAAGGGGGGGGGGGTTTCTATAGTCCAGGTATATAAGTAGTCACAGAATCTGAAGCCTTTTCAGTAAAGTTTAAATACTTCACCATGATTTCACTATTTATTAAGAATGAAGTTATGAATCCATGTTGTTTTAGTCATATTTGGCATCCTATTGAAGAGAAGGGAGATTATTGACTGGCCATGAGTTGTACTGTTGTAACAACAATTTAACCACTGTTGTAACAATATTCATTAACCACTGTTGTAACAACAATTAACTACTAATTTAATAACGTACAATATAGAAGTTATGTACGTTGCTGTTTATATATACAAATAATCCGTGTAATAAGTCGTAATTACGACATACGTATGTCGAAATTACGACATAAAGTGGTGACGGGGAGGTTTAAATTGCTACATTGACTTATAATAATGAAGTTAACCAAGCAGTCGTTGATGCAAAAACGCCGTCTTCAGATATTAGCGGGAATTGTGCAAATAAAGAAGGTTACCAAATGTTTGTTGTTGCACCTGCTACAGGTGTGACGAACGATCAAACGATAGATAGGCAAAAGTTCAATATATAGACTGATAAAACTGCAGATATTAAACAAGGAACAGCGGCGATTGAAACACCGATGAAAACAAATCATACACACATCATACAGGCAGAAATAAATTGGTCCCCGTCCAAAGAGAAGGCAGCCATTGCATTAAGGGAGGGTATTACTTCAGATCCAGAAGTGGACAAAGAGAATAAACAGAAAGCTTGGAACAGGGAAACTTTGAATGAAAGCTCCATCGACAGCAGTGACGCGAAGGAAAGTAAACCATTATTACAATCTCCTTTACAGGATGGTTCTCCTCCATCATCCACCAACGCTTGTCACTACCCAGAGACGTCCTCTTAGCATCACATTGGAATCGATAAGGACAGAAGATACATTCATCGAAGGTCCCAACAAAGACGAGGAAGAACAATCCTTTGTACCGGTCAATGAGGACGTTGTGTTGAAACCACCGACGTCAGATAATGTTTATCTATATGTTTCATCAATGCAGAATATGGAACGTGAAGAAGAGAAAGACACGAAAGACAAAAATCATGAAAACAGCGGAGGAAGCAGCACTGTTAGAAATTGAAAGTACCAGGGAATTTAATTGCAATATCGTTTGGAAAATTATTTCAGTTTCAAATAATTATTTCTTTGCTAAAAAGTGTGTTCAGCCAAATCCCTTGATAATTTTGTTTCTACACAGTACATTGCTGTAATAAACCATAAAATTAAATACAATTTATGCAGTTCTGATTAAAAAAATATATTGACTTTTGATCAGCTTTGCAGCTCTTTATCCCGTATGCTTAGACATTATTGATTATGGGGATCTGGTGTCAAAAAGTGGCGAACTATATAATAAAAAGTAACAAGATACTTAGTGTTAGTATGGGTGACATTAGTATAAATTATTGTCTATGTCGAAATTTCGACATAAGTATGTCGTAATTACGACTTATAATATGTCGAAATTTCGACATAACAAAGATACTAGAAACACAAGATAGAGTTTTCCACACAAAAAAGTGTTCCACCGAAATGCATGGTGGGAATACAAACAATGGGACGCCCCTTACGGCTGGATCTAAAAAAAACTTCAACCAAACTTTCGTTACCAAGTCGTCGCGTATTTTATTGTAAATTCTCAATTAAAAAATTGTACACAATTGTACAATTAGTACAATTGTCAGGGGCGGATTTACGGGGGGGGGGCCGGCCCGGCCCCGGTCCCCCCTTTTGGGAGGTAAAAAAAAGAAAAAAAAAGAAAAAAAGAGAGAAAAAGAAAAAAATGATAGGCCAGAATGCCTCAAATGTTATGTTTGGTCGTCTAGAACACAGAAATTTCGCGGGGGCATGCCCCGGACCCCCTGCGACAGTGTTGTCTCAATTGGCCCAACTTTCGGCCCCCCCCCCCTTCCTGGCTCCCCCTTTTGGACATTTCTGGATCCGCTTATGGAGGGGTGTGAAGGTAAAGTGGGGGCCTTGATGATCAGTGGTGAGCGACTGGAGAGCGTGCAACTGGGGGGGTGGTGCAAGTAATTTATATTGGGGGGGTGGTGTGCTCCCCGTAGATACGCCACTGGTTTCTGGTTCTAAATCATGGTTTCCGTTACTGGTTCCTGCACTAACTTCCTACTGGTTTCTGATATTGGTCACTGGTAGTCTGTTACTAATTGGTTACTCATTATAAATGGTTACTTGTTTCTGATACTAACTGGTTACTGTTAACTCATTTATTGTAACTGGTTGACAA
>NW_022704992.1:2948414-2951316 GCF_011630105.1 Anneissia japonica | reverse complement strand
TTATCTCGGAAAGACGTCTTTCCGAGATAAATTATCTCGGAAAGACGTCTTAATAAGTGTTTATTCCATGTTTCCAAGATAATTATCTTGGAAACTCGGAAACTCGGAAGGTCACTTTAAGCTTCCGTAGGTCACACTGCGAATAACAAAAGATATAATAATGAAAGTTTCTTGGAAATAACGACCAGTGACTCTCTATGTATCTATCAAGATAGTTCACCGGCGTGACGGGCAGTTGGTGTGACGATGTATTTCATCTGGCAATCATCTATCCCATTGGTGTTCATATTTTTATGGAAAACAGGCTAGTACATTTTGGCGCTATGCACTTTGCATCTAACTTTTAATTCCTAATTTTGCAGTTTTTTTTATTAACGTTTATGGAAACTTACTTATTTGCGTTTGTAGGCCTAGCCTAGGGGCATACTCATAGCCTAGGCCTAGATCGGAGCCTATCTTGTCATTTCTGTAATGGCGTTATATTGATTGGATCAGGGAGTTGTTATAGTAAATAATTGTATTATTGTATAGCCTAGGCCTAGTATATAACACAACTCCCTGATTGGATGTTGTTGTTTGATTATGAAGATGTGTGTTCACATGAAATTCACGTGTACAATATGATCCAAATGCGTACACAGATATGCAAATAAGTGCCTAGGCCCTAGGCCTAATCCAGCAAAACAAAGCGAATGTGGCGCCAGGATTACACCCGCCAGAGCCAGAGCCAGAGCATAGACTCTCGCCTCCCTGTCAAGAAAGATTTACATGGTTGTTTGTTGACCCACACAGTGACACAGCAGACCTGGATCGACACGATATGTTACGGTAGCAGGTCAACTCGGCCACAAGTCAACTCGGCCACAGTCAACTCGGCCACAAGTCAACTAGGCCACAAGTCAACTCGGCCACAAATCAACTCGGCCACAAAAAGTTTTCGGCTACAGTCGAAACTCGGCCACAAGTCAACTCAGGCACAAGTTAACTCGGCCACAAGTCAACTCGGCCACAAGTTATTTATAATATATAACAAGTTATAATAGGCCTAGAATAAAATAATTAAAATGAAATGTAAATATTACTCAGTTTTTGCATCCTTTTCTTCAATATGATTGAAATTAAGTACACAGTATATTTTTGTAAAATTCTGATCATCGTCGTGAGATCGTTGTATTCATTTCTTCACACTGTACTCTGTTACAAAGTACCGTACTAATTAATTTTCATGACCATGATCCTTAGGTGCCTAGAAATGTCACTCTAGAAATTTTACAAACACTTTCAAAAGGGCAATTCTTAAAAAGGGGGGTTCGTTTGAACCTCTCGAACCCCCATGGCTACGGGCCTGGGAATAATCCAGTGAATAGCAATGAGGTAATGGATTTTTGTTTTTAATTTCAAAAATGATAATCGGTATTGATATTTGCAAAATAATTTAGATATCCAAAATGACAGTACTAACACCGAAACAATAACATTTGAAAAACAAAGTAGATGAAAAAGTTCGATGAAATTTAAGGGAAAACCACGACAAAAACTGCATGTAGTAATATGAATATTCATATTCGTAAAAATAAATACAGCAGTAGGCCTATCTATAGAAATAAAAATTGCCACTGAATATTTATAAAAACCGAAAGGTCCGCTGATTAATCGCAGAACATTATACATACTCCAAGTATTAACATAGGCTACAATTCGACATTAATTAGGCCTATGTCATCATCGGTAGCAGGCTGGTTTCCCCCGGACATTTTGTCCCAGTGTCATTTTCGACAGAATGATTTCTCCCCACTTTTGCCACGCACCCCTTGACATCTTCTCATATTTAATTTCAATACATTTTATTTTTATTATTTATTTTTTTATACAATAGTATAGAAATAAAAATTGCCACTGAATATTTATAGAAACCGAAAGGTCCGCTGATTAAACTCAGAACAGTATACTGTACATAACTCCAAGTATTAAATAAGCTACACGACATCGTGTTGGGATTCAATTTGACAATAATTATGTCCGCTCATCATCGGGAGCAGGCTGGTTTCCCCCGGACATTTTGCCCAGTGTCATTTTCGACAGAACGATTTCTCCCGGACTTTTGCCACCCACCCCTTTACATCTTCTCATATTTAATTTCAATTATACATTTTATTTTATAATACATGTACATATTAATTTTTTTCATTTTATTGTCATCCACGTATCATAGACATTAATATTCCAACATGGTTAGTGAAGCTTAGGCATTGCTCATAATATCTCCTTTTAGATAACTAATAACTTACAAGAAAATCTTACTGACGTCGTGTGTTCGTCTTCTGTTTACTCAAAACATTCTACTTCAACAATAATATTAAACAACAATAACAACAATAAATTAATAATATTTACTTTAATAATACTAGTCATAATAACGATAATAAAGGTGATAACAACAATTAGTAATATTTATTTTAACAATACTAATAGTAATAATACTAATTGGTAATAATAATGATATTTAAATATCTATTTTAATAATACTAATTAGTGATAACGATATTGAAGTTGATAATAGCAATAATAACAACAATAATAAATTAAAGATTTTTTTTAAATAATAATAATACTAATTAATAATAATAATGATGATACTTATAATACTAGGCCTACTTTAGTAATAATAGGGTAATAATATCGATAATAAAGGTAACAACAACAATAATATTAATAATAATAATAATAATAATAATATGAGAAAAATACCAATAAAACATCAATAACAATAATTTTTAAAATACTTTATTAAAATAATAATACTAAGACTAATATATAATATGAATAATATGAATAATAATAATAATAATAATAATAATAAAATCAAGAATTATTTATTATTTATATGGTAACAATAATAATA
>NW_022704992.1:2942046-2948082 GCF_011630105.1 Anneissia japonica | reverse complement strand
ATATAATACTAAGCTATTGTGTTTCCTATTCTCTGTTTGTGCTTTGCATGTAACAATACATAATGTTAATGCTAAGACTAATAATTAATATTAACTAACTAACGGTAATAAAAACAACAATAATAATAACAATGACAACAATAACAGCAGCAATAATAATAACAATAAGTTATAGTAATACTTAAAGTATTAGTATTTTATACTTCATGAATTACTCCTTCAAAATGTAGTAGTATGACTTGTGGTTGAGTTGACTTGTGGCCAATTTGATTTGTGGCCAAGTTGACTTGTGGCCGAGTTGACTTGTGGCCGAGTTTGACTTGTGGCCGAGTTGACCTGTGGCCAAGTTGACTTGTGGCCGAGTTGGATCAAATTCTATGTTACGGTCCAGTATATTACTACGCGTATGATATAATTGACTGGATTGTATTGCGGAGATAATTGTAAATAATTGAAAATTATAGCGATGCAAAATAATAACAAGATATAAATATTGCAAAAGACATAGTGGCTCATATGTGTTAGAAAACACTGAAAGAGGTATGAATATCTGGAGGTACTTTGTTTACGCGTATGCATCCTTCTGAAATGACATTGTGAAAGAGTGCAGGCCGGGACTAATTTAAATCAGTTTTTTATTAATTATTAATAAATGACGCGATTTTGGAAAACACCACATAGCCTATTACCTGCCCAGTACCAATCTAAACATTTGAGTGAAAATTTGGTTGAAATCGGTTCAGTAACAAAAGAGAAAATCCCGGACATACAAACCCCAATTTGCCTTTTATATTATATAGATCTTGCCAAGTCGACATAATAAAAATTATATGTTGTCATGATGATATAAATTATCTTGCCAAGTTAGCTTCTCAAAAAGTATGTCGTCATGGCAAGATGAATTATTTTGCTAAGTTGACTTCCGGAAAAGCACATATCATCATGGAGCCAAGTCATCATAGTAAAAAGTATATGTTTATAATTGTTCCTAATTATTGTGAAATGCTATATATGCATTGCATTTTATATTCGCCAGCTCTTCTAACAATTGATTTTTATTAACTGTGGTATGAATTTTGTTGGAAATTTGAGGCATGTTGTGGCGAAATGGTTAAGTTGTCGCATGATCCAGTATTGTATTATTGATCATGTCCCAAAGTATTAGTTCTGGAAGTAATTAACAATTGTTTATCGTTATTTTTCATAGTTCATTCTATTAAACAATGTATGCACAAATAACTTTGAAAGGAAATTACTCAAAATCCTGTTTATCTTGACTGTAAGAGTACTGTACTTTCACTTTCCAGTAACTTCGGCTTGAAATGTCCAATTTGAATGAATGAACCCTCATTTTAAAAATCACATACTCAGGTATCTGAAAATACTAATAACTTGAATTTCAATTTTTGCTACAACTTAGCCATTTTGCTACAACATGCCTCATTTATCAGCTGCAGTGATAACAGATTGATCCATGTGAAAAATGTTATCTATAGGCCTGTAAAGGACGAACCGTTAACTTCTTCAGCCCCATAAAAACACCCACAGTAATGAAAATTTAAAATCAAATATTCACAAATTATGGGTTTTGAGAAATCCATCATGCAATTTGAATTGTGTAATTATTAGCTTTTACTGTAAGAATTTGTTTATATCAAATTTTTAAATCTTGTAGGCTTTAATTATTTATTTTATGTAGCAATTAAGAGGGTACAACCTATTTTCTAAAAGGTGGTAGAGGGAGTGGGGGGGGGGCAGGCAGTTATGAGTCCATGCGGTATGGTACCCTCCAGGTTGTAGCATTTGTTTGTCATTTTAAATAAAATAATTTTATCAAACAATAATTTTTTATTCTAAACTGTTAAATTCTGTTAATTTTTATTACTTAACTTATTTAACTAGATCTATATTTTAACTTACTGTATTTTTTTTTTTAAATGACCTATTAATAATTGAACTAATGACAAATGAACAAGTCAAGGAATAATATAATCCATAGACTAGAAATTGCAAATTGCAAGTGAAGTGCTGCGAAGTACAACTGCATATAAATGTTCTTCGAACAAAATTATTTATGCGAGTCAAGTGAAAATAATGAATAATAAAAATATAACAAATAATATGAGACACGACCCATTGTCTATATTAGAACACTTCTCATTGAGTAACAAAGTTGTAATTTTTCATTTTTGTCAAAAAGTGTCTATAGTGGTAATTATGGTTTAGGTTTTTTTTAATAAAGTTTCAAAAATTTCTATGTATGTGGAAAATGTAGTTGATAATACCAAAGGTTACAATTTTTATTTTGAAGACTGCATGGTCTAGGAAGCGTACATTTTTTATGGGGCAAGTTTCCAAGGGCGGGTTTTCTAGGGGCGAGTTGACTGCCAAAGTGCGAGCCAGCGTGTTATTTGATCACAAGTGCGAGACATCACAAGTGTGAGCCAGCGAGCCATGATGTCACGACAATAAATATAAGATGTTAACAAGTTGTGCGAGGTATCGGCAGAGATTTGTGGAGTACAATTCAAAAAAGAACTATAGGTCTAATAATGAATTATTGTGATGTTAAATAGAAAATGTTAGCTATCAAGGAGCGACGTTGTTTTTCATTGGGACCTTCGTCCCTTCAAGGCTAGGCCTATACCATTCTAGCTATTCTAGGCCTAGAGTAGGATAAGGAAATGTCGCCTAAAGTAATTGATTTTACCCAGCAGAACGAAAGAAGGAAACTCCGCTTTTCAGTCGTCTTAGGCCCTTGTTTTTTGACAAACAATGACTTTTCAGAGGTCAAATTGCTGTCAAGAATATGAATTGGCTGCTTTGCAGCAATTAAAAGTATAGTAAATAATATTTTTTATAGTGTCAATTTTACATTTATAACTCAATATTATAGTATAAAATAAAGTTATAAATGTAATTTCCTATGAAAAGGATGAAATAAAGTTTTTCTATATCTGTTATCATTTATTTTTAAGAATCTAATGTCAAATAAGTTGCCATTTACTGTATATAGTACATTTTGCAGAAATTAAATAAAATTGGTAAATTTTGTATTGCAACTTTTTTTTCAGTACAGCTGAGATTAAAATATCTGTTGTCACCAAAATGGACCTTTCCGGGGAGTCAGTAAAACTTAACAACCGACCAATCAGAATAGGGCCAGGAATATGCGTGTGTGTTTTAACACTCATTATTTGGGGCCTTAGAAGCAATATCCAAGGGGGTGGTGTTTAGCAAAAAGGTCTATTATACTAGTGGCTGGTAGGTTGTAGTCTGTTATATACTGGTTATATAAATTATGTATTTATGCTTGTTTGGGCCAGAGGTCTATAATAAATAAATGATTTGTTTTGAATTATGGATTCAATTTCTTGGTATTTTGCAATTGGAAGATTAAAAAAAAAAAATCAAGTTTTACTACTAAATAAATGCTTCCTTAAAATTTTTCCAAGAAAAAAATTAACTTATGTTTGTTTTAAAAATACTTTATGTATACCATAATACATAATGTAAAACACTGTGTCTTCCAACTTTTGATAAATTTAATATGTGTACACATATACTATGTATAATGTGTTAATAATAAATATGGCATTTATAAAGCGCCTTTTTCTGGATAGGTTACAAAGTGCTGCATGAATGCTTAGGAAAGATCACAAATCACAGAAATAAAATAAAGTCAATATTTTGAAAACAAGTAGGTCTTGAGTAGTTTTTTGAAAGATGTAATTGTTGAATCTGGAATGTTTTGTTGTTTAAACATATTTTGCTTTACTTATATAATAATAATAATACACATTTTTTAAAGCGCCTATTAAAGCAAACAAAACTGGCTTGTCACCGGCGCTGGAGGATGTTAGAAAGAAGTTGAACTATTTGAAGAGGAATGATTTAAGAGTAGATTTGAATAATTGCGGATCAGAAATGATACGTAATTGAGGAGGCAGAGAGTTCCAGAGTTTAGGAGCAGAGAAAGAAAAAATACCATTTTAACATTTTTTTTTTTGTAAATGATCAGTTGCATACCCACACTGGAGTGTGCTTATTTATTTTTGTTGTATATTTGACTGAATAACCCATTCACATGCGTTTAAAAATATTTGTCTAAATAACAAAACTATGACGGTTTGTTTCTTAAGGTGATTGCAAGGAAAAGTGTATGTCAGACCTAAAACTTGCAGCAGTAAGCAATACTGTATTTGACTTAAGCGTAAAAGAACTAAGAAGTAAGGAGGTAAGAATATGGTGAATCAGTAGCTAGGTTTTTAACATTTTAGGATTATTGTATTATTATTATTGTCAAAAAACATTATTGTCATCACCATCATCATTGTCATCATCATCATTATTTTCATCATCATTATCATCAAAATTCTCAACATCATCCTCATCCTCGTCACAGAGGGCCATCTTCTCGTAGGTCAAACTCCACGGCAACTGGACAGCCGTAAATTTTGGTTTTGAGATCGATGATTGATGATGCACGTTGAATACAGCTTAGTGTTTTTAAAGAAGAGATATTCTTTTGACCTTTTCTTTCCAACACTTTCTTAGATTATTATGTATCATTCCACTAAATTTTATGATGATCTATTCCTGAATAATCTTGCTAGCAGACAGACAGACAGGCGAATACAAACTTCTTGGGCAGAAGTATAAGAATCAACAATGCATGCTATTACCCTACAGGGTATATCAACCCACCTCCCCATGATCCATGGTAAATATTCATTAAAATATTCATTATGTGCACGTTTCTCAATCACAGCAGTGTATTCAGAATGCTATAGATACGTCATGGATTCTTCAAATGAATGACACTGCAGCTGGAATTTCTCTAAATTATTCCGTAAAATGTCAGCAAGGCTGCCAGCATTGCAATGATGAATCCCTTCGACCACGTAAGTTTAATACCAAAATATACTTTATAAAAAGACCTGGGAAAATAATTACAATAGTCCTACTGTTAATAGTATTGCTTCTATATATGAAACCGCCCACATTTTTCAGAGTTCCAAGAGTGGTCCCAAATTAGAGGGCAATTATTGGCATTTAAAAGAGCTGTGTGCCAGAAGACAGATACAGTACCCAGAGACTTGAAATATTAAAAATGGTCATGTACAATGTACCCCAATGGTTAAAGCACAATACTGTATATAAATATATATTTTGTAGATCCTCCACAAGAGATTACTTACAGATCAACGACTGGATCAGACTTGTGTGTCAGGTGGAAAGGGAATGTATCAACAAATTATACGATGTATTATAGACAAGGAAGGTAAGTTGAAATAAAGATGATGATACTACTTCTGCTGATGATGATGATGATGATAATGACAATGCTGCTGCTGTGACTATGATGATATTTATGTGGGGTGGAGGGAAACTAACGGCTGAATCTGCGCCAGGATTTGCCAAATGGGGAATCTGAGGTCCCCCGACGAGGTGTGTGGGGGGGGGGACAATGTACCCGACGAGAACAAAGTGAGCTTGGTCGGGCATTACTCAAAATATTTTGAAAGTGGTCCAGGGGTGAACCCCCCGAAAATTGTGACAATCTAGGAGCTTAAAATGCTTATTTAATCGATTTTGGAGTTTACTAATATGTAGAAAATACATATGATGATGACTTTGACGGTGATGATAATGGTGATAATGAGGGCATTGTTGGTGGTGGTGGTGTTTGCGTGAAGATGGTGATGAATGAGATCTAAGGGTTTGAATGATCCATTATTTTATATGTATTGAATATTTGTATATTTATAGAGGATACTGTTCGGATGAGTACCAACAGTGCATAGCAGATAGGTCAGAGAACAAATTTTTTGAATGCTGCCCACAAAATCTTCATCCGGTTGCTCCTATATTCATGAGGATAAATTATGAAAACAAATATATGTATGTGAATGGTACATTATACTGGTTGAGAGCTCAGACTATAGGTAAGCAAATGTCAACAACACTGGTTAGCTACACAGCTAACGATAATGAGTGTGATGATGATAGCTTTAATAATAACACTAATTTAAT
>NW_022704992.1:2937977-2941983 GCF_011630105.1 Anneissia japonica | reverse complement strand
GATAGGAAGATCATATTATCATATCAAGCTGAGCCTTTCAACGAAAAGTCCCTTTAATTCAGTATGTGAAAAAGTGTCTGTGAGATTCGAACCTGCAACCTCTCGCTATCAAGGCGAGTGTCATACCCATTAGACTAATGGGTATGAATCATTTGTTGCAATAATTTTGTACAGTTCAAGTGTAGAAATAATCGTACATACAATGGATGCACAGTATTGAAGGTACCTGTACCAGCCCTATTTAATGACTTTATTCTTATGTTTTCCTGATAGCCATACCCAATCCACTCAAGAGTTTTACCTATCAGCTTCTAGATGATAAAACAGTTCACTTTAAGTTTGAAGATCCTGAAGATTGGAATTTTGATTCATTCTCCTTGTTGGATAAACGAATTTGTCAAATATCACCACCTGTTGAAGACGGTGCAAAATGCAAAACTAAAACGTTTCAATACCTACCAAATTCATGGACAATAACTGGACTCAGTTATGATACACAATACATATATACGGCTCAGTGTTACCGTATTGAAGGCAGATGGAGTGAAGAAAAAAGCATCACATTCCACACTGGAGGGGACATGTCGGTTGATGGTAAGAGCAAAAAGTACACAAAATAAACGACAGGCCTTAAACATTTAGCCCAAACAAGGACACAATAGTAATAGGCCTATATTATTTTTATTAGTCTTTATTAAGTAAGGAACATACATTTATAATTAATTAATAATTGTAAAAAATGTAATAACATCCAACATATCATTCATACATCCAACACCCATCCACGGGAGGTATTAAATAAAATAAAGTCAATATTTTGAAAACAAATAGGTCTTGAATACTGTATTTTTTCGAAAGATGTAATTGTTGAATCTGGATTGTTTTGTCGTTTAAACATATTTTACCATTTTGATTTTATGTTTTTGTAAAAGATCAGTTCCATACCCACACTCCAGTGTGCTTATGTATTTTTGATTGAATAACCCTTTCACATGGGTTTAAAAATATTTGTCTAAATAACAAAACTATGACGGTTTGTTTCTTAAGTTGATTGGAAGGAAAAGTGTATGTCAGACCTAAAACTTGCAGCAGTAAGCAATACTGTATTTGACTTGAGCGTAAAAGAACTAAGAAGTAAGGAGGTAAGAATATGGTGAATCAGTAGCTAGGTTTTTAAAATTTTAGGATTATTGTATTATTATTATTGTCAAAATACATTATTGTTATTATCGCCAATATCATCATCAAAATTATTATCACCATCATCAACAGCATCCTTGTCACAGGCCGTCTTCTCATAAGTCAAACTCCACAGCATACGGACAGCCATATTATTTTGTTTTGTGATTGATGATACACATTGAATACAGCTTATTGTACTTTTTGAAAGAAGAGGTATTCAAAGTCAGTTTTCTTTCCTATATCATCAGTTTTGTTTACCAAGTATTTAAAGTAGATGAAAATCAAATTTCCATGATCTTGACCTTGTTTTTTGACCTTTTCTTCCCAAAAATAACCAACATTTTCTTAGATTATTATGTATCATTCCACTAAATTTTATGATGATCTATTCCTGAATAATCTTGCTAGCAGACAGGCGAATACAAACTTCTTGGGCGAAAGTATAAGAATCAACAATGCACGCTATTACCCTATATCAACCGACCTCCCCATGATCCATGGTAAATATTCATTATGTGCACGTTTCTCAACTCACAGCAGTGTATTCAGAATGCTACAAATACGTCATGGATTCTTCAAATGAATGACACTGAAGCTGGAATTTCTCTACATTATTCTGTAAAATGTCAGCAAGGCTGCCAGCATTGCATTGATGAATCCCTTCGACCACGTAAGTCTAATACCAAAATATACTGTATAAAAAGACTTATATATATGAAACCGCCCGCATTTTTCAGGGTTCCAAGAGTGGTCTCAAATTAGAGGGCAATTATTGGCATTTAAAAGAGCTCTACAGTATGCCAGAAGACAGATACAGTACCCAGAGACTTGAAATATTAAAAGTGGTCATGTAAATTGTACTGCAATTTTTTAAGCACAATACTGTATATATTTTGTAGATCCTCCACAAGAGATTACTTACAGATCAACGACTGGATCAGACTTGTGTGTCAGGTGGAAAGGAAATGTATCAACAAATTATACAATGTATTATAGACAAGGAAGGTAAGTTGAAATAAAGATGATGATGCTACTTCTGATGATGATGATGATAATGAGGATGCTGATGCTGCGATGATAATGATGATGATGATATTTCTATGCACCTGAAAAGAGAGTTTTTCGTTGAAGAGCTATGCTAATATGATCATGGCATCAAGTGTAGGCCTAAAGTACATTCAAGCACCTTTATTGGCTTTTCTTTCCCGCACCAGCTTAAAAGTCAATTTTTACTGCTGATTTTATTTCTGCTTCTATTCTGTTTCATATTGTTTTACACAGGGTTTTCCTGTCGGGCACTTTGGTCACTTTCCGTGCTTGCATCTTCTTCAAACATTGTCCAAGTACTTAAAGACCTTATCAAAGATATGCATATTAAAATATGACGTCATTCTATAACATTAATGGATGGACAAATTATTTTATGAATGCAATTTTTATTTTCAAAATCATTTTAAACTAGCTGCAACTATGTTAAATGTGTGTGGGTGTTGGGCTCTACGTCTACATCGTATAGGTTCCTGTTGTTCTGTATTTTGTACTTTTCTCTTGTTGGTATGAAAAACAAATTGAGCTATTTTCTGTCAGGAAGAATAAAGTAAAGCTTGAACCCAATCTTTAATTTTTACTCTTAATCAGGCGGTATGATGCCTTGATAGCGAGATGTTGCAGGTTCAAATCCTGTCAGAAGTACCTTTTATGTCTTTCGTTGACAAGCTACTTGTACGATCATAATATCATTCTTATTATCACTGTAGTTACTAGTTATCTATTTGTTAATATAGGTCAATAAAATAGTGGTAGAAACAGCACTCGAAGGAACAATAATGGAAAGATCGTATTGGCATAGCCTATTCACAAAAACCTTCTTATGGATTGTTTGGAATGCTCCTAGCTGAAACTGAACCACTAATACCACTGATAACTCACTGTCATAGGGAGTCTTACCACACAAGCCCCTGATAGTACCGTATATTGTAAACACAATCAAACCAACGACAATTTTCGAGCAAATATACACCCTGACAACATGGGGCGGTGGGAAACTAATGACTGATCTGCGCCAGGATTCGCCCAACAGGGAGTCTGAGGTTCCCGTCGAGGTGGGAGGAGGGGACAATGTACCCGACGAGAACAAATTGGGCTTGGTCGGGCGTTCCTCAAAATATTTTTAAAGTGGTCCAGGGGTGTAGAAAATACATATAATGATAATGACGGTGATGGTGATGATAATGGTGAGAATGAGGGCAGTGTTTGTGGTGGTGGTGTTTGCGTGAAGATGGTGATGAATGAGATCTAAAGGTTTGGATGATCCATTATTTTATATGTATTGTGTATTTGTATATTTACAGAGGATACTGTTCAGATGAGTACCAACAGTGCATAGCAGATAGGTCAGAGAACAAATTTTTTGAATGCTGCCCACAAAATCTTCATCCGGTTGCTCCTATTTACGTGAGGATAAATTATGAAAACAAATATATGTATGTGAATGGTACATTATACTGGTTGAGAGCTCAGACTATAGGTAAGCAAATGTCAACAACACTGGTTAGCTACACAGCTAATGATAATGAGTGTGATGATGATAGCTTTAATAACACTAATTTAATAACACATATATACATTAAAATATTTATGTAACATAATATAATAGAGATAAACACTAAACAGTTTTGTACTAATGCTATATATATAGCCTGTCTCTTATACACATCTAGATGTGTATAAGAGACAGGTCTTTATTAAGTAAGGAACATACATTTATAATTAATTAATAATTGTAAAAAATGTAATAACATCCAACATATCATTCATACATCCA
>NW_022704992.1:2934835-2937316 GCF_011630105.1 Anneissia japonica | reverse complement strand
GTAATAGGCCTATATTGTTTTTATTGGTCTTTATTCAGTAAGAAACATACATTTACAATTAATAAATAATTATAAAAAATGTAATAATATCCAACATATCATTCATACATCCACCACCCATCCATGGGAGGTATTAAATAAAATAAAGTCAATATTTTGAAAACAATTAGGTCTTGAATACTATATTTTTTCGAAAGATGTAATTGTTGAATCTGGATTGTTTTGTTGTTTAAACATATTTTACCATTTTGATTTTATGTTTTTGTAAAAGATCAGTTGCATACCCACACTCCAGTGTGCTTATGTATTTTTGTTGTATTTTTGACTGAATAACCCTTTCCCGTGGGTTTAAAAATATTTGTCTAAATAACAAAACTATGACGGTTTGTTTCTTAAGTTGATTGGAAGGAAAAATGTATGTCAGACCTAAAACTTGCAGCAGTAAGCAATACTGTATTTGAATGGAATGTAAAAGAACTAAGAAGTAAGGAGGTAAGAATATGGTGAATCAGTAGCTAGGTTTTTAACATTTTAGGATTATTGTATTATTATTATTGTCAAAAAACACTATTGTCATCATCGCCATATCATCATCAAAATTATTATCACCATCATCACAGCATCCTCGTCACAGAGGGCCGTCTTCTCATAAGTCAAACGCCACAGCATCCGGACAGCCATATTATTTTGTTTTGTGATTGATGATACACATTGAATACAGCTTAGTGTACTGTTTGAAAGAAGAGAGATTCAAAGTCAGTTTTCTTTCCTATATCATCAGTTTTGTTTACCAAGTATTTAAAGTAGATGAAAATCAAATTTCCATGATCTTGACCTTGTTTTTTGACCTTTTATTCCCAAAAATAACCAACACTTTGTTATTATGTATCATTCCACTAAATTTTATGATGATCTATTCCTGAATAATCTTGCTAGCAGACAGGTGAATACAAACTTCTTGGGCGGAAGTATAAGAATCAACAATGCACGCTATTACCCTATATCAACCCACCTCCCCATGATCCATGGTAAATATTCATTATGTGCATGTTTCTCAACTCACAGCAGTGTATTCAGAATGCTATAGATACGTCATGGATTCTTCAAATGAATGACACTGAAGCTGGATTTGTTCTAACTTATTCCGTAAAATGTCAGCAAGGCTGCCAGCATTGCAATGATGAATCCCTTCGACCATGTAAGTCTAATACCAAAATATACTGTATAAAAAGACCTGGAAAAGTAATTACAATAGTCCTACTGTTAGTAGTATTGCTTCTATGATTCAGTTCACCCTCCAATTCGAGACCCCTCTAATTCTGAAAATTCCTAATTCCAGACCATTTTTTCAAAGTATCAGACAACCACCAAGCTAACCCTCTAAATTATCTGAGATTGAACCCCGAAACCGCCCACATTTTCAGGGTACCAAGAGTGGTCTCGAATTAGAGGGCAATCTGCATTGGCATTTAAAAGAGCTCTATGCCAGAAGACAGATACAGTACCCAGAGACTAGAAATATTAAAAGTGGTCATGTACAATGTACCGCAATTTTTTAAGCACAATACTGTATATATTTTGTAGATCCTCCACAAGAGATTACTTACAGATCAACGACTGGATCAGACTTGTGTGTCAGATGGAAAGGAAATGTATCAACAAATTATACAATGTATTATAGACAAGGAAGGTAAGTTGAAATAATGATGATGATGCTATTTCTATGCACCTGAAAAGAGAGTTTTTCGTTGAAGAGCTATGCTAATATGATCATGGCATCAAGTGTAGTCCTAAAGTACATTCAAGCGCCTTTATTGGCTTTTCTTCCCCGCACCAGCTTAAATGTCAATTTTTACTGCTGATTTTATTTCTGCTTCTATTCTGTTTCATATTTTTTTACACAGGGTTTTTCTGTCCGGCACTTTGGTCACTTTCCATGCTTGGATCTTCTTTAAACATTGTCCAAGTAAAGACCTTATGAAAGATGTGCATATTAAATTATGACGTCATTCTATAACATTAATGGATGGACAAAGTATTTTATGAATGCAATTTTTATTTTCAAAATCATTTTGTGGGCTTGGTCGAACGTTTCTCAAAATATTTTTAAAGTGGTCCAGGGGTGTAGAAAATACATATAATGATAATGACGGTGATGATAATGGTGAGAATGAGGGCAGTGTTGGTGGTGGTGGTGGTGGTGTTTGCGTGAAGATGGTGATGAATGAGATCTAAGGGTTTGGATGATCCATTATTTTATATGTATTGAATATTTGTATATTTATAGAGGATACTGTTCAGATGAGTACCAACGGTGCACAGCAGATTGGTCAAAGAACGAATTTTTTGAATGCTGCCCACAAAATCTTCATCCGGTTGCTCCTATATACGTGAGGATAAATTATGAAAACAAATATATGTATGTGAATGGTACATTATACTGGTTGAGAGCTCAGACTATAGGTAAGCAAATGTCAACAA
>NW_022704992.1:2921967-2934614 GCF_011630105.1 Anneissia japonica | reverse complement strand
TAACCGTACATACAATGGATGCACAGTATTGAAGGTACCTGTACCAGCCCTAAAATCTTAATGACTTTTATTCTTATGTTTTCCTAATAGCCATACCCAATCCACTCAAAAGTTTTACCTATCAGCTTCTAAATGATACAACAGTTCAGTTTAAGTTTGAGGATCCTGAAGATTGGAATTTCAATTCATTCTCATTATTGGATAAACGAATTTGTCAAATATCACCACCTGTTGGAGACGGTGCAAAATGCAAAACTAAAACGTTTCAGTACCCACCAAATTCATGGACAATATCTGGACTCAGTTATGATACACAATACACATATATGGCTCAATGTTACCGTATTGAAGGCAGATGGAGTGAAGAAAAAAGCATCACATTCCACACTGGAGGGGATGGTAAGAGCAGAAAGTACACAAAATAAACGATGGGCCTTTAACATTTAGCCCAAACAAGGACACAAAAGTAATAGGCCTATATTGTTTTTATTGGTATCTCTTCAGTAAGTGACATACAATTACGATTTACAGGTAAATAATTGTAAAAAATGTAATAACATCCAACATTTCATTCATACATCCACCACCCATCCACAGGAGGTATTAAATACAATAACTCATTAATTATAGTACCACAACCTACTACCCACCCATCGATTTCACCATCCATCCATAACCCACTCACCCATTACACCACAGTACCCATTAAGCCATTTTTATTTACATTTCTGTTGTGTGTTATAATACGAACTTTGAATAGCTCAATTAGATTGTGGTAATTTTGAATTTTTTACGGCAACATTATATTATTGCTGTGTGAAAACGTAGATTGCTTTTATTACCTTTGATATGAAGCATCGACAACACCTGGTCATCATGATCCAGTCAGCACAGAGATGAGGACTACATCTACAAGTACAACAGTTACAATATTTACTTCAACTCCGAATCAGCCGGATCAGAATCCAAAAGATCCTTTGGTCAGGGAAGATCAGAATAAAGGTATTAAACGAAAATGTATTAACGTTATGCATGAGGTATTGTTTTTGCTACATGATCTTGGACGTCATTGGCGGGTATAAAGCTGGGTGCACACTGCATCGGCGAAGTCACAAAATCCATATCTGGATATGGATTTATTGTAGACCAAACCAAATTTCCCTCCAACTAAAGTCCACTAGAAACTAAATAGTGATGTTAATGCTATCATATTTTTTCTATAGTAAATGTTGTTATATGACTTAAATATAAAAAGTATAGTATTAGCCAATGCACATCATCAGATGATGTTTGGATATTGAATAACGATAATGTCAGTGTGTGTTGTTAATAATATGTAAATAGAAAGTTGGTTATTAAAAATCAATTACAGGACTTGATGTCTGGATTCCAAATAAATCCTCTATTAAGAATAAATAACAGTATGCAGTAACTATTCATTCTAAAACATTTAGCTTGGCCAGTTGGGGGAGGGGCTTGACTTGTTCGATGGGGGCTTAAGCCCCCTGCCACTGGACATGACGCCATCTGCTCACCATCGTTGCATTTCTACCACTTATGTTTATTTATTACCATTACATCTCAAATACTGGACTTAAAAAGGTTGTAAATCCATTGCTTACTTGATGATGGGGAGGAGATTGGGGGCACATGCCCTCGGTTCACTTTAATTTTCCAGCTGAAGTCCCCTCACTTAAAAATTGAATTTCATTTTCAGTTAAATTATATGCCATGACAGGCCTGATTCTGGCAGGATTTGTTATCGCAGCAACGATTATCGTTCTCTTCAAAGCTTATCGGTGGGTGTCCAAAAGATTGTGTTGGAAAATTCCAGAACCGAATATTCCTCCTAAAATTAAATATCAATGTGTAAGTGAAGATTTTCTACAATTTATTTCAAAATCTTAATGAATTTTGTTCGCCATGTGTGTAGAATTTGCATTATGATATAAACTATTTTAGGAAGGGGAAATTGACAATGAAGTTTGGGGTCATCTAAACGAATGTTTCCAAATTAAATCAGAAATGCATGTTAAAAATAAGGGCAAGTTCTGAATTAAATTTACACAATAAATTCACTCATCCAAATAATTTACAAACAAGAGAGATATGGAGGAGTATCATGCAAGCCCTTCAGTTTCTACCAGCAATTTTATGGATACCGGTAGTAAAAAGTCTGTGAATCATTGACCAATATTTTTTATAAGATCATGACTTATTGGTGATTTGTGGATGAGCAATTAACATTTCCATATAATTTTTTGAGGTTTTCTTATTTTTGGGTGGCAGTATATTACTTTTAATTAATCTAATGTTCTGCAAAGAATATAACTTGGCTATAACTTTAGGCCGGTAAAGAAATTAAAGCGCAACATAGTTCACAAACAAACAAATAAATGTAAAAAGAAACTTAACTATAATAATGTTATAATAATGTAATAATATAATAATTTGAGACTGTTGAGTCTCAAATTGAATGTCTTGTTGTTGGACCTGCCCAACCTACCCAAATTTTACGAAATTCAGGGTCGGCATTTTTTACCTTACCTTTTTTTAATCTACAAGGAACAATAATTTTTTTTTTCTTTTCATGAGATTTAAGGCTGGAATAGCCTTGGACTAGGATAAGGGGCCAAGGCCTAGCCTATTTTGGTGCATGGTATGCGATGCGAATCCAAAATTGTATGATTTGTGTATTTTCTACTTTTTAAGCTTGAACACTTTTTTGGTTAAAAAAAAAAAAGATATAGAAAAAAGTTTTCCTACCGACCTACCCATTTTTGGGATTTTCCCAAAACGTGGCCAACACAAACATTTTTTTTTTGGCCGTATGTGGGCCTATTCGTTAATTGGTGAAACAATATATTCTCGAATTATAGTTCTCAGTGCTAAATAATTTTCTACTAGAGTAGACTCAGTAAATATTATAAGTATTTTAAGTTTTTTTTAAATGTTTTTGCACCTAACAAACACTTTAACATAATGTAATTTTACCAGAAATCAAATTAATTTATGTATATCATAGTAGTTCTTTTTTATTTTGCTAGGTTGATGTTAGTGTTCCAGAAGTGTTTGACGAGCTCAAAACAAGGAATGAAAAATTATCTGTAAGCTGGTACAGTGGTGGAGACAGTGGTCGGGGAACATCCGAGGGCACGCAGGATGAAAGCTTCATTGAACTACATACCCCATTACAACTGCTCAACGGCTCGGCCAATCACATGCGCACACACTCCGATGAAAGTGATGAAGCCTACATGGGAAGTAACCATGGTAATGGAGATGGCATTGGTGAAGTTTCATTTTTGAATTTAATTTATGAGAATAAATTATTTGAGAATGCAAACATGGGAAGGAAATTACATGAGTATGTTAATGATGACGATAGTAGTGATGATAATGACGATGATGACAATGATGATGATGAGGCAAATGTTCATAATTAATGTACTGGAGGGTCTTGCACCTTAAATTGCCAGTGAAAGGTGCAGTGGTGATGGTGTTCACTGTTTATGGCAGTCTTGGTTAATTTTCGGTTATTTCTTGTTTTAGTTCTTTTTCGTTTTTTTTCTCTTATTTATTTTATGCACCCCAGCATTATGCACTATATAAATGTATAATATTATTATTATTATTATTGTTATTGTTATTATTATTATTATTATTGTTGTGGAGTATGAATCAAGGTAGAGTCTCCATAATAGTACTGTTAGATGTATCTGCTTCCTTTGATACCGTCGAACACACCATTCTAATAACTAGGCTTCAAAAAGTATTCAGTATTAACGGTAGAGCACTTGAATGGTTCAAATCGTACTTGAGCCAGAGAAGATGGTTAGTCTGCATTGATGATGTAACTTCAGCAGAAACTGCCCTATTCTACAGCCTTCCTCAGGGCTCCACTTTAGGACCCATATTATTCTCACTGTATGTCACACCACTCGTAAAAATAATAAATAATCATGGCTTACATTATCATTGCTACGCTGACGATATTCAGATTTACTCTCATTCAGAACCCAACCAAACTAACTTTTATCAAACTAAATCAGAAATCCAATCTTGCCTTTCTGACATCCATGCCTGGTTGAATACTAATCGATTAAAACTAAATAAAAAGAAAACAGAATACATGGTAATTGGATCAAAACAACAGCTGGCAAAATTTAACGCTGGTCTACTTAAAGTAGGAGACTAACTAATTCGTCGCTCACATCACGAACTAACACAACCAAAGTAGATTGTGTTAGTTTGTGTAATCAGGAAAGCGCGTCAAAATATGCGCTGTTGTTAAGGACTTTTTGTGTGGTAAAGAATACAAAATTGCTTGACAACCAATACGCGCTCGTTTTGACGCGCTACTGTGATTTCACGATCTAACACAATCTACTTTGATTGTGATAGTTCAAGATGTGAGCGACGAATTGAGCCCTCCGAAATTTGTCGTAACCCAGGTATTGTTTTTGACAACAATCTTTCTATGGAAGAACACATAAACTCTGTGTGTCGATCTGCTTACCTCTCCCTATATAACATCAGTCGCATCAGAAAACACATTAATACACACTGCTGAAATAATAATACATTCATTTGTTATTTCAAAATTTGGCAACTGCAATTCTGTTTTTTCTGGCCTCAAAAAAGCACAAATTAAAAATCTCCAAAGAATCCAAAACACTGCTGCAAGAATAATTACACTTACGAAGAAAGAATGCCATATCACAACTGTACTTAAGAATCTACACTGGTTACCCCTTGAAATGAGAATCGCATACAAAATGGGCTTACTCATTTATAAAATTCTTAATGTCTCTGCCCCCACCTATCTCACTGAACTGATATCACCCTATGTTTCATCCCGCTCTAATCTGCGTTCGGTAAACCAACTCCGTGTAGTTGAACCTAGATTTAGAAACTCCTGGGGTGAGAGATCCTTCATGGTCACTGCGGCCAGAGTCTGGAATACACTTCCACTCCACACACGAATTTAAAACTAACCTTAAAACCTTCTTATTTGAAACTTACTTTACATAATTTCCTAACTTTTTACACTTACCTTACTTGGGTCAGCGTCGCTGCCTCGGTGGTGCAGGGTAGCGGAGCCCGAGGCATAGGCCAAATGTGGAAACTATTGGAGCCCAGCATACCACCTTGTGTAGAGTATCTGTGAATACATGGCTACATAGAGAGAGTGACGCTGACCCAAGTACGGCTCATGTAATTTAATTGTTTCTGGTTCTTAAACTTCATTGTTTTTTTTGTCTGTCATATTTTTTACTTCTTGTGGAGGGGCGCCATGAGCGTTTTCTTTAAACGGATACCGGCGCTTTAAAAGTTTTCATTATTATTATTATTATTATTATTAATATCATTATCATTATTATTATTATTAATATCATTATCATTATTATTATTATCATTATTATTATTATTATTAAATTATAATGATTGCGATGAAAAAGACGCTGACGGAGACCCGAGCGGAGACGCAGACTGCGGAGATTATGCCAACGATGATGACAACGATGACAACAATTATGGCAAGGCCACAGATGCAGTCTCTCAATTTAACATGCTGGATAAAAATAAAGAATACCGTTTTGTGTGACCTTAGCAACAATACTCCATGTATTTACTTTAGCTGGGGAAATAATAGCTTGATTAAGGAATTATATGGTTTGATTTCAACCTCTACAGATCTCCTGGGGGCAGATTTATCAAACTTTGCTAAGCGAAAATATAAGCTTAAATTCGTCTTAAGTCTATTTTTTTGCATAAGTCAGATTTATCAATATTGCTTACCTTAGAAATTGCTTAAAATTTGCTTAAATTCTAAATTAGGCCAAATAATTTAATCTTTATTACGCGGACGCTTGCGCAGTCTGCCCCCGTTGCGCGATGGCCGCTGACAGTGCTACATAGTACATAAAGTTAGCCTAGGAGTTACACGAAACAAAAATGCATTTTTCGGGATACATGGAACCATTCGACTATCTAAATATTATTTTTAGGCAACTGTAAAGTTTACCAAAAGTTGCTATAATAATTATTTGCTGAGTGTTGTGTTCCATTCATTCAGAAAAATGCAAAACGTTGTCAAACTTTGCGTAGCATCACCGAGTGATAAACAGAAAATTTACAGGCCGATACGAGGCCCGTCATGCCGGCGGTGTCCTCTCATGTACTCTAGGCCTAGGCCAGCCTAATTGTAACCCACCCCAGACGTCAAATAGGGAACTATTTAGGGTTTCTGTCAGAGGCTTTACGGTATTACTAAAAGGGGTTTGTTGATAGGTATGTTTATTGTTACTTAATAGGCCGAACATATAGGAATAGGCCTAGGCCGAGTATTTCTTGTATTGTATGTAACCAGCTTAGCTGCAGCCTAGCCAGTAGTAGTGCCCCATAGGTATATAGAGTGCCTAGCTTAGGCCTATCCTATTGATTTATGTACAGCATGGCATGCAGTGCACTAAACTAAACTAAACAAAACAAAACAAAACAAAAAAAATATATATATATATATACAGTATATTATAAATAAAAGCATAGAGTGTGGATCAATTAGGGCAAAAAAAAAATAAATTGTTTGTTTGCCTTTCTTTTTATAAATTACGATAAATAGGGGCGGGTGATAATAATAATAATATTAGTAACAATAAAACTATTAATAATAATAGTTGTGATAGTTTTGGCCTACCGTACACACATCACCGCTCGTTCATATTATTCAGTTGAAATTTTGTCTCACAATATAGCTAATTTGGTATGACATTAATTATCAACAGAAATTTGACTTGCTAAAACAATTAATATAAGCAGCAAAAGCTTCAATTCCATCAGCTTTATGGCTTTTTAAAAAATATATTTAGCAAAATTCAGCTTTTATTAGGATTTGGCTAATAACAGCTACACTGGCCACACTTGATTGAAAAATTTAACACAATCATATAAAATAATTAAATTTATGCTACCATATGAACCACAGTTTTAAAATATGAATAGTGTTTATTACACTTTCCTTCACAATATATATATCTATTGTACTGATACTTGGTAGCTCATTGCTTTTGGAATGAATATGAGAAGAGTCCATGAGACACTTTGCACAACAATAAATATAGATCTACTATATATGTGCTTTTACACAGCAAAGATACGATACAATACGATGCGAATAATTTATTGCAATTTGATCTTATACAGTACAAGTTGAACATTAAAAATTACCAAATAAGAATCTACAGAAAATAAAATCTTGTATACAATTAAAACATGAGGGGTAAAGTGGAGGACATCCAAACGGATACAAGAACATTAAAAGGAATAATAATATTATGTGCCAAACAAGGTGTTGGCGGGCGTTTTCCCATTACACCTTAAAAAAATCATGGGGAGAACACTGTAATTATATTATATTTATTTATTATCGTAATTGAATTTAAATATATTGTTATTAATTACAGTAATATTTTATTTGATATATCATTGTTGTCACTATTATAGATATTTTTATTGAATGCACACATAATAACAATGAGGTTCAAATAAAGGAAGTGGATATATTTATGTGACCGTTAACAACTCATATTATGACATACAGTATTTAACTTGCATTGGTCACATAAATATACAGTGTCCATTAATATTTCATAATACAGTTACAGCACATACATACGTAACACTTGGCAGGGTGATACATTTACATGCAAAATTGCAATTAATCGAGTACGGCAAATGCTCAATCGATCTGTTTTTATTTGGTTGTCTGCATCCTGTAGATGAATGACTGATGGACATGAAAATTACACAAGTTAAAGCGGTTTTTCTGTTGCAATCACAGCTTTCCATGTATAGTGTACAGTACTATAAACAAGATAAACTTTAGTAGGTCTCTACAAGTATAACATTTACTATACAGGATGCCGAAAACTTAAAAAAAAAAAAAAAAGTCAAACATTTGCTGTAATCGACTAATTGCGATTATAAAATAATTGACGGACATGTAAATATTTTACGGTCACATAATTGTTATAAACCAGGATATTGTTTTTTTTTTTATTGATGATTTATTTGGGAAGAGTATTGTATTTATAGGGGCGAGATGAATTTAAAAAAATTAGCAATCATATTCACTCACCTGGAAATCTCGCAATAAAAAACAATTGTCATTTTAAAAATCTAGTAGTAGTAGTAGTAGCTTCATGGTTGAACAGCCCTCTCGTGGTGCACCATCATTGTGCAATACAATGTAGCTGGCGGTTATTTGAATCTGTTTAACCATGAAGCCTTTGGTCTAATGTTTATGAAGCTCGCCTTGACAGCGAGAGTCGCAGGTTCGAATCCCGTCAGATGAATTTTATTACACAATGCATTTATTTACAGGACAACATTCGTTGAGAGCTGTGCTAAACAATGTACCATCATGTCCTTTATTATAACACTCTATTTACCGGTTTTTGATGATTTAAATATAATTTAATAGTGTTAATGGCTACTTTGATTATTGTATAATATATTTATATAATATATATATGTGTTTGGGTGGGTGTGTGTATATGTTACTATCTATTCCAGCCGATCAGAAAATGCCATGTGACCTAAATTCAGTCTTTCTACGGTTTGATGACCAGAATTTTAGTAAATGAAATTATTGATAATATGTCTGGTGCAAATGTTTCTATAGACAAAGTAGATATTGAACTTGTCTTTAAAAATGTAAATCCTAGAAAATCAGTAGGTCCAGATGGTGTCAGTGGTAAAATTTTGAAAGAATGCAATGTGCAATTAGCACAGGTTTTTACTTCCTTATTGGTCGCTAAGCACGTACAAGGTACCCACTATCTGGAAACGTTAATTAATACATCCACTGGCATAAAATATTAACCCTTAAATTTTAAATGGTAATAGACCAATTGCTATCACAGCTGTGTCAATGAAATGTTTGAGAAATTGATTAAAACAGATACTTAATGGAACAGGTGATAAATTAGACAAATAGGGGTGTAGAAGATGCTACTGTATTACTACCTTAGTGCATGATTCTTGTTCATCTTGATAGTGCCAATTCATAAGCTATGGTTTTATTTTTAGATTTTTGTTTTCTAAATAAATATATCTTATATCTTAATTACGTTTTTGTTTGTTGTACACCGGCAAAAATTCACATATAGTATGCTTATATTTTATATAATTTTTATCTATTATCATATTTAATATAAATCACATATATTAAACTGCCTTGTCTGAATTACCGGTACATTGTGTGGGATTTGATTTTACCTTATTTATTACATTTCTGACGAACGTATATTACAATACAAAGTCAAAACAATAAACGGAATGTTATGCGTCTCGTAGATGCGTGTCGCACTTTGTGGTTTTGGAATGATGTAGATTGTAGAACTGCAAATGAAGATAATATAGTGCAATAAATCAGAACATATACTGTATTATTAAACTTGTCTTGTCTAATTTACTTTGGTTGAGAGTGATTTGTTACTTCTAACCAACATACATACATTACAAAGTCATTCCAAAGACTATAACAAAACAAACGAGTATTATATATGACCGAGACACTGAACTGCATGCTTGTTGAACACTTCAATTTCATTACAGAGTGGAACTGGAGTGTGACCATGGATGAAGTTAAGACATGCCAGAACAAATGCTCATCCTACGTTCAAGTTCTATTTATTTGCAATTTGTTAAATAACATTGGAATTCCATGTGATGGTCGCTTACATTACAATTACAAAACTCACAAATTATAAATTAAATTACAAAACGAAGAAAAGAAAAAACATCATTCAGGAAAATTAGAGTTGTTATTTAGCAGCCTGATAGCTCTAGGATAAAAGCTTTTTGAAAATCCAGCTTCCTAGCTCTCATCAAAAAAGTTTCTCAACATAAACTGACGCTGATGGCGCTTTCCGAAATGCGCTAATGCACTACGAAAAATCCATAAATTACAGCAAAGATACTAGAAATACAAGATAGAGTTCTCGCATTGTAAAAATGAGGCGGAAGTCGTGCCCAACGTAGGCGGCGCCATTCTTTTTAACCATGCAAGTTTCCTATACTTCGTGCCCAACGTACAGGGCGCCCTTCTGTTGCTAAGTATATCCAGACGCAAAAGGCGCCCTTCCTTTTCCACCAATGGAGGAAAACTTTTTCACTAAGAGGGCGTCCGGCCATGCGATTCTGCACTGTATTGTTGTTTTATCTTTACTGATTCATGATTATGCTTTAATTGTTTGTGTATTATTTGGATAATAGCAACGATTTCTACCGCCACCAAGGAGGTTATGTATTCACCAATGTCACTGTCTGGGTGTCTATTCCAGTTTGTTTTTATATCTAGTATCTTTGTTGAGAATTGATAATAAAATACGCGACGATACGTAACGAAAGTTTGGCACAAGTTTTTTCAGATCCAGCTGTAGGGGGCGTCCCATTTTTTGTATTCCCACCATGCATTTCGGTGGAACATGGTGGAACACTTTTTTGGTGTGGAGAACTCTATCTTGTATTTCTAGTATCTTTGATTACAGACTTGTGGCAAGTCTAACCACTGGAAAGATATTCAAAGTACCTTGACCCAGGATGGAATTCATCATTCATGATCTCAATCCCTCTTTGGACGATTCGATCTGTGTATATATCATAGATTTCGATTTGAGATCGGTTTGGGTCGTTCCAATGATCTGCAACGCCGCCCTGACAACTCTAAGAAAGCTAGATTTATCACCTTATGTAGGCCCTTCAAACCCAACCGTCATGGAAAAGGTAAGAATGCTTTCAATAAAAATACAAAATTATGTGAGAACACTTACGCCCAGACCAAACGACTTTAAACAGCGCAGAAAGGATTACCTTTTCTTGCAATACAATTGAGCAATAACATTGTGTGACATTGATTTCAAATGAGCATAAATTTTACATTGTACTGTCTAGTAGAGCCATGAAACTTTTACTTCATTCAAGGACAACCTCTTGTGCTTATCAGTCTGGTAAGGGACACATGTTTAATTAGTAAGATATTGGGGCCCCCAAAAGTGGCTCATGTGCGAGAATGGTGAAAAAGCACTGTTATTTCAGGGCTGGTACAATATCTTACTAAAAAAGACTGTCAGGGCGGATTTAGTGGGGGTGCCTGCGACGGCCCCCCCCCCCTCCCACTTTTATCACAATTTTTTTAAATTTTTTTTTTTTGGAGATAATTGAATGGATACTCAATTCCATAGAAAGGTTAATTCTATGTCACATCGCGCAAATCATAGCTACAAAGAAAGTTTAAGCGCAGATGCACCAGCATGGAAACTTTCGTGCAATCAATAACTCTCTATCGAGGTCAGCAGGTGTATGCTGTCAGACAACCCCATGCACAGTGACCACAGTACACTGATATGTGTGCACATCTCCATTGACGACACCCTTTCAGTAGACTTACTCTTTTAATAAAGTACAGTTTTTTGTGTAGACAACATTTGACACTTCTGTTTGACTTCCTTATTTACACCCACAGTCTTCTTTTCCTACCAAAACACCCTAGGAGAGTGCTATTCATAAATCCACTTGGTGAGAAAGAACACTTGTAATTTACTCAATGTTAATATACAGTAGCGGATTTTCTTGTTTGACGACTATTTTTAACGGATTTTGGATATTAGTTTTCCTTTTTGCTGATTTTGTGATTTTTATGCTCGATGTTACTGAGAAACATCATGTTTTTTAGAAGTAAAATTTCTCTTTTGAAATGGTGTACATTTATGAGCCTTTGCATGTTGTCAAAGATTTTGTTTGAGATGTTCGTGGAAGAGGCACTAAAACCCACAGCTGTGAGTAGATGAATTATTATTACTGTAATTGAATGACACATTTCATAGTTGCATATTGCATGTACCCTGTATAGTCCGGCAGCTAGCAGATGGATGTGGACGTTCCGGACAAAAGCACCAATTTTTTTTTACATGCTTCTTATGGTCATAACATTCAATTTTTGGTAGGAACCACCTCATCCGAGGTCATTATGGCGGCCATCTTGGATTTCAAAATGGCCGCCTAATAAAACCTATGTTTATCTATATCTTCGCTTCTAAACCACTTGGAATTATAATTCTAATGTCTGAAACTATTTTTATATGGTCAAGGAAAAACATCATACCATTTTTGACCTGGTCAGATTGCCACAAATAGGTCATTTAAGGTCAAATATTGTATGGTATCTTAAAAATTACATAATTGTCATATTTTACATTAGAACCATACCTTGACTCTCAGAATTCAAAATCTTTACTATGAACTACAATATTTCATTCGAGGTCATTTTGGCGGCCATCTTGAATTTCAAAATTGCTGCCACGCAAATCCTATATTTATCAATATATCGGTTTTTATGATATCTGAAATTATATTTATGGTCAAGGATTTATAACACTTGTGACATGGTCAGATGGTCATTAAGATCATGAAAGGTCATTTAAGGTCATTCAATGTATATACCATATCATTACTATTTTTTACCTGGTCAGATTGCCACAAATAGGTCATTCAAGGTCAAATATTGTATTGTATTTTAAAAATTACGTAACTCATGTATTACATTAGAACATTAGAATCATATTCATACTCTCAGAATTCAA
>NW_022704992.1:2909429-2916995 GCF_011630105.1 Anneissia japonica | reverse complement strand
ATGTTATTGTTGTTAAATAAAACCTCCGAGTTAAGATGTTCTAAACTAAAGGTGGAGGAATGTACTGGATCTGTTCTGAACATGCTTTATCTGATAACTTTGGATGTTGTTGCTATGTGTTCACGATACTAGTTGTTGATTCAATAAAAGTACAGTACAACTTTGAATTAGTTTTCGGGTTCTTTATTGGCAATACATCACACAAACGAAGGTACGGTACATGATTAGAATCAAATATAGAATTTAAGCTAACAAAAACAACATATCCAAAACAAGTCTACGTTACATTAGGCCTATATTGAAAAAAAATGTAAACTTTTTAAAAATTCGGCCAAATTCGGCCAAATATATTTTGGCCGTGACTTTTCAAACGTTACGGCCAGGCAAATTTTTATACGGCCAAATTTGAGGAATCTGGCCGTCAAAAAGGCCAAATGGCAACCCTGGTCTAACTGGAATTAGCCTTATGTGTGGTATTGTTATGCTAATGAGCCAGATAAGCACAATCTGCACATGCTCAGAAAAACAACTTTCCTTAGCCACACTGCAAGCGGCCCGCACGCGATTTTTTTTTCCGTAAGAAACATTTACATGAAACTCCACTCGGGTCGTCTCGACTAAATCTACCCGGGCCGAAAATCTCATATTGCAGAATTCAGGAGGTCAAAAGGTCATCAACAGATAAACGTCTACAAAATGCAAACAACTTCTGAGAGAATGCTGCTGTCTGATTTTTAAAAAATATGTTGATGTTACCATGCTAATACTAATGGGTCGTTTAAAATGACATATAATATTTGATTGAGCTGCACGAGTAATAGAAAGTGTTATTTGAACTTGAGTTACATACAGTACTGTGACAATTTTATTTATTTTTAGTTAGATCTGGGTTTTGCATAATTACCTAGGCCTAGCTACTAACTACTTTCAGGGAAAAGCACAAAGAGGAAGGAACAGCGTGTTTCTTTATCAAATGAAACAGGGTGACAGTTATTTTCAAATTAAGAGAAGAGCTGAGAATAGGCAGCTCTAAAATACTGGATGCCAAAATGGCAGAGCACCAGTGAATGTAAATGAGGCCTAAGCCTAGTTATATAGTAATCTGCAGGTTCTTGATTACAAGGCTAGACCAAGTTAATTAATGCCGAATTGATTATTATTATTTATTTATTATTATTATTATTCATTATTAGGCCATGTAAAATAAAACAATTGGTTAGCATCCTTATGATATCAATTTTCATGGTAGGGAGGGATTTTTTTTGTTTTTTTGTTTTTTGCATCAAATATGAAAAAAAGAGTTTCGCAAGGAAAAACAGCAAAAAAAAAGAAGAATAAAACAACATAGACCAAAATTACATACAAGCATCTATAGCAAGCACAGAAACTTTACCTATGTACTTTACACACGTACATCCCATAAATCCGTAAGATTTCATAGGCCTACCGTAGGTAAACATAGAAAGAGCAATAAAGTAAAACTCGAGCGTCACGACATTTCGAAGTGTCTGCTCTTGTTCCTCGTATTGAACTCGAGTCGAGTCAATCCGAGATGGCCCGAGTGAAGTTTCATGCAAATGTTTCGTACAGAAAAAAAATCGCGGCCCGCACTGCCTATCGAGAATTAAGGTACGGTAAAACAAAGCAAAATAAGGGTACTAATTTCACTTGGCATGCAAATCAATCATACTTACACACTTAAAAGCAAACTAATCTACAAATAAAACCACCTGCTACTTAAGATATAAATTAAAAGGCAAGTATGTTCACAAATTTGATTTTAAATTGATGTGATTTTGTTTTGTAGTATTACAATGAACATCACTCACGGCTAGCCTAGGCCATGTCTAACCGTTTATAAAAATGCAGAAAAACTCAAAACAAATTATAATGAACTTATCAAGTAACAAGTGCATTAAAATGACCACTCTGTCAAATGAAATTGTGTTACGGCTCAAAGCATAAGAAAAGAAGAGGTCCAAGATACTTCCTTGAGGCACCCTACAAGTAAAAGCACAAGGATGGGAATAATGCCCATCAACCAATACTTTTGCTTTCGTGTTGATAAGTAAGATTTAAACCACTCTATACTCCAAAGCCCATTAATTTGAGCTTATTACATAAAATAACATGGTCTACAATGTCGAAAGCCTTTTAAATCGACTAAAACCATGCCTGAAAAAGTGCCTTTAGAAGTTTGGATTTTAATGGAATCTAGTAAACCTATCAGACATGTGTCAGTGAAAGGGCAGCTCTAAAGCCAGATTGATATTTATATAGTAAGCGTTTCTCCGTTTGAAAAAAATACAGCCTTTTCAAGTATTTTAGACATTGTGCAAAGTATGCTTATGGGGCGATAATTACCGATTTGGGTTCTGTTCTCTTTTTTTTTATAAAGAGGCATGACCTTTACCGCTTTGATGTCCTCAGGAACTATATTTGTACTGATTGATAAGTTTATTATGTGGTTACTGGAATTTTCAAGATTTCAGCGCCATCTTTTATTAATCGAGGCGGTATTGTATCGGGACCCGTACTTTTAGAATAATTAAGGTTTTTTTAATTCATTATAAATAAAATCCTCATCAACTGTATTAAGTATAAAGTTGTTTCCATTTACATTTTTATAGAAATCTTTACGTTTGGTTGATGTACATGCATATATATTCTTGGGCGATGGAAGTTTATTTAGCAAATTGGTAGCAATGGTCGTAAAATAGGCCTATTCGTTGAAACAAGAAGCAATTTGGCTGGGTCAAAACATTTGGTGCTGTCATATAAGTCGATAACAGTATTGGCACTATCTTATTTTTGTTACTATAGCCTTAGTAAGCCTTTAAAGATTTTCCATTGTTTTTTTGGATCAATTTCATTTTCCTCAACTTTGTTTAATAGATAATTAGATTTAGCTCTATTTACATCACCACGTTGAATTTTATTTCGTAATTTACGGTATTGTATTAATAATTCAGTGTTATTTTTATTTTTATTATACTGTTTTAATAGTTTATCTCTAGTTTCAATATCTTGGAGAATTTCTCTAGTTAGCCAGGGCTCTGTTCTTTGTTTTGATCTAATATTTTTAAGAGGGGCAATAGAATCAATAGCAGCCAAAAGTAATTCATTAAATTTATGTAGGGCTTCATTAACATCGCTTATAGATGAAACCATTGTCCAGTCAATATCTTCTAGTATGTGTATGAATTGGTCGACAGTATAGTTTTTAAGAGATCTAATAGGAATGTTTTTATGTGCATTAAACCTATATTTAGTAATTTTACGAGTACAAAATATCATTAGGTGATCGCTTAGACCTTTTGAAATAGTACCTGATTGACTTATCGTAGTATCATTGTTGCATAATATATGATCAACACATGATGAAACCGTAGGACATATTCTAGTCGGGTCAGCTATAATATTACAAAAATTAAATAAATTTAGGATTTGGCTGTAAGTGTTAAATAAGGAAGATTTTTTTCAAGGCACATATATTGAAGTAATCTACAACAATCAATTAAGTACTATCTACTCTAATTTTAGTTAACATTTCTTAAAGAGTTAAAAAGTTGGTTTGTTTAGGTGGTCGGTAGCAAGTTCCAATTGTAATCGGTCGACATATAGGCAAGTGCAATTCAATCCAAAGGACTTCAGCATCGTCGGATTCAATATCTAAACGCCGGTTAAAAAGTCATTCCTGATATACATACACCGCCTTTGCTGAATATCCTTTTCTATTTTAATTCTGTTGTCAGATACCGAATCATCAATTCGTGTTTCGTTAATAGAGATAAACAAACATTAGATTTAAATGCGATGTAGCGAAGTTCAGTAAGTTCTGGAATCAGTGATCTCGTAATAGATGCAAAATATGTGTTCCTTTCCGTTTGAATTGCGTAAAATCTTTTTCAGCTGCGTTGTAATTAAATGATGGAGGAGATCGCGTTTCTGTATCATCATTGAGGTGTTCACAGGAGTTAAACGGGAGATGTTTCCAGGAACATTCATCGCATACATATTTTAAATCAATTTCATTATTAACAGTGTGGTTATATCTTCTTGGAGACATAAAAACATAAGTACATTTAATATGGGTCCATCATAGTGCGATAATTTTTTAGTTGATGTAAATTGTAAAGCATTATTGAAATCTTTTGATGTGCATTATCCAAATAGATCGATCCTGAGATTAAGATGTAATCTATTAAACAAAAACAGGTAGAAACCTCTATAAAAATACCTTTCATAGTTTCCGCCATCGGGCACGAAATCAGGTGATCACCGAGAAATTCCGGAATTCCAATCACGACAAAAAAAAAAAAAAAAAAAAAAAACAGGTTTAAAACATTAAAATCACATTTGATTTCACAAAAATTGAGATACGTAAGTTTAAAATATAATGATCAGCAATTTCTATCCACAGATCCAATTGAAAAGAGATATTTTAGTGTTCCATCGAACGTTAGGCTTGAGGTGTTGAACTTCAAGTTGAACTCTCACAGGCGGGATTTTTGAATTGTCACTGCGAGTAGTGCCGATCTAGATGTTTTCAGCTGCGTTTTGCCAAAATACACCAATATCAAACATATATATATATATATATATATTCCAAAAAATGGACAATGAAAGAAATTGTATTCAAATTTTAAGTCTGATAGTGCTAATTCCAGTCATGATCAGTTGCATACCCGTGACACTGGGTGCTTATTTATTTTTGTTGTAATTTTTACAGAATAACCCTTTCACATGGGTTTAAAAATATTTGTCTAAATAACAAAACTATGACGGTTTGTTTCTTAAGGTGATTGCAAGGAAAAATGTATGTCAGACCTAAAACTTGCAGCAGTAAACAATACTGCATTTAACTTGAGCGTAAAAGAACTAAGAAGTAAGGAGGTAAGAATATGGTAAATCAGTAGCTAGGTTTATAACATTTTTAGATTATTGTATTATTGTTATTGTCATCATCATTATTGTTATCACCATCATCATTGTCCTCATCATCATTATTTTCATCATCATCATCAAAATTCTCAACATCATCCTCATCCTCGTCACAGAGGGCCATCTTCTCGTAGGTCAAACTCCACGGCAACCGGACAGCCTTAATATTTGGTTTTGAGATCGATGATTGATGATGCACGTTGAATACAGCTTAGAGTAATATTTTAAAGAAGAGATATTCAAAATTAATTTTCTTTCCTATATCATCAGTTCTGTCTACCAAGTGTAAGTGCAAGTAAATAAAAAATTTCATTCCAACACTTTCTTTGATTATTATGTATCATTCCACTAAATTTTATGATGATCTATTTCTTAGTTTTTTATGCGTAATGTTGCTAGCAGACAGACAGACAGATGGAGGGGAACACAACCTCCTTGGGTGGAGGTAATAAGAATCAACAATGCACGCTATTACCCTATATCAACCCACCTCCCCATGATTCATGGTAAATATTCATTATGTGCACGTTTCTCAATTACAGCAGTGTATTCAGAATGCTGTAGATACGTCATGGATTCTTCAAATGAATGACACTGAAGCTGGAATTTCTCTAAATTATTCCGTAAAATGTCAGCAAGGCTGCCAGCATTGCAATGATGAATCCCTTCGACCACGTAAGTCTAATACCAAAATTTACTTTATAAAAAGACCTGGGAAAATAATTACAATAGTCCTAATGTTAATAGTATTGCTTCTATATATGAAACCGCCCACATTTTTCAGGGTACCAAGAGTGGTCTCAAATTAGAGGGCAATCTGCATTGGCATTTAAAAGAGCTGTGTGCCAGAAGACAGATACAGTACCCAGAGACTTGAAATATTAAAAGTGGTCATGTACAATACTGTATATATTTTGTAGATCCTCCACAAGAGATTACTTACAGATCAACGACTGGATCAGACTTGTGTGTCAGGTGGAAAGGAAATGTATCAACAGATTATACAATGTATTATACCCAAGGAATGTAAGTTGAAATAATGATGATGATGCTATTCTGCTGCTGCTGCTGATGATGATGATGATGATGATATTGACGATGATGATAATGATATTTCTATGCACCTGAAAATAGTTTTTCGTTGAAGAGCTATGCTAATATGATCATGACATCAAGTGTAGGCCTAAAGTACATTCAAGCACCTTTATTGGCTTTTCTTCCCCGCACCAGCTTAAATGTCAATTTTTACTGCTGATTTTATTTCTGCTTCTATTCTGTTTCATATTTTTACGACAGGGTTTTTCTGTCGGGCATTTTGGTCACTTTCCATGCTTGGATCTTCTTCAAACATTGTCCAAGTAAAGACCTTATCAAAGATGTGCATATTAAAATATGACGTCATTCTATAACATAAATGGATGGACAAAGTATTTTATGAATTCAATTTTTATTTTCAAAATCGTTTTAAACTAGCTGCAACTATGTTAAATGTGTGTGGGTTGGGGGTTCTACAGCCTACATTGTATAAGTTCCTGTTGTTCTGTATTTTGTACTTTTCTCTTGTTGGTATGAAAAACAAATTGAGCTATTTTCTGTCAGGAAGAATAAAGTAAAACTTGAACCCAATCTTGAATCTTGGATTTTTACTCTTAATCAAGCGGTATGATGCCTTGATAGCGAGATGTTGCAGGTTCAAATCCTGTCAGAAGTACCTTTTATGTCTTTCGTTGATGAGCTACTTCTACGATCATAATAATATCATTCTTATATTCACTGTAGTTACTAGTTATTTATTTGTTAATATAGGTCAATAAAATAAAATAGTGATAGAAACAGCACTCGACGGAACAATAATGGAAAGATCGTATTGGCATAGCCTATCCACGAAAACCTTCCTTATGGATTGTTTGGGAAAATGCTCCTAGCTGAAACTGAACCACTAATACCACTGATAACCCACTGTCATAGGGAGTCTTACCACACAAGCCCATGATAGTACTGTATATTGTAAACACAATTAAACCAAGGACAATTTTCGAGCAGATATACACCCTGACAACGTGGGGCGGAGGGAAACTAATGACTGAATCTGCGCCAGGATTCGCCCAACAGGGAATCTGAGGTTCCCGTCGAGGTGGGAGGGGGGACAATGTACCCGACGAGAACAAAGTGGGCTTGGTCGGGCGTTACTCAAAGTATTTTTAAAGTGGTCCAGGGGTGTAGAAAATACATATAATGATAATGACGGTGATGGTGATGATAATGGTGAGAATGAGGGCAGTGTTTGTGGTGGTGGTGTTTGCGTGAAGATGGTGATGAATGAGATCTAAAGGTTTGGATGATCCATTATTTTATATGTATTGTGTATTTGTATATTTACAGAGGATACTGTTCAGATGAGTACCAACAGTGCATAGCAGATAGGTCAGAGAACAGATTTTTTGAATGCTGCCCACAAAATCTTCATCCGGTTGCTCCTATTTACGTGAGGATAAATTATGAAAACAAATATATGTATGTGAATGGTACATTATACTGGTTGAGAGCTCAGACTATAGGCTGTCTCTTATACACATCTAGATGTGTATAAGAGACAGCTATAACATTAATGGATGGACAATG
>NW_022704992.1:2883955-2908793 GCF_011630105.1 Anneissia japonica | reverse complement strand
TGGACTCAGTTATGATACACAATACATATATACGGCTCAATGTTACCGTATTGAAGGCAGATGGAGTGAAGAAAAAAGCATCACATTCCACACTGGAGGGGACATGTCGGTTGATGGTAAGAGCAAAAAGTACACAAAATAATCGACAGGCCTTAAACATTTAGCCCAAACAACGACACAATAGTAATAGGCCTATATTATTTTTATTGGTCTTTATTCAGTAAGAAACATACATTTACAATTAATAAATAATTGTAAAAAATGTAAAAACATCTAACATATCATTCATACATCCACCACCCATCCACAGGAGGTATTAAATAAAATAAAGTCAATATTTTGAAAACAAATAGGTCTTGAATATTATAAGATGTAATTGTTGAATCTGGATTGTTTTGTTGTTTAAACATATTTTACCATTTTGATTTTATGTTTTTGTAAAATATCAATTGCATACCCACACTCCTGTGTGCTTATGTATTTTTGTTGTATTTTTGACTGAATAACCCTTTCCCGTGGGTTTAAAAATATTTGTCTAAATAACAAAACTATGACGGTTTGTTTCTTAAGTTGATTGGAAGGAAAAATGTATGTCAGACCTAAAACTTGCAGCAGTAAGCAATACTGTATTTGAATGGAATGTAAAAGAACTAAGAAATAAGGAGGTAAGAATATGGTGAATCAGTAGCTAGGTTTTTAACATTTTAGGATTATTGTATTATTATTATTGTCAAAAAACACTATTGTCATCATCGCCATATCATCATCAAAATTATTATCACCGTCATCAACAGCATCCTCTTTACAGAGGGCCGTCTTCTCATAAGTCAAACTCCACAGCATCCGAACAGCCATATTATTTTGTTTTGTGATTGATGATACACATTGAATACAGCTTAGTGTACTGTTTGAAAGAAGAGATATTCAAAGACAGTTTTCTTTCCTATCAACAGTTTTGTCTACCAAGTACTTAAAGTAGATGAAAATCAAATTTCCATGATCTTGACCTTGATTTTGACCTTTTCTTTCCAACACTTTCTTAGATTATTATGTATCATTCCACTAAATTTTATGATGATCTATTCCTGAATAATGTTGCTAGCAGACAGGCGAATACAAACTTGTTGGGCGAAAGTATAAGAATCAACAATGCACGCTATTACCCTATATCAACCCACCTCCCCATGATCTATGGTAAATATTCATTATGTGCACGTTTCTCAACTTACAGCAGTGTATTCAGAATGCTATAGATACGTCATGGATTCTTCAAATGGATGACACTGAAGCTGGAATTGTTCTCTATTCCGTAAAATGTCAGCAAGGCTGCCAGCATTGCAATGATGAATCCCTTCGACCATGTAAGTCTAATACCAAAATATACTGTATAAAAAGACCTGGAAAAGTAATTACAATAGTCCTACTGTTAGTAGTATTGCTTTTATGATTCAGTTTACCCTCCAATTCGAGACCCCTCTAATTCTGAAAATTCCTAATTCCAGACCACTTTTTCAAAGTATCAGACAACCACCAAGCTAACCCTCTAATTATCTGAGATCGACCCCTGAAACCGCCCACATTTTCAGGGTACCAAGAGTGGTCTCAAATTAGAGGGCAATCTTCATTGGCATTTAAAAGAGCTGTATACCAGATGACAGATAGAGTACAGTGAACTTGAAATATTAAAGGTGGTCATGTACAATGTACGCAATGGTTAACGCACAATACTGTATTTAAATATATATTTTGTAGATCCTCCACAAGAGATTACTTACAGATCAACGACTGGATCAGACTTGTGTGTCAGATGGAAAGGAAATGTATCAACAAATTATACAATGTATTATACCCAAGGAAGGTAAGTTGAAATAATGATTATGCTGCTATTCTGCTGCTGTTGCTGCTTCTGCTGATGATGATGATGATATTGACGATGATGATGATGATATTTCTATGCACCTGAAAAGAGAGTTTTTCGTTGAAGAGCTATGCTAATATGATCATGACATCAAGTGTAGACCTAAAGTACATTCAAGCACCTTTATTGGCTTTTCTTCCCCGCACCAGCTTAAATGTCAATTTTTACTGCTGATTTTATTTCTGCTTCTATTCTGTTTCATATTGTTTTACACAGGGTTTTTCTGTCGGTGCTTGGATCTTCTTCAAATATTGTCCAAGTAAAGACCTTATCAAAGATGTGCATATTAAAATATGACGTCATTCTATAACATAAATGGATGGACAAAGTATTTTATGAATTCAATTTTTATTTTCAAAATCGTTTTAAACTAGCTGCAACTATGTTAAATGTGTGTGGGTTGGGGGTTCTACAGCCTACATCGTATAAGTTCTTGTTTTTCTTTATTTTGTACTTTTCTATTGTTGGTATGAAAAACAAATTGAGCTATTTTCTGTCAGGAAGAATAAAGTAAAACTTGAACCCAATCTTGAATCTTGAATTTTTACTCTTAATCAAGCGGTATGATGCCTTGATAGCGAGATGTTGCAGGTTCAAATCCTGTCAGAATTACCTTTTATGTCTTTCGTTGATGAGCTACTTCTACGATCATAATATCATTCTTATATTCACTGTAGTTACTAGTTATCTATTTGTTAATATAGGTCAATGAAATAAAATAGTGGTAGAAACAGCACTCAAAGGAACAATAATGTTCGTATTGGCATAGCCTATCCACGAAAACCTTCCTTATGGATTGTTTGGGAAAATGCTCCTAGCTGAAACTAAACCACTAATACCACTGATAACTCACTGTCATAGGGAGTCTTACCAGACAAGCCCCTGATAGTACTGTATATTGTAAACACAATCAAACCAACGACAATTTTCGAGCAGATATACACCCTGACAACGTGGGGCGGAGGGAAACTAATGACTGAATCTGCGCCAGGATTCGCCCAACAGGGAATCCGAGGTTCCCGTCGAGGTGGGAGGGGGGACAACGTACCCGACGAGAACAAAGTGGGCTTGGTCGGGCGTTACTCAAAATATTTTTAAGGTGGTCCAGGGGTGTAGAAAATACATATAATGATAATGATGGTGATGGCGATGAAAATGGTGAGAATGAGGGCAGTGTTGGTGGTGGTGGTGTTTGCGTGAAGATGGTGATGAATGAGATCTAAGGGTTTTGATAATCCATTATTTTATATGTATTGAGTATTTGTATATTTATAGAGGATACTGTTCAGATGAGTACCAGCGGTGCTTATACACATCTAGATGTGTATAAGAGACAGTATATATATAGTGCTCAGATAGGAAGATGGTATTATCGTATCAAGCATAGACTTTCAACGAAAATTCATTTTACTTCATTTGTATGAAAAAAAGTGTCTCTGGTGAGATTCGAACCTGCAACCTCTCACTATTAAGCTGAGTGTCATACTCATTAGACTAATGGTTATGAATCATTTGTTGCAATAATTTTGTACAGTTCAAGTGTAGAAATAACCGTACATACAATTAATGCACAGTATTGAAGGTACCTGTACCAGCCCTAATTAATGACTTTATTCTTATGTTTTCCTGATAGCCATACCCAATCCACTCAAGAGTTTTACCTATCAGCTTCTAGATGATACAACAGTTCAGGTTAAGTTTGAGGATCCTGAAGATTGGAATTTTGATTCATTCTCTTTATTGAATAAACGAATTTGTCAAATATCCCCACCAGTTGAAGACGGTGCAAAATGCAAAACTAAAACGTTTCAGTACCCACCAAATTCATGGACAATATTTGGACTCAGTTATGATACACAATACATATATACGGCTCAATGTTACCGTATTGAAGGCAGATGGAGTGAAGAAAAAAGCATCACATTCCACACTGGAGGGGACATGTCGGTTGATGGTAAGAGCAAAAAGTACACAAAATAATCGACAGGCCTTAAACATTTAGCCCAAACAACGACACAATAGTAATAGGCCTATATTATTTTTATTGGTCTTTATTCAGTAAGAAACATACATTTACAATTAATAAATAATTATAAAAAATGTAATAACATCCAACATACCATTCATACATCCACCACCCATCCACAGGAGGTATTAAATAAAATAAAGTCAATATTTTGAAAACAAATAGGTCTTGAATATTATATTTTTTCGAAACATGTAATTGTTGAATCTGGATTGTTTTGTTGTTTAAACATATTTTACCATTTTGATTTTATGTTTTTGTAAAAGATCAATTGCATACCCACACTCCTGTGTGCTTATGTATTTTTGTTGTATTTTTGACTGAATAACCCTTTCCCGTGGGTTTAAAAATATTTGTCTAAATAGCAAAACTATGACGGTTTGTTTCTTAAGTTGATTGGAAGGAAAAATGTATGTCAGACCTAAAACTTGCAGCAGTAAGCAATACTGTATTTGAATGGAATGTAAAAGAACTAAGAAGTAAGGAGGTAAGAATATGGTAAATCAGTAGCTAGGTTTTTAACATTTTAGGATTATTGTATTATTATTATTGTCAAAAAACACTATTGTCATCATCGCCATATCATCATCAAAATTATTATCACCGTCATCAACAGCATCCTCGTCACAGAGGGCCGTCTTCTCATAAGTCAAACTCCACAGCATCCGAACAGCCATATTATTTTGTTTTGTGATTGATGATACACATTGAATACAGCTTAGTGTACTGTTTGAAAGAAGAGATATTCAAAGTCAGTTTTCTTTCCTATATCATCAGTTTTGTCTACCAAGTACTTAAAGTAGATGAAAATCAAATTTCCATGATCTTGACCTTGTTTTTTGACCTTTTCTTTCCAACACTTTCTTAGATTATTATGTATCATTCCACTAAATTTTATGATGATCTATTTTTGAATAATGTTGCTAGCAGACAGGCGAATACAAACTTCTTGGGGGCGAAAGTATAAGAGTCAACAATGCACGCTATTATCCTATATCATCCCACCTCCCCATGATCCATGGTAAATATTCATTATGTGCATGTTTCTCAACTCACAGCAGTGTATTCAGAATGCTATAGATACGTCATGGATTCTTCAAATGAATGACACTGAAGCTGGAATTGTTCTAAATTATTCCGTAAAATGTCAGCAAGGCTGCCAGCATTGCAGTGATAAATCCCTTCGACCATGTAAGTCTAATACCAAAATATACTTTATAAAAAGACCTGGAAAAGTAATTACAATAGTCCTACTGTTAGTAGTATTGCTTCTATGATTCAGTTCACCCTCCAATTCGAGACCCCTCTAATTCTGAAAATTCCTAATTCCAGACCACTTTTTCAAAGTATCAGACAACCACCAAGCTAACCCTCTAATTATCTGAGATCGAACCCTGAAACCGCCCACATTTTCAGGTACCAAGAGTGGTCTCGAATTAGAGGGCAATCTTCATTGGCATTTAAAAGAGCTGTATACCAGATGACAGATACAGTACAGTGGATTTGAAATATTAAAGGTGGTCATGTACAAAGTACCGCAATGGTTAATGCACAATACTGTATTTAAATATATATTTTGTAGATCATCCACAAGAGATTACTTACAGATCAAGGACTGGATCAGACTTGTGTGTCAGATGGAAAGGAAATGTATCAACAAATTATACAATGTATTATAGACAAGGAAGGTAAGTTGAAATAATGATGATGCTGCTATTCTACTGCTGCTTCTGCTGATGATGATGATGATGATATTGATGATGATGATGATGATATTTCTATGCACCTGAAAAGAGAGTTTTTCGTTGAAGAGCTATGCTAATATGATCATGACATCAATTGTAGACCTAAAGTACATTCAAGCACCTTTATTGGCTTTTCTTCCCCGCACCAGCTTAAATGTCAATTTGTACTGCTGATTTTATTTCTGCTTCTATTCTGTATCATATTGTTTTACACAGGGTTTTTCTGTCGGGCATTTTCGTCACTTTCCATGCTTGGATCTTCTTCAAACATTGTCCAAGTAAAGACCTTATCAAAGATGTGCATATTAAAATATGACGTCATTCTATAACATAAATGGATGGACAAAGTATTTTATGAATGCAATTTTTATTTTCAAAATCGTTTTAAACTAGCTGCAACTATGTATGTTCTACAGCCTGTATTAGTTCCTGTTGTTCTGTATTTTGTACTTTTCTCTTGTTGGTATGAAAAACAAATTGAGCTATTTTCTGTCAGGAAGAATAAAGTAAAACTTGAACCCAATCTTGAATCTTGAATTTTTACTCTTAATCAAGCGGTATGATGCCTTGATAGCGAGATGTTGCAGGTTCAAATCCTGTCAGAAGTACCTTTTATGTCTTTCGTTGATGAGCTACTTCTACGATCATAATATCATTCTTATATTCACTGTAGTTACTAGTTATCTATTTGTTAATATAGGTCAATAAAATAGTGGTAGAAACAGCACTCAAAGGAACAATAATGGAAAGATCGTATTGGCATAGCCTATTCACAAAAACCTTCTTATGGATTGTTTGGAATGCTCCTAGCTGAAACTGAACCACTAATACCACTGATAACTCACTGTCATAGGGAGTCTTACCAGACAAGCCCCTGATAGTACTGTATATTGTAAACACAATCAAACCAACGACAATTTTCGAGCAAATATACACCCTGACAACGTGGGGCGGAGGGAAACTAATGACTGAATCTGCGCCAGGATTCGCCCAACAGGGAATCCGAGGTTCCCGTCGAGGTGGGAGGGGCGGACAATGTACCCGACGAGAACAAAGTGGGCTTGGTCGGGCGTTACTCAAAATATTTTTTAAGTGGTCCAGGGGTGTAGAAAATACATATAATGATAATGACGGTGATGGTGATGATAATGGTGAGAATGAGGGCAGTGTTGGTGGTGGTGGTGTTTGCGTGAAGATGGTGATGAATGAGATCTAAGGGTTTGGATAATCCATTATTTTATATGTATTGAGTATTTGTATATTTATAGAGGATACTGTTCAGATGAGTACCAGCGGTGCATAGCAGATAGGTCAGAGAACGAATTTTTTGAATGCTGCCCACAAAATCTTTATCCGGTTGCTCCTATTTACGTGAGGATAAATTATGAAAACAAATATATGTATGTGAATGGTACATTATACTGGTTGAGAGCTCAGACTATAGGTAAGCAAATGTCAACAACACTGGTTAGCTACACATTAATTCAGTTGTATGTGAAAAAGTGTCTCTGGTGAGATTCGAACCTGCAACCTCTCGCTATCAAGGCGAGTGTCATACCCATTAGACTAATGGGTATGAATCATTTGTTGCAATAATTTTGTACAGTTCAAGTGTAGAAATAACCGTACATACAATTAATGCACAGTATTGAAGGTACCTATACCAGCCCTAATTAATGACTTTATTCTTATGTTTTCCTGATAGCCATACCCAATCCACTCAAGAGTTTTACCTATCAGTTTCTGGATGATACAAAAGTTCAGTTTAAGTTTGAGGATCCTGAAGATTGGAATTTTGATTCATTCTCTTTATTGAATAAACGAATTTGTCAAATATCCCCACCAGATGAAAACGGTGCAAAATGCAAAACTAAAACGTTTCAGTACCCACCAAATTCATGGACAATATCTGGACTCAGTTATGATACACAATACATATATACGGCTCAATGTTACCGTATTGAAGGCAGATGGAGTGAAGAAAAAAGCATCACATTCCACACTGGAGGGGACATGTCGGTTGATGGTAAGAGCAAAAAGTACACAAAATAAACGACAGGCCTTAAACATTTAGCCCAAACAAGGACACAATAGTAATAGGCCTATATTATTTTTATTGGTCTTTATTCAGTAAGAAACATACATTTACAATTAATAAATAATTGTAAAAAATGTAATAACATCCAACATATCATTCATACATCCACCACCCATCCACAGGAGGTATTAAATACATTAACTCAATAATTTTAGTACCACAACCTACTACCCACCCATCGATTTCAGCATCCATCCATAACCCACTCACCCATTACACCACAGTACCCATTAAGCCATTTTTATTTAAAATTCTGATGTGTGTTATAATACGAACTTTGAATAGCTGAATTAGATTGTGGTAATTTTGAATTTTTTACGGCAACATTATATTATTGCGGTGTGAAAACGTAGATTGCTTTTATTACCTTTGATATGAAGCAGCAACAACACCTGGTCATCATGATCCAGTCAGCACAGAGATGAGGAATACATCTACAAGTACAACAGTTACAATGTTTACTTCAACTCAGAATCTGTCCAGTCTTCCGAGTCGGCCAGTTCAGAATAAAGGTATTAAACAAAAATTTATTAACGGTATGCATGATGTTCTTATATGTGACTTGGATATAAAAAGTATTAGCCAATGCACATCATCAGATGATGATGTTTGATGTTTGTTGTGTTTTGTGTATATTGAATAACGATAATGTCAGTGGTGATGTCAATAATATTTAAATGGAAAGTTGGTTAAATAATTACAGGACTTGGTGTCTGGATTCCAAAAAAAATCCTTCATTAAGAATGAATAACAGCATACAGTAACTGTATTCATTCTAAAGCATTTAATGCATTATTTCATAATTTCCCTCTAAACGGATTCTAAAGACCACCTTTAGTGTCAATCTTGTGAATCTAATGGAAAGGATTCTATTAGACTCCAAAATGGATTATTTTTGCAGACCAAACTGAACATGTTCCCATCAATCAAATACATTTATATATCCACCACCCATCCACAGGAGGTATTAAATAAACGCATTATTTACGGTGGTACTACTACCACCATCCATCCATAACTCACTCATCCATTACACCTCACTTCTCATCCACCCATTTTTATTTACATTTCTGTTGTGTGTTAAAATAAGAATTTTGAATAGCTTAATTAAATTCTGGTAATTTTGAATTTTATACGGTAAAATGACATTGTGATTTGGGCTGTGAAAACATAGATTGTGTTTATTATCTTTTATTTGAAGCGAAATCGTCAACAACACCTGGTCATCATGATCCAGTCAGCACGGAGATGAGGAATACAGTGTTTGCTTCAACTAAGAATAAAGGTATTAAACAAAAATGAATTAATGGTATGCATGAGGTATTGTTTTAATTTGATACTGGAAGTCTTTGGCAGGTATAAAAACCGGACGCACACTGCGTGCGTTGGCAAAAAATTTTAGACCAAAACAAATTTTCCTCCAACTAAAGTCCACTATAAACTTAATAGTGATATTAATGTTATTTTTTCTATAATAAATGTTCTTATATGTGACTTAAATATAAAAAGTATTAGCCAATGCACATCATCAGATGATGATGTTTGGTGTGTGTTTTGTGTATATTGAATAACGATAATGTCAGTGGTGATGTTAATAATTTTTAATTGGAAAGTTGGTTAAATAATTACAGGACTTGATATCTGGATTCCAAATAAATTCTTTCATTAAGAATGAATAAACAGCATACAGTAACTATTCAAATGCATTGTTTCTTAATTTCCCTCTAAACACAGAGGTCTAAGACCACCTTTAGGAAAAATGACAATTCGTCAGGGAGAAAAAAAAATTATATGTATTTTGCACATAGGCTATGAGTAGACTCTAAAATCAATAAAATAAGTCTTTAAAACCCCTAAATTGTCAAATTTTTCGGGGGCTTCGCCCCCTGCACAACTTTCGAGACATTTTAAGCGCCGCTCGACCACGCCCACTTTGTTCTCGTCGGGGGAAATCTTTCCCCTCGTCAGGGACATCGGACCTCGCCTCCTCCCCCCGTCGGCCAAGTCCTGGTGCCACCCCTGATCCGAATTCAGTTCGTTGGCTAACGAAACGAATAGGAAAATCGAATCTGTGGTAAAGAACGCACTAGAAGCGCATCGAAAATGTTCTAAGAATTTTGGTGTGGATTTGTTGTAAATTCAGCCAAAAGCCTGGTTCTCACGAGAGCCCTAGTAGCCGGATCAGGAGCTAACCGTTAGCGCTAACCGTTAGCACCTCTGTGAGAACGCCCGATCGGTTAGTGCTAACCGTTAGCGGTATCCGGATACCGCTAACGGTTAGCAAGTGCTGTCGGTTAGCACGTTGAGTGCGTTTCTATCATCAACCAATCACACGTACGCGTTTACAATTTCCAGTTTCTTATTGGCCAGTGATTCGATCATCATATTCTTGGTATCCGGATCGGGATCTTCTCGTATGGACGCACGGCAGCTAACGGTTAGCAGGATCCAGATCCTGCTAACCGTTAGCTGCCGTGTGAGAACATAGACTTAGGCTACGTTCAGACCTGGGAGGCCAGGCGTATCTAACCCCGGGTTATGTTAATCCATGGCGCATTTCGTAACTAGCAAGATGTCTAGACTGGGGGATTAACGAACGCTAGCGTAAGTATTCGCACGAAATATTTGTATTCGTAATTCGCGCATTTTATTTTCTGTTTACATTTAGGCTTATTTTGATTGGTCATATCCTGGCTGAGTTTAAAATCACTGATGCGTGACTGTCGTAAATCAGTCACGGATTACCGTACTCCAGTGATTGCGCGATATTACTGGCGTTCGCTACGCCGCGCCCAAGTTCACACCACTCGAATAATACGCTAGCGTAAGTCGTCGTGTCTGGACGGAGCCTAAGATAATAAATAGCAGAAGATAGAGCAGCTTCCCAGTAGTGGAACATCCGTTCGAAAGGCATTGTAGGTACACGGAGAGCCATTTTACCCCGTCCGCGCGGTGGCGCTATATAGCAATAATAAAGACACCACTCTGGTTCGTTTGTTTCCTGTAGTTTCTCCACTTAGTAAAATGGTCAAATTTTTCCCCATTCGCGGGAGGGCGGATGTTCCATAAATTTTAATACTAATACGTGGAGCAGCTTATTCTTCTGCTATTTAAGTTCTTTGATTCAGCTTAATAGCATAAAACATTCAAACGTATGCCTAATGTACTGTATGATAGGTCCAAATGAAAATTTTCCCTTCAAGAATACCTCCTTTCACTTTATTTTTCCAGCTAAAGTCCCCTTACTTAAAAATCCAAAATTTTTTTTTTTTTTCAGTTGCCTCGAATATTGTCCTGATTCTGCTAGGATTTGTTATCGCAGCAATGATTGTCGTTCTCTTTGGAGCTTATCGGTGGATGTCCAAAAGATTGTGTTGGAAAATTCCAGAACCGAATATTCCTCCTATAATTGTAAGATTAAACGAGAACTTACCTGTTCGAAGTTTGATCGTAATTCCATGAAGTAATAAAGTAGGAGAGATTATATGAGATACGAACAGCGCATGTGCAAATCAGAGTTGAACGCTAGCATGGTATTAGTAGTTACAACTTCTGCACTACCATACTTATAAAAACAGGGAATGAGCTTGGAGTCGTCAGAACAATAAACAACAATTCCTACGTATTCCAAAATTACGAAATTAAGGGTCGCGGAGGGAGGGCATATAGGCCTAATCTCCCCTACTTTATTACTTCATGAAATTACAATCAAACTTCAAACAGGTAAGTTCTCGTTTAATCTTACAGTTTCATACCGTAATACGTAGGAGATCTTATATGAGAGTTTGAAAGTCCAAGCTCATTACTCTACTCAATAAGAGAGAAACACGTATTAAGGTATCATTCAGAAATATGGTTTTATTAATACCAACAAACAGAATAAACTACGCTTAAAAATGCGTTTCTTTACTAAAACCAAGGAACATTTTCGTATTAACTTTGCAATCTATAGCTGATGTTTATAAGTGAACCTAAACCAGTGGTAGGACTACCACCATATAAAACAACACATTTGATTTTTTGGACCAAAAGAAATATGAACACTGTATGTATTACAGTACAACTTTACTTTCCATTGTCTTACTGTAATAATAGCTATTTTATTTATTAATCATTCGTTATCCATAAGAGGTTTTTTTTTTTTATAAAACCGATTTACTGTTTTCTGACTTGTCTATCCTCCTTTACTCATAATCACCTGAATAGGAATAGACTTCCGCATGTCGGCTGAGCAGGAAGCCGATCTTACATAATGAGGCATAACATTAGAACTATACTCTCTTCAATCATTTGGTTCTTAACATACCGTGCTACTGTGGGGCTACTTTATACATAAGAACAGCGATTTTTTCCCCTTCTGTTAATGTCGCTGTTAGATCCAATAATCCCTTAACGTTTGTACTGGATATATTTGTTGATCTTCTATCCAGTTCTATCTTTTAACCAGTTGCATTGTATGCCCATAATTATTTGATCTTGATGTTTTAATTAACTCCGTAATGACAAAATTTCATTCCAATATAGTTTCGCTGCAAATTGTCTAGGGATAACTTTTGAAGACTCTGAAGCCTGCTGTGGCTACCGTCATTAGTAGTGTGACAGTTTTTAATGTTAATAGTCGTAAAGATTGACTTATATTATCGTGACTTTTGAAGTAGTTAACACTATGTCTGTATAACATGTATAGGCATACCTAGGTACAGAACCTTTCATAAACCTGACCACAAGTGGGTGGTTCCCTATAGTTTGTCCATTATTAAACTTTAAACAAGAAGACAAAGCGCTTCTTGCTGTATTAACAGTTGAATACATATTAGCATCCATATACCGGTTAAAAACCAGAGAACTAAATTATATCCGGAATGAGATTACCCCGTGAGAATTCTACCCACTTCTTAAATGTAACAAGTTACTGCTTCCTAGTTGAATCCCTCCATGACGCGTTGATTAGGCTAATCGTCTCTGCTGGCAAGTTTTCAAGTTCCAGTGTCGCTCGAACGAATTACCTGCTAATAAACAAAAATTATTTATGTAATTGTTTCCCAGATACTTTACAAGCTAGGAAATGTAATCTGTCATTTAGTGGATGGATTCGATCCTATCCTGGGAGAGATAGTGTATGTCTACATTTCGGAATTGTTATTGGTGCCGCCTCAAGTAAATGTTGTAGCCTCCCAAACCAAGGTTGGGTTGGCCAATTCAGTACTATAAAGTATACATTTTGCTCGATCCTCAACTACTTTTTTTCAGGCATTTAAGCACAAGACAAAATGGAGGAAATGCATAAAAATGTATATTTTCCCAGTCTAATGAAAAAGCATCATAGTCCAATGCCCCTGGGTCGGGAAGCCAATATACATACTTATGCAATTGAGTCATTCCATGAATCCAACACACTTATTTGCCCGACCCCCTTCAAATCGCCCAATATTTTGCATGTTGGGGGTTCTACCTGAGATAACCCCACAGTGAAATTTTTGGCTCCGCGCCAGCATTTTCTGATGGGTTTGAATTTTTCATGAGATTTGGCTAAAAAACTCATCTCTGACAGACAACTGCTGATATCTCTCTTGAAACTCAACGTATTGGAGAAATTCTGGTACCGTTGGATAGAGAAGAAGATTCTCTTTCCAATGATATGCAAATTTGACCCAAAATATCACAAAAGTATATATCTCGATTTTTGGAAAATTCACACCTCAGTTAGGACACTTAGCCCACATGATGCCCTTAAAGTTTCATTGTGGGCAAATAAAATATATTAGCTCTAGACTACATTTTGTGCCTAGGTATTGATAGTTTCACTGAGTTTCCAGGAAATCTGCTGATAGATTCCATAAAAATTGGCACCATAGTATAGTGAAAATCAGGGGCCTTAATCCCAGAAAAATGGTCACGGGGCCCCTGATTTTCTCTATACTATGGTGCCTAACTGAGGTGTGAATTTTCCAAAATTCGAGATATATACTTTTGTGATATTTTGGGTCAAAGGTCAAGGTCACGTGACTTGACCTATATAATTCTCACTAGTCCGGACATCATCGAGTTACATATCATTGGAAAGAGAATCTTTTTCTCTATTTAACGGTACCAGAATTTCAAGAGAGATATCAGCATTTGTCTGTCAGATTAGTTTTTTAGCCAAATCTCATGAAAATTTCAAATTGCTGTAACTCATCAGAAAATGTTGGCGCGGAGCCAAAAATTTCACTGTGGGGTTATCTCAGGTAGAACCCCCAACATGCAAAATATTGGGCGACTTGAAGGGGGTCGGGCAAAAAAGTGTGTTGGTTCATATGGAATGACTCAATTGTATGTTTAGCCTTGTTGCAAACAAGTCTATAAAATGTCTGGTTTACCAAATTTAGTAAATACTTCTTCCACCAGTTCTTTACTAATCTGCCATTCTAATTCCTCATCAAATTTTCCAGATTTCATATCAGCCATTATATTGTCCCTGCCAGCTACATGAACAGCTGAAATCTATAAGTTTTTGCTTATTGCCCATTGGCAAATGTTGTTTGCTAAATTATTGCATGATTTAGATTTTGTGTCTCCCATATTATTTATATAAGCTTTGGCTGTGAACATGGCAATTTGATATGTGTTTGAAATGCCTGTAAGTTTAGAAAAACAGCAAGTAAACTCCAGAGAGTTTATATTATTATTTTCTATATTAGGGGGTTGGTCGATCTTAGACCATCGCCCCCCCCCCCCTATATAGGACACGCCATTTGTGCTTCCCCATCCTACACCACTGGTATCTGATTCAGTGGTGAGCAATGGGTTAGGCTGAAAGTAGGATTTCTCATTGAAAGGCCACTTATTTCCCACCATTCAATCTCGTAACGCATGGCGTTATTCATGTAAACATGTGCTTTAAAATCACCTTTGTTTATTCTCAAGGCTTTTATTTTCTTTAATTCTAGATGCCTATAATGAAGCTTCCCAAATTCTGATGCAGGAAAAGCGGATACAATTTTTCCTATGTAGCAAGCTAGTTTCCGAATTGACACGTGCCCCGGGCGCCAGGTCTTTGGGGGGGGGGGGCCAGGTTTGGGGGCGCGCTGAAGGGCGCTGAAATGGGAGGATGAGAGTAAAAAAATAAGCACTTTTTAGAAAAACACGACGAAATTGATGTATGTTGTCAGGCATGAATATTTTCCAGTTAATAATAAGAATCTGAATGTAGTTGTTTTTATTGGCAAATTTATAGATTCTGATTTCTTTTCTGTCCATTTCGACCGTTTTCTCTTGTTTTTTATCCTATTGTGTAATGACTACATGACTAAAGCTCATCCTGCCATATCTATGAGCCACGATGGGAAAAGCGAGACTATCTGCTTTGGCACTACTTAGTATTGAGCGTGATGAAGTAGACAACACTGTTAACTTTGGTCATGTTATTAATTTATTTGCTAATGAAAAAGCACACAAAATTCAGTTGCAAGTTTAAACAATGTTAAAAATTCAGCAACTTACAAGACTCTACTATAAGATAAATTTAAGCATACTAAGCTGTATGCGATAAATACAACAGCCTTACAAATTAGGTAATGGTAAAGTTGTATACATTGCAGTTTCAATAGTAAGAAACAGGGGTGGCGCCAGGTCCGCCTCCCCTTCGGGGGCTGCTTCCCCGTCAGGGAGAAAACCATAAATCGTTGGGGAGACAAAAAATTATATGTATTTTTTACATATTAGTAGACTCAAAAATCGATAAAATAAGCCTTTGAAACCCATAAATTGTCAACAATTTTCCGGGGCTTTGCCCCCCTCCCCCCTCCCCGACCACTTTCGGAAGATTTTAAGCGCGCTCGATCACGCCCACTTTGCTCTCGTCAAGGAAATCTCAGACCCCCAAAAAAATTTCTGGGGGACAAATGCCCTCCGTCCTTCCCCTCACCGTAGCGCCGCCATTGCAAACTAACGTAATATAACCACATAAATTCCATCTAATTTAACAAAAATAATAAGATACTAGGCCATTTATTAAAATAAAGTTCTCTGAAGGTTAACTGCCGAATTTTTAGTAGGCCTATATTGTAACTAATGTATTATAGCTTGTAAAAACTGTAGAGAAAACCTTTTCGCCTGACATTAGGCGAGACTTGTTTAGCGAACCCGCCGACTGCAAATATTGATGATTTGGAATAAAAATAAAATTTTATCTTTGGCCCATTTAAGCGCACCCGCCGACACGAAAAGGTGGACATTTCAGAAAAAAAGTTTTTTTTTTCTTTTTATTACGCCCTCCGCTGCTTTGCAATTTCTAAAGATAAGATATGTATATTTCTAACTAATTATATAAATTTGAAGCATTTAACCATCCAATTTTACATTCACCAATAATTTTTTTTTCTCCTCCGTCAGGATGATTTTGGCAAATCTATATGCTAAATAAGAAAACAAAATTTTATTTATTCCGCCTGCCTCCAATAATCTTTAAAAAATTAGTGCGCGAAACAAGGAATAAAAAGGTCTCGCCTTGCAAATTAGTCGTTTGTGAAACGAAATTAGGCCTATATACTAGGTCAAATGTTATACTGTGTTAAACAGCGGCGGGTCCCAGCCGGCCCGGTCCCCCACCCTCATAATTTTTTTCAAAATCGTTTAAAAGATAAAGAAAACAGAAAATTATATTCAAATTTAAATCTGAGAGTGCCATTTCCGACCATCTAGAGGTGCCGTACCTCAGCTCTAACCATGGTGTGGATGAGGCGGGCGGACATTTTATCTGTACAAGTCCCTCCCTGGCCTCCTCACGCTATTTCGAATTCCTGGACCCACAAGTGTTGAAATACCGGGCTCCTAGAAGAGTAATATTTATCCGTCGGGTGAAAAGAGAAGGTTCGTTGAGGAATACCATATCAAGGATACACCTCACATGATGAATAGTTCATTGTGATCGTGGAAGCAATCTCGATTTTCTTCAGACAATACAACAATTATTAACTCATATATTACATAGCTTGATGCCCATAAAATAATAATACAGTACAATTACCAAACTTCGTCAAATATCCGTAGATTCCAGGGTGGCTTCGCCTCCTTGACACCCACCGGGGCCCTTGGCGGCTCCCTGGCCCCAGCATAGGTGTTCGCTTAGCTCGCATACTGGATTTATTACCTTATGAAATGCCCCACCCCACCACTTTCAAGATGTCCAAATACTTTACAAACAATTAGAAGAGTATCATGCAAGGGCCGTTCAATTTCTACCAGCAATTTTATGGATTTTGGTAGTAAAAAGTCTGTGAATCATTGACCAATATTTTTATAATATCGTGACTTATTTGTGATTTTTGGATGAACATTAACATTTATTTTATTTTTTTAGGTTTTTCTTATTTTTGGGTGGCAATAGGCCTATATGATAATTACGTCGAATGGTCTTCAAAGAATATAATTTGGTTATAACCCCGGGCCGGTAAAGAGATTACAGCGCTGGGGCGGATGCAGAGGGGGTGCGGTCGCACCCCCTTAAATTGTATTAAGAAAAATAATTGTTGTATTTTATTGTTGTAAGGTATGAGCATGGAGGAAACCTCCATGGTATGAGAGTGCAATTTCTGGGCACCAATAGGCAGGCGCGGATCGAGACCTCTTCGTATACCGTTCGCCAGTATAAAGTGATAGCAGTACCTGGTGTTCCGGCGAATTCCAACTCTTTCTGTCAGAAATGCCACCTACCTAAACCAAAGACAAAAAAAAATATATAGACAAATAAACATTTTGCATTGTCTAAGTAATAATCAAAGAGGGACTGTAATTAACTCGGCTGCGCGATAACGTATAAGGGTACACTGTTGAGTTTTTTTATTATTATTACTGTATTATGATTTATGTCACAATGTATGGTTAATACAAAATCAATCACAGGGATTATAGGCTACATGTGTGTTGATTCTTATAACCTTATTGAATGGCATATATAAATTTATTATATTTTGCTATTCCAAAATTAAACCAAAGCGAAAACATATTATCTTAATTATTACTTTTTGATTAATGAATTATTATTTCATTATTTTAACGAATGCTATTCGTAAAAAAAAAAAGACAACAACAACAAAGTCATTAATGGAGTTGGTAGCCTCATTGTAGACCTAGAGCTTAAAACTTACAAACACACTTAGATACAGTACATCTAAAAAGGCGTTAGAAGTGGGGAAAAAAACTGAGAAATTGAGAAGATATGATATCTAATAAGCGTATAATACTGTATTAATTGGCAGATAAATTGTAAAGTTTCCAGGCCCGTATATCCAGTAGGTGTGTTACGAAGAGAGTGATAAACATGGATGTATATAAAGCACCCAACCAAATTCGATAAGGTCCACATTTCCAAGACATTCGAGAATGTACTATATATAAATTTGTGATTTTCTGTGATTTAAAAATACAATCTTTAATTTTTACATTTTAACCAGGGGGCCTAATCTACTCAGTCTGTCGTGATTCGGAAAAACGCAATTTATTCATTTTTTTTTCTTAGGGGCACCCTGTGGATGTAATCTATCATGGAACGTGATCATATAGGCCTACTCCAAACAATTTTTCGAAATTTTATTTTAAGTAGTTTTCGCCGCACAACGTTAACCTTAACTTTACGTTAGTACCCAACATGGAACGCGATAGCTCCGCCCCTTTTTGTAAACAAATCGAAATACACATGCGCAAACCCGTAACTAACGTACGTCGAGCACGTAAAATCCTGAAATTTACGTACTCCGCAATGCAAGATGAATAAATTATGACGTCATCCGTTAAGGTTAACGTCGTGCGGCAAAAACTACCTATTATTATGAGCGTTACGCATTAAATCCGACCGTCCAGCCACTAAGTATTGAAATGCTGGCAATCAACTAATCACAGAAGATGTTTATGCATAGTGTATACTTTCCCAGCTGGTGGCGGTACAATAAAAATGCATTATTATTTTAAGTTACAACTTAAAAGTTGTAGTCATACGATTAATTTTAGAACCGCATTATTAACAAGATTATTAGGTTAATCCTTCCACGTCAGCGCGTGCACTAAAAACTTATTTTTTTATTTCCTTTTTTTTTAATTGGATTTAACATGTGTATAACGATTTTGATAAACTTCTCTGTACTATCTATTAAACATTTAAAGAATGAACTTCCTTATGTTGTGGTCATATTAGACAGTAATATTTTTTAAAGAAGACCAGTCAACAAACAAAACAAAATTTCCACGTCCATGCATGCATAAAATGTATAATTTCCTGAAATTTGGATATAGAGCGGACTTCCTTATGATGATAATAATAGTAGTAGTAGTAGTAGTGTAGTAGTAGTAGTAGTAGTAGTAGTAGTAGTAGTAGTAGTCGTCGTCCTAGTCCTAGTCCAGGGGCTCCGAACAACCCCCCCCCGCACCCCCTGCTTTATACATGTCATTATTTTTTCAGTTAACTATATGTGTAAGCTTTAAAAAAACACCTTATTACTCAAGCGATTTCTGGTTGCTAGTGCCTGTAAACCAACATCAAAGATGGGTACTTTTTTTGTTCAATATTAAGATTGATATGGAGTGATGGGTGGAAACATACATTTCCTATGATTTGGTATAAAGGACAATGTAATTACATCGTTAATTATGTTACAAAAGGTCATCTTCCAATGATCAACATAAAATTTGACCCAATATATTATATTAAAACTTGTGATAATAGATTTTCCTTCCTGGTAAAACTGAATCAACATGAATGAAAGTTAACTGAAGTAAAACATATATAAAAATACACATATAGATAAAATTGGGACATCTAGCTTTAATCAATACAGAGTTATGGCTCCAAAAATAAGTGGGCGTGTGCATATATAGGCCTATGCATTTACCATTGGATTTTGATACGAATGAAAAAGCTCCTAACTAGCTTTAAATAGCAGTTATGATGCAGAAAACTGGTGATGTACCTTAAAAGTGACCGGAGAACTATTAATTCAGTGTGTATTCATTCATCAATAGAAGTCTCGTAATGCACTGAGGCTGAGGGACCCCATGCGATAGTCAGGGTAAAGCTCTGTTTCCATATAATCGCCCACCATATCGGCGATAGTCACCGACAATTTTCGGGAAGGTTTGACCTGGTTCAACTTTTCCGATTGCGTTGCAGATTGTTAGTTGCCCTACGTAATTGCAAAGGCACCCCGATTCGTCTGTGAACCACAACTGTTACGAATGTCGCCGATAGGGTGAGCAATTCTATGGAAACCCAGCTAAAACTCTGGATCCGCGCCTGAGAGGTCCCTATTCTCAAAATTTTCTGTTCCCTCAGCCCTGTCCATAGTGGGGCAGTGAGGTGGACCCTCACGTACTCACTACCGCCAAATCCTGCATCCGCCCCAGCAGGGGAGCATATCCCACAAACATACAAATAAATTTTAAAAAAAAGCATTAACTGTAGTATTAATGCTATAAAAAAAAAAAAAAACTGTGTAAATTAAAGAACGACTGAAGCTCCCAAACCGGAGTATGGGTATACATACTGGGGCCTGTCAAAATGTTCCCCAATCCGCATCTGATGATCTGTTTAGTATCGGTCATCTTGAATTGGGCGTCTCATGTGCGATAATCACATTATTAACGGTGTTATTTAGACCCATCTGTTAATTTTCATTAAAAAGAAAAGAAAAAAACGTTTTCGAATTGTAGTTCTCAATTTTAAGCAAATATTTTTCTGAGTAGACTCAATAAACATTATAAATATTGGTTTTTTTTGTTTTTTTTTTGTTTTTTTTTTTGTTTTGTTTTTTTTTTTTTTTTTTTTTTTGTCTTTTTGTTTATTTTACCTAACGCATATTTTACCAATGTAATTTTATCAGAAATCAAATTTATTCATTATCATAATTCTTTATCATATCACTAGGTTGATTTTAGGGTTCCAAATACTGTAGTAGAAAAAGAAGTGTTTGACGAGCTCAGAACAAGGAATGAAACATTATCTGTAACCTCGAACAACGCTGTTGACAGTGGTCGGGGAACATCTGAGGGCACCCCGGATGAAAGCAGCTTCAATAAATACATTCAATTACAACTGCTCAACGACCAAATCTCGGCCAATCACATGCACACACACCGAGGCTTCAAACACGAAATTGTTGATGACAGTGCTGAAGACAACTCAGGAAGTAACCATGGTGATGGAGTTGGCATTAGTGAATTTTCATTTATGAATTTAATTTATGAGAATAAAGTATTGGTGAATGAAAACATGGGAAGGAAATTGCACGATTATGTTAATGATGACGACAGTAGTGATGATGATGATGACGATGACGACGACGATGATTGTGATGATGGTGATGACGATGGTAATGAAACGTATGATGGTGATGATGAGGTAAATGATAATGATGACGATAATTACGGAGACGTGAGCGGAGACGCCGACTACGACGATTATGTGAACGATGGCAACAGTAATGCCACAGACGCAGTCTCCCAATTCAACATGCTTGATATAAATAATAGAGAATACTCGGTATTGACGATAGCAAACAAGGTACATAATCTCAACTTAGCTGTCAATCAAACGTAACTGAATGACAGGGGCAGGATTGTTGTCGTACATACGTTGTCGTCTTGTGGGACCTTAGCAACAACCCCATGCATTTATTTTAGCTGGGAAATGGTGATCTTGACAACACTATGGGCAAATGCTCTGATTAAGATCAGCTTAAGCAAATTTGTTATACTTTGATAGTGCAACAATGCATACTAACTATTTTAATATTTTTTAAAGGCATATTTCAATACAGTTTACAGTAGTTAAATTGGATAATATATATATATCTATATAGGCCTATATATATATAAATATAAATTTAAAGTGTATGTATGTTAAGTAAGATAATGATAATGTAATTCTATGAAACTTGTAATCGCTTTAAAAACAGGTGGTTGGTCTGTGACACGTGTTATGCAGAGCTTAATGGGCTTAGATGTTAGAATTGATGCAATTTGCAATAAATGTTACCTAATATAATTATATGTGAGCATGGTCGTTTATGTTTGTTTTTTATTAACCATATTTACAGAGGGTGGTCTTTCCAACGTAAGGTGGATTGATATTCAGCGGCTTATAAAAGCACAACGTCCTTGAATCATTTCTTTTACAAATGACTTGGATTTTTCTGGTATGTTTATTGTAAATATTATGAAATTTCAAACAGGCCTAATTTAAAATTTTCTATAATACTTTATATTTATTTAATTGTTAGGCCTAATTATTTTAAGGGGTAGCTGGTTCATTTGAGTTACAGCAATGTACTTTGCTTAATCTACCCCTGTCCAGCATTCATTTTTTGTTTTTCTCACAGGCCTATTGTATTTTATTGTCACGGTGTAAATGTTGGTTGAATACATAAATGAAATGAAAATAAGTCTGGCGATCTGGGGTGGCGCCAGCGGCCATCCCCCACCCCCGCCGGGGAGAGCTCCCCCGCCCCACCCACCTTCGGGGAGAAACAATTTTTTTGTATTTTCTACATATAGTAGACACTAAAATCGATTAAATAAGAATTTGAAACCCCTAAATTGTCACTATTTTTGGGGCCACTGGACCACTTCTGAAAGATCATGAGCCACGCCCACTTTGTTCTCGCCTGGGACATCGGCCCCTCCCCCTGCAAATCTAAAGAAATAGGCCTAGCAAGAGATGTGTATAAGAGACAGTATAATTTGAGAAGTAGGCCTATGAGAAAAGGCGTAAGATTTTCGGCACACGAATTAAGTAAAGTAAATACATCAAAAACAATTAGGCCTAAGTTATATTTTCTATGGTACAATACAGAATAATTAGATCTATACAATAGCCGAAAATCGCTGATAAGAGATTATGGTGATGTTGTGAAGATTACTTTACTCTTTTAAGACCCAACATTAAAAAAAACCCGCAACAACTTTGCATTTCATTTCATGAGGTTGTTAGGCAATGTGTAGTAAATCCAACTAGAGAGGGCAGCAGACACTTTTTCTGGAACATCATACTCTTTGACATCAGACAGTATTTTCAGCCAGATTGATTGTGTTATTAAGGTATGGTATAATCAAAGTATATTGACAAAACAGTGCTGAGCAGCGAAGCGTAACCAATAGAAGAAGATGTCTACCGCTGCAGCGTAAAAAAGGCCTTCCTATGGACAAAGTACGACATCTCGTCGTTCTTGGTGGTGGGATAAGTGGTTTGTCAGCGGCATATTATTTACAAAGAATGTCATTAAATGGATTGAAACACACCATAAACTTGAGTAATCAGTATAATAAGGTAAATATCTTGGATTGGCCTAGGCCTAGGCCTAGCCTAGGTAGTATCAGGGTAGCCGATCACTTCGGTCTCGCTTCGTTTCGGTCGCGCCTCATTTCGGAAGCGGTTTATTTCGAACAAATATATGGAGCGCCGAAGTAGTTGCGAAATCGCAAAATTTAATATGCCTAGGCCCTATAGAATTATAATCGGTTTATCATAGGCCTAAGTATTTTTTTTTTCCGTTTTGCTATCTTTCTACTAACATATTTATTTTCTTCCATTTTCGGTGATATTATTCGTCGCTCACATCACGAACTAACACAATTAAATTCAATTGTGTTAGTTCGTGAAATCAAAAAAGCGCGTTAAAATACGCGCTGCTGTCGTTAAGGACTTTTTGTGTGGTGTAAAGAATACAAAATTGCTTGACAACCAATACGCGCTCGTTTTGACGCGCTACTGTGATTTCACGAACTAACACAATCTACTTTGATTGTGTTAGTTCGTGATGTGAGAGACGAATTCATGATTGAAACATGATCTTATGATTGAAACAATTGAGTTTAGTATGTGCTTCATGCTATTCTTTTTGTTGCGTTTTCATATACTATAATTTAATAATTATGGTCAATAAAATGTATCTTTGATTTTAATTGAATGAATTGAGTGTTGTTACCATCTGAAATCTATTTCATAATTTAGTTAAAACAATAATCATTACATTATTTAATCCGGTGTTTCTATACAATAAATTTATTTATTTTTCTTGCAGCTTCCAGAGTCTGAATAAAACATAACAAGAGAATTGAGGGAAACACAATTAAAGAAATAAACGAATAATACACACATTATCATTCTTCACATGAAATCTTAAGTTTTCTTTGATATCCCAGCGCAGTTCATAAATAAGATATGAATATATATATTTATATATGATATTATATAAGCATATAGGATATACCTAGAAACAACTATATATATATATATATATACATATAGGCCTATATACACATACATATATATATTTATACATAATATAATATTATATATAATTTATACATATTTATTTACATTACACATGAAATCATATAGGCCTAACAAATATCATCACACATGATCAGCAGCCAGCGCAGACGATTCAAAGTTAATGGTTTCATGAAGTAGGTGACGTGAACACACGTAAAATGGTGAACTGCGCTCCAGCGCACGTGTTTGTACCTAGAAATAGCTAGTCATTTATTTTAGCATCTGACCTACTTCTGTCTTGGCAGTAATGTATCGAAAATGGAAATAAAACAAACAAAAAATCACAAACCTTGTGTCAGCTTTGCCTTAAGAGTACCATGGGAATCAATTTGTGGAAACGTTTCTTTCCACAATTCTAGTTATATAACTAAAGAAATAGGCCTAGCAAGTTCAGTGATTTTCTCGGGCTTATGAATATAAAAGAATCATGAAACGGCTTTTAAAATGTACAGCATGCAATTATAAATTTATTGATAATTTTATATGGAAAGTATAAATACCGTATGAAAATACATATTTCCTTTACAATATTATTATAACCATGATCAGAACATATGGTAAATGGAAACGTAACAGACAAGAAAAAAAATGTATGCGAAACTAATCTATTGACTATACTATACTTATTCCATAAATCTTTATTTGATTCAAGCAGAATAACAAAAATTATTTTATATATTTTATTAAAACATGAATATTTCGACCTGACCTCAGGTCCTCTTCAGCATGACTGATTAACATTATGAGA
>NW_022704992.1:2880493-2883803 GCF_011630105.1 Anneissia japonica | reverse complement strand
ATGAACACTCCGTGGACTTCATGTTTTCTATATATATATTTCTCGCAACAAGCAATAAAAAAAAAATATCTCAAACTTGGTCAATTTCATAACATCTGCGTTGTTTCTGTCAAAAAAGAAAAATAGCACCAAGTGATACAGTAATATAGTAACAATAATAAACTTTAATACTAATATAAAAATAATTGTTAATAAACTAATGTTACAGTAATTTGAATAACGAGTTGGAGTTAGATTTTTTGTTATGTAGTAGGAAGCGTAGAATCAATAACAAAACGAAAAAACCCCGTCCGATAAAACAGTGAAATGGTACTAGGAATGCAACAAACTAGAAAATAACCTATAAATACCATAATATTAATTGAAATTTAGTTTAGTAATAATAATATTCAATTTATTTGCTTTTAAGTAGCCTATGTTGTTAGCAAACATAAAACATGTGAAATCAGATTTAATAGTTACCAACCTGAGAGTTTTGAAATGCGTGAGTGACTACACCAGTTGGATGGGGAAGGGCGGGTTTCCAGGGGTGGAGCTCCAGTGGGCCGTGGCCCGTGGTGCTCCAACATTCTGAGCATTTTAAGCTCTTTTAAAACGATTTCAGGGAGTGTTTGTTGACAATACAGGTACATAAGCCAAAATATTTTTAATAAAGCCACATACAATTTGAGTTCCAGAAATTCGCCGACAAGAAGGGGTCCGACTTGTCCGACGGAGGGTTCGATCCAAGGGCACGAGTAAAGCCCTCGTCAGGGTCACCGAATAAAAAAGGAGTGGGCCCGGAGTATTTATGGGCTTATTAAGTTATTATAGTATTAGTATGCTCCAAATTGTTCTTTTAGACCAAAGTTCCGCAAACTATGGGCCGCGGCCCAAATTTTGGCGCGAAATATTTTTGGAGGGAAAAATGAAATAACAAAGGTACATTTCAACATAGAGAAAATAGCTTAAATAAAGCTGCTTCATTGTTACTTACAAATGCCTAGATAATGCGTGCTTTTTGACTTATAAGCAGTTTTTAATCTTACCGCAATTGTTTTATAAACCAAAAAAATACACATTAACACAACAACATTCATTACCCAAACTTCCATTTAACGATAATGTTAGGGTTATGGCTTTAACAAAAATTTATCATTAGTGGAGAAGAAATTTATGCAAATGAAGAGTGTGACGAAAGAAGTGACGGTAGTGGATGAACCGCCCAATGTCTTTCAAAGTTGCGGAGTGACTGAGTGTGCGTGAACCTTTTTAGAAGAAGGAGAAAGCTATGATGTGTGTGGCTGAACAGTCAGTTGTCAGGGAAAAATATGAGTGTATGGTATTATTTTTTTAATAAAATACTATTTAATTTTTATACAATGACATTTTGTCACAGAGAGAACAGATAATGATGACAAACTATTGTATACATGTAGTCTTCATGATTAAAACTTCTTTCCAGGTTTTTCATATGTTGGTCCCTGTCGCGGCTAGGCTGCTGGGCCGTGGCTTGATGCATGGAATCGTAAATAAGCCGTGAAGTAAAAAGTTTGCGGAACGCTGTTTTAGACCACAATATTAGGTATTGGCAACTGAAATAACGTTATTGCGCAAATATTTTTGATCCGACAACCTTGTCATGGCGTCGGACGACAGGATGGTCCAGGCTTGTCCGATGGAAGGGCAAATGCCCCCGCTGGCGCCACCACTGGCAATCGTATTGTTGATATACCATCAGTAGATTTGGCTGTACCAAACAACCATCAGCTCAATACAAATTTTGAATACCATTCCGGCGCAAAACAAATATTCATCGAAGGCACATTGTTTTTGCCCTGTTATCTTTTAGTTAACATAGTTTTACTACAGAAAATAACTAATTTACATTTCATGCTTTTTTTAGTGTTGCTATCTAAACGACTCATTATTGAGACCTGAAATTTTCACAGGTATTATTCTGGAGATTTTCAAACTGTTCTCGCAAATGATAATAATTATCTCAAAATCGAGAAAAATGTGAGTTACGTTGTTTTGCCACGAGACAGCCATCCTGATCATTTTGGTGGTTTGTTGGCCAAAATGTTTGTTTGTTTGCTTTTTTCCTTTAAACATCTACAGTTGATAAGCTGTCTCATAGAGGCAGGTTGTAAAATTGAGGTTATTTTATCCTTGTTGTATTTCTTACACCAATTCAATATTACTCTTCCTTATAAATATCAGTTAGATAATAACATTTCATTGGTCAATGCCACTCGGTTTTGGTACAATATTTTCAACTACTTCCCTGCACGTTCATATTTGCGCAGATGTGGAGAAAAAGTACTATCCAAAATCAACTATCACATGCCTGGCCACACCATATGTATGAGATAAAAATCATGATTTAGTATATAAATTATACTGTATTGTTTTTCTAATTTATATTTATGGGATTGTAAAACAACATGGTTTTATTTCAGTAAAGTAGTGAATTCAACTTCCCTTAGTGATGTACAGTGTAGGATTGGAGCTACCTCCCTCTGCTTCACGTCGGGACGTAGTCCAATTCGTTCAACAACTCAGGAAGAGAATTCACACTTTACCTCAAACTATATTGAATTTGTGACACTAGTCCCAGTTTATTTATTTTCCTGTATGGCCATGATATGCTGCAGGCCCGTAGCCAGGTTCTACCAAGGGGGAGTTTTCTGGGCGTGAGGTCCACGGTCGAAGCCCCGGTGGGTTCGGCGAAACCCCCAAAGCAAGAGAATTTTTATGCTTTATGGGTCTAAATAATGCTATAAAAGCAGATATATTTGAAAACATCTGTGTCTGGGTGGGTCTGCAGTGCATTAGTTGGGTTGGAGGATTTATTTGGGAAATTCGAAGAGGGGGGTTCGCCAAAAAAGAGGGGGATTTGCTAGAAAAGGGGGGTTCTCCCGAACCATAAAACCTCCCCTGGATACGGGCCTGTGCTGCATTTTTCTTATTCATAAAACCTAATTTTTTGGAGGATTTAAACATTTAATCTATTGATTTAAGAAATAACTAAAAGTGTGGATAATGATTCCTTTTAAAAGATTACAGTTTTGGAAAGCAGTCCTCGTATTGGAGGCTGGATTGAGTCTACTACCTTAAACAATGGGGCAATATTTGAACATGGACCAAGGAGTCTACGACCCAGTGGAGTTGGCAAAAACTCACTAGATTTGGTAAGTAATATTTCCAGTGGTAGATGGGGTGTGGAGCTCCTGGGTGGGACGGGGGCTCACTCTCTGGCAGCACCCAAAAGATCCTTAAATTGTGAAATTTAGATAAGAGTTTAAAATTGCTAAAACCCCAGGAAGCT
>NW_022704992.1:2820024-2880479 GCF_011630105.1 Anneissia japonica | reverse complement strand
CCCCCAACTTTTTAGGTATTAAGAAACACCCTATCCCCTGTCCAATGCAATATATATTTCAGGCCTGATATTTATTCATCAAAAACATTCAATCAATCAATCATTTTTTATTTCAAACACAAAAAATTCACAGCAAGGTATATAATACAATCAAAACAATCAAAATAAATTTAAAAAAAAATTACAATTCATAAAAAGCATTGTTAAACACATTTTAAAAAGCTTGCGTGTAGAACTATATATTGCTCTTATTATTATTATTATTATAATTATCATTTATAAATTATATTGCAATTATCATTTCTGTTACGTTGAGCTTACTAAAATACCTTTTTTAGTATAAAAGCTAAATTTCAGTACAGGTTACAAGAAACAATATAACATTCAAAGAGGAACGTCGAAAAACATCACAAAGGAAACAAAATAGTGCAGCAAAAAGCTAACATCCAAAAAATTTTACATCCAAAATACAATATAGTAATTGTACATACATTTTACATAAAAAATAGAAACACATCTTGTACCTAGTGAATGATTTCTCTCTGTCCAAATTTTTGCCAGGGTAGTTCTTGTACTCTTCCCTCTCCATGACTATGAAAGTAATGAGATAGTTAATCAAAAGAGCAGGTAGTTAAGAATAAATTAACACTAAATTTTAGGCTGTTTTTCCGGAGCACTGATAATTTCTCCAATAATTTCTCAAATATTTTATCCCATCATGAAAAATTATTGCAGTGCATTCAACATCAAAACAGTTTGTTGACTTAGCAGGCGACCAAATTTTTTTCAGCGAGATGGATATGCCAAGAAATCGTTTGGTACCACTTGTACTCTGGGAAATGTATATTACAATGGTGCTTCAGTGTAGCTACAGAGAGATTGAAAAAGATGACAAAGAATGCTAGCTTTGTTTGGTACAATTAATAAATGATATTGACAGACCTAGGCCCAGAGTAGCTGGGCTGCACCGTCAATGTCGAACGTAGCCGTTAAAGGCTTTTTAAAACATATTTAATAAGCCCTCAAAAATTAATACCTCAATATTTATTTAGTGTTTGATACTGGACCTATTAACTACTAGTTGCTTTAGAAATGTTCCCACAAAGAATTGTTCCCAAGGTACAAAAATAATTCTTTGCATGTACTGTACCGTAATTTGACCTCAGTCAATGGTTATTTATTTTTACATTCGGAGCTTTTTCCGATAAATTGTCTGATTGGGCCCTGTTTGTACATCAAAAAATAAAAAATTTGCTCTTTCCGATAATTATTGGGTAATAAGTGCTGCGGAAACTCAGCCTTAATTTTTTTTTTCTTTAAATTTCAGGTCAACAATCTTGGTTTATCTGACATTGTTGTTCCAGTATTGCAGTCACATCCTGGTGTAAAGAATCGATTTATATATGCCAATGGTCAGTTGCACACCCTACCTAGCAGTCTGGGGGCACTCTTCAAGAAACAGACTCTCTTCTCTCAACGGCTCATTACCAGTTTAATCAAGGAAATATTCAAGGAAAAAAATTGTAAACAAGATGAAAGTATTCATTCATTTGTTAGTAGAAGATTTTCGACAGAAGTAGGTATAAGTTTTGCCATTCTCTTTTATAGTAACTATGTAAAAGGAAACTTGACAGATTATTATTTTTTTATTCTATTGTTTTATGTACTGTATTGTACATTGCTGTGTTTCTGTCTACACTGCTGTTTTAAATGTTTTCTTTATGAATGCACCTTCAATTGCTACGTGTGACGTGTGCCGCCGATGGAAAGGCGTAGTTTTTCAAACAAAGTATTATTATTACCCTGCTTCTCAAACTTTTTTAGGTGGCGACCCACTTTCAAGACTTCTGTTGTTTGGTGACCCACTGCGTGAAGTTGATTTTGCCTACTTGACTTGCCACAAGCTCAATACAATCCTAATGATAACTGTTTTCTGACATATTACCATGTGTTTTTTAGAAATTTATTATTTGATAGCCATAGCATTTGCCTCCTAATCAAAGAGAGATATGTTGTTGAATTTCTAGTCAACCTCTGCTAAGTCGAATATAAAGTAGCTGTGATAAATCGTTTCGATTTTTATTTATTCATCAATGTACACAAGGCATTTTGTTTCTATATTATAGTATAGAAATATTTACTACAAACAATGACAAATTGTTGAATTATGCACAGTCCACTTGGGCAAAGTTAGCTGGGTAAATAATAATTGAAAAATGAAACTAATAATGTACTATACATCCCCACTCCCTTGCAAAAGAGCTGAAACGGACTCAAAAAGAAAAAAAGCATCTCATCATCTTAACTATGTAACTTGTATTTATTAACTGGTACGTCTATCTTCCTGCCTAATTTTAGTGAATTTATTATTATCCTTGGGGAGATTGGTTACAGTGGAACCAGGAGAGTAGATTCTAGGTTTTGGGTTGACAATGAATTTCTAGCTTTCATCTTCATAACTACATCTGGATATATCCCTTGAGTTAAGTCCTTTGTAGGACGAATGTAGAATTTTTTCCACTGTATTTCAAAATGCACTTATACAATAGTCTGTCTTTTTTTAGGTCAGAACTCAATCGTGTGACCCTCAGAAATGTTTTGGCGACCCAAGCTTTACGTAGATTTTTTTTTTTTTTGTCATTTCAACAGACCAAAAGTTTTTTCAAGGAAACACAGGCTCTGGGGAAAAAAATAGGTTTGATGTGTTGTACAACTGATTTTTCTAAGACACAAAAAGCATATTTTTACAAAAAAACTCGAGAAGGGTGAATGAGATACAGATTTTTCAATATTTAAAAACTGGGGAGAAAAAGGGGCATAACCACTATTTTTTCAACCTTTTTCCCCAGTTTTTAAATAATCTGTATCTCACTAACCGCTCCTGAGTTTTTCGTCAATTATGGGGTTTTTTTTGTGTTTTAGAAAAGTCAGTTGTACAAACATGTCAAATAAATATTTTCCTCAAACTCAATCAAATAATTCTCAATTAAAAGAATAACTTTTTATTTTTATTTTAGGTTTGGTGATGATTAATGCTGTAACCTTTATTTACTACTTATTATTAGTGTTAAAATTGTTCCATAATTTTGTAGACATTTTTTCTGTTATGTTTTCGATTGCTTTTTACATGTATATTTGGTTTTTTTTTTCCCTGTGGAATAGATTGCAGATTATTTAGTTGATGCTTTTTGTATTGGAATATTTGCTGCAGATTGTCGTAACCTTAGCGTAAGATCCTGTTTACCACTGCTATTTGATGCGGAACAGTCTCGTGGCTCAGTCGTACTTGCAAATCTCTTTCCTTCTGCAGGTACAATATTAGTACTTCCAAGAAACTTAAATTAAAAAATATACTATAAAAAATGGAATTATGCTGTACTGTCAGTGTGAAGAAAAATAAAAACTACTTTACTGTTCAGTTTTTTGTACCAGTACAAAATCTTGTGTCACCATGTTCAGTGTTCTTCTGACGTGGTGCACTACAACTACTTTAGACATTTATCCCATTTTATGATTTCTCTAAGTAGATATTGATGAAGGTATTGAAAAGTGCCACTTAATAAAGAGAGCTCAAGAGGAAGGATGGTCTAACTGGACTTTAAGAGGTGGTCTTCAAAGGCTGCCTGATAAAATGCACCAAACTCTGAAAAATGAGGGAGTGAATGTAACTACTTCAACAGCTTGCACATCAATAGAATTTAACCAAACGAATGCTGGTAAAATGGTAAATTAAGTATATATTATTCAATTAAGTAATTATGTTTATGAATAGAATGTTATACATTTTCAGTGCATACTTGCCCTTCAAAAATTACTCGTGCCGCACCCCCCCCTTCCCCCCAAAAAAATCACAGTCAAGTAGTTAAAAATCACCTAAAATCACCTTATTTTGCGAATTAGAGTCCCTCAACTGATCATTGAGCCCCCAAGACTTTTAGATACGCCACTGATAATGTTATATTGTATGCTTTATTTGGATTTCTTTCTTCAGGTAGCTAACATAAGAACAAGTTCAGGTGCCAACATAGAAGCAGATCATGTGATAGGTGCTGTATCATCACAAGGTGAAGTTTTAATTATCTGCCATTTAAAAAATCTTAAAAACAAACTAATTATTTTGTAAATTGCAAAATGTAGTTCAATTATGTTTTTGCCACAGGAGTCATCAGTTTTACAGGCTATTGTCTAACAAATATTTTCAACTGCGATACTTTATTTTACAATGAAATAATTAGAAAGATAATTTGAAGAATATCACCATTGACTTTTTGTATTGTTATTAATACTATTACCATACATTTATATTTCGCAAATTACATAACATAACATAACAGAAACCGAAAAGTCCACTGATTAATCTTGGATAAGATAGTATAATACATACTCCACGTATCGAAATGCACGCCATCGTGTCAGGATTCAATATTTCGACATTAATTATGTCATCATCCGGAACATAACAGCTTGTTCAATTTGATACACTCATTAAATCTAAATTACCATACATTTTTTAATGTGGATTTTTTACTCGTTTTCCTCAGCTCTTGCAGCTTTGTTGCCAGAGTGTCACTCCACATTTACTAATGTGTTGTCATCATTGGATGCTGTTGATGTTGCTGTTGTTAACTTGGAATATTCTGGCAATGTTTTAGACAAGCAGGTAAATGAATTCTGATGAGGAAGTTGTAGTATAGATATTAATGTTAATTTTAAATCTTAAAGAAAATTTGTTTAAAATATGAATATATTAATTTACAATATTTTAAAATGTTTACAATACCTGTATATTAAAATATTATAATTAATTAAAAATATAAACATGGATTAAAAATTCGATTAAAATGACTAGAATATTGATTTATTTTAAGAATAATGATATAATTTTTAATTTACTGTTTTCCTTTTAAATAGGGTTTTGGATATCTTATTCCATCAAATCAGAAATGTAAACTTCTAGGTGTGGTATTTGACTCGTGTAGTTTTCCAGACAATGATCGGCAAGAATCGGCATCAACTCGATTAACGGTAAGAGCCTTTGTTTGGTGTTTCATGGTTTTGAAAATCTTTACATATTACGAATTCTCTCTACCCAGAAGTTTAATAAGAACTTGAAATGATAGTGAATACTCCCCAGTGAGTGGAAATGTTTGTGTATACTTTTCTGTAGGTTAAGTGAGATAGAAACTACATTGTTGTAATTGGTGTTCTAGTTGTGTATTGCAATTAACGATTAGGGCCTGTGGTGTGCACTTTTGATTAATGCCTGGAATAATTATATAAGTACAGGTATGTGTAAGGCCATGGGTGTGCTCTTATGTCTAGGGCCAAGTATGAATGTATGACTTTGCATAGTCCTTTATCTTTTTTTTCTCTAAAAAAATATGGCCGTCACATACAGTGGGCTTGGCCAGGCATACTGTAGGTACACACAGATGACCATTGCATGTAATAATGTTTGATAATTTTATTTGAGATTATAAACCTTTAAAACGAGGTAGCCCCAAAAATAGATAATGTGTGACAAAAAGGAGAAACAGATTTTGTTGCTGCAATAGGTGCACTAAAGGCCTGTTCAGAGTATCAAATTTTTTATTTGACAAAAACATGTGCCGTGCCTAAATATGGTCATAATGACATCATATCATGACCATATACAGTAGGCACATCATGATCATATATGGTAATACACAAGTGGTTTTTTTTTTCAAATAAATTTCGATACAGTTGAACTTGCCTAAGTCGAATCCAAAATGGCCTTGAAAAATTGTTTGACTTACAAATCGTTATTTAATGGAAAACACATGATCGACTTAAAAATTATTTGTTAGGCAAATTCGACTTTGGCAAGTTTAACTGTAGTCTTGACAGGGCTTTACAGGTCAAATATAAAATTTGAAATCATTGTTAATAGATGGGTTCACGAATAAAAAAATCCCGCCTACTTTGTAAATCCACACTTGTTTTTGCAGTGTATGATGGGTGGCAGTTGGTTTCAGGAATATTTTGGTGATCCACATTCCGTTGATCATGATCATCTATTGGCTGTTGCTAAGGAAACCATCCGAGAGCATCTTGGGATTGTTCAGGAGCCAGAGAATACTGCAGTCAGAGTTCAACACAAATGCATTACCTCATATCGACCAGGACATTTCAAAACATTAGGTAGGCATTTTTGCATGCTGTTTTGCCCACTTTAATGCTCATATTGTTGCTGAATATTTAAAAAGTCTAAGGCCGGCAGACAGTGTGACCTATGGAATTGCGTCAATCGATAATAATTGGCACAGTGTGTGACCAGCTTCACAAGGTATAACCTCCAATCCCGTAATGAATGATAAATTTTATTCGGAAAATACCAATATTGTACTGCATGTAAACTCGCTGGCAGTGGTCATTAGATAGTGAACTCTCTCCCTTGTGGGTCAGGAAAGAACCGGGGATGTAACAATTTAAAAAATAAATACTGTATGTTTGTTTGTGTTTCATTACAGTTGATGGAAATTATTTTCACTTTGGTGGCTCACTTTATGCCTTGGGATGAAACTAGGAAAAAATGCTTGGCAGTCAATGTGTTTAGACAACTAAATAAAAAAAAAAATCTTTTATGATTGATTAATGAGTATGTTTGTTTTCAGAAAATCTTGAATCTTATATAGAAGAAAGGAATCTGCCGCTATCCTTGGTTGGATCGTCTTACTATGGCGTCAGTGTGAATGATTGCATCTATAATGCACGCAAGACAGCTGAACGAATAATTAATTCCATTTGACAATGTATACAGTATATGCAAATGAGAAATTCTTTAAAATGATAGTTGCAGATGTTTAAGCAATAATTATGAATGTGTGAGTCTGATTAATCCGACACATCATGATGAATTATAAACATCCAGAGCTTTAATACAAAATGGTTGGCTGTGATTGAGCTAGCAGACATCATGGGACATATTCATCTGGATGGAAATTCATCCTTAATTTATTTTTAGATTATCCCCTTGTAACATTCCTCTTTAATAAGTGCCAAACCAAGGAGAAATTTTTTAGTTATGCTCTTAGTTGTGCATTTTTAGAACCTATGCATTGATAATCAACTAAGTGAGAAGGCTAACAATACCGATGCAAATACACTGAAAGCAGTATTTAGTTACTATCTTTTCAATGTATAATTAATTAGTACATCAACTATCATTTTGTTAAATAATTGTTTCTAACTATTGTCTTATTAAAACTGATGTTATTCAGAATAACAAGATTAAATGAAAAAATTGTGTTTTGTTAATGTATCTGTACTATATAGTTAAGTGTAAAAAATATAAGTCTACCTAGTCATACTGCAATCTGGTGCATACAAACAAATAAAGTACATTCATTGCCACGGAATCTTACCAGGTACAGTATGCTGCTGGAGGAAGAGAGAGAGAGAGACAAGTTCAGTGTAATTGCCGTGCGTAAGGACACATTATGCGAAATGCGTTGGTTCAAACTCTTGACGGTACATGAGAAGACCCAAACTGCAACCACTGTGCGTCAACCAATCTGGCATTTGCATGTAGGGCGGCCATAAATACTGGTAATAAAGATCAGTATATACAGTATTTTTCCTATCCACTTATTGGTAATTTTAAAGCATTAATCATAAAAGTTTGTAGACTTGGAACTGTGAATTTTGTTTTTTTAAGAAACTAGCAAGTTGATTCGGTAGATTTTAAAAATGTGTAGGATGTCTTGATTCCAGGAACATGTAATTTCATTGTGAGATTATAATACTGGCTAAAAGTAAGTATAAAAACCCTTGTTAAGTAAAAATGGTCCATGTGAGTGGATTTCTAATTTGGTAACATGGTGGTTGTTATGAAATGAATCTACCAAAAGAAAAAAAAAAGATGCGGACAAGCCAAGTGTAGTACATTTACACAGCATGCATATATAAGAAAAGTTTTCCCGAGATATAGATGTTGAGGGCGGTGTGCGCTCCGAAAGCTACAAAATGGCAACTTTGGTACAAGACAATATTCGGCAGTTACTTGAGAACGAAACGTCTGTCTTTTTGGATGTTTCAAATTTATTATTACGATTTGCTAATAACCTAATACGGTATGACGCCGTGACATTTACATGTCGTAGCATCTTATAAAATTCTTCGGTCAAGTAGCTAAATACTCTTAGGCCTAGGCCTAGTCCTCTAGGCCCTAACTCCTTTTTGGTTTTGCTCCTTATGCAGGCGCCCTAGGCCTACTAGAGGCTATGGCCAGGGCCGGGGGCTTTAGACCTAGATAGCTACTACTCCTAGGCTAGGCACTATATAAACGCGACGTTTTAAACTCTGGCCCATCTACTCTGGCCATGGTATATTTATAGCTAGATTGTTCAAAATTATTTGGGACAGCCAGAATTATATCCTTCCTAGCTAGGGCGGTAGCCGATCATTTCGGTCGCGCTTCGTTTCGGTCGCGCCTCATTTCGGTCGCGGTTTATTTCGAACAAATATATGGAGCGCCGAAGGAATTGCGAAAAAGAAAAATTTAATATGCCTAGTCCCTATATATTATTATAATTAGTTTGTGAATCGGTTTATCATAGACCTAAGTATTTTTGTTTTGCTATTTTTCCACTAACATATATTTCTACTATATTCTCTTTCTTCCATTTACGGTGATATATTCATGATTGAAACATGATCTTGAAGTTGATACAATGGAATTTAGTATGTGGAGCCTTTATCTGTATATTTATTCCTGATACTTCTAGTATGCAACATTATTTTCTATAAATATAACTTTTTTAAGCATTAAATACATGTCAAGCGCGGATCCAAAGTTTACCCTGGCTATCGCACAGATCAGGTCCCATATTGGGAGAGTCATGAGAAGAGAGCTAGCTTGTTTTGTTGCTGGAAGTTAAATTTTAGATATTCGAAAAGTGTTTGTTTTGTAGATTCTTTGAAATACAATTTGTGCACTATGAGACGTCTATTATTGAATACACTTTGAATTCATAGTTTTTCCCTACTTTGCAATGGACAATTAATAATTATGATGATGAAGAAGATGATAATGATGAGGAGGAAGCTGTGCAAGATTAATTAACAGGCCCTTTGATGTGAAGTGTCAAGCGAGGCCCGTAGCCTAAGTTACGGTTGGGAATTCTGAGACATTATCGTCATAGTCAAATGTTCAATGCACGCAGTCGGACAATAGATGATTTATGATATCTGTTTTGTATAGAAGTAATCTGAAACCCATAAAATATCAGTTCGGGCATTCATTTATCTGTGTGGAAAATATAACATGAATCATACAAAATAAAAAGAATTCAAATAAAATTAAAAATATGTAAAAAAAACATCTACACTAAATCAAAATGGAATATTTACTTCCTGTTATGTATTTAGTATTGCAGGGGCTCTGAAGGCTTTACAGTATAACCAATGCCTGTATTTCTGATAGATTGCTGATTAAAATGTAAAATATTTAAGATTTTATATTCAGTACATTCTCAAATGTTATGTAAATCTCATATATCCCATTGAGATTCATACACCGAAGTAGAAAGGTTTAACTTAATAATTTTGATATGTTTTATGCTGAATGGTTTTTAATGATATTATTACAGTCTAATATGACCACAACATAAGGAAGCCCTCTCCTTTAAACTTCTAACCTGCTAAACTTTGCGTATCTCAATATACACATATATTTCCTTAAATCAAGGAAGTCCACTCGTTAAAATAGTATGTATAGTATACAGAATTTTGTCTGTCAATCTCATATATATCCAAATTTTAGGAAATTATGTTTTATGCATGCACCGACATGAGAACTTTAACCTAATAACTTTGATATGTATATGTTTTATGTTGTTTGTTGAATGGACTTCTTTAATAATAATATTACACTCTAATATGACCACAACATAAGGAAGTCCACTCTGTAAATGTTTAGTATAATATTGTACAGAGAATTTCGATTGTTATCAATATCATCATGTTAGATCCAAATCACGTTTTATGCAAGCACCGACAAGGAAAGATTAAACATAATAATTTTGATATGTACATGTTTTATGTTATGTGTTGATTGGTCTTAGTTAATTATATTACAGTTTAATGTGTTCAATGTAATAATAATACAGTTTACTGGTTTACAATAATATTACAGTTTAATGGCCCCGGAACCCTGAGCCCCGACCTGGGGCCCTTGCCGGCCCCAATCATCAGTGCTCATGCTTCGCTCGCAACCTGACCATTTCACTTCTCGTGGCTACGGCCCTACTATGACGTGTGTGGCTGAACCGTGTTTGGTTGAATCATGGTAGAAAGAAAAAACAATCAACGATTGTCAGGGGTGGGGGATAGTGGGGAACACAAATGTACGGTATTATTTATTTAATAAAATAATATTTAATTTGTATACAATATAATTTTATCACTGAGAGAACAGATAATGATGTCAAAATATTGTATACATGGAGGCTTCATGATCAAAAGTTCTTGCCAAGATTTGTTATGTTGGTCCCTGGCGCGGCTGGGCTGCTGGGCCGCAGCTTGGTGCCTGGAATCGTAAATAGGCTGTAAAGTAAAAAGTTTGCGGAACGCTGCTTTAAATAACCCAGTACATCTTTCGAGATGAGTAGGGGTTAACCTAGTGTATGGGTCCATTCAGTGCTGTGGACAGACAAAAGTAGTTGATACTGGTTTACCAAGTAGCACAGACACAAAGTGACCCTCTTAGAAGAGGAGGAAGTTTACTGAATTTGTATTTTTCCATTTTCTACAGATATCCTAAAGTTGCCAAATATGCTAACATTCCTCTGGGGAAAAAAGCCTTCACTGAGCGAATGTTGCCTTCAATTGGTGGAGTCGAATGCCTGCTTGTTATGGGCTTTGAAGAAGTAAGTAGATATTATTCGGGGGTAAAAAGTTAATTTGTACCGCTCACCTGAAATGCAATGTCACTAATCTGAATTTACTACCATAGTGTAAAGTAATTCACATTTTTAAAAATTGACCTATAATATAATAAATTATCAGAAAATTATGTATACTGTATATAACAAGTAGGTTTGTCTACTGTATGTTTATTTTATGTAGACCTTTGTCTAGGTTTATATCACCCTGGTTATTAATAGATGGCCGGCAGAACCATTACATTTTGCTGGTGTGAAAAAATGAAATTTATAGCAAATAGTAATAAAAAAGTAAATCATTTAATAAATAATTTTCCAATTATTGTACATCACAAGTGAATATATAAATGCAACCCCTGGTCCATGTCCACTAACAACATTGAATTTTTGGGAAAAAATATGGTTTTTAATATTCCGGTATTTTATATTCCGGTATTTTTAACTATTATTGTACAAGGCCTACTTGTACAAACAGGTTTAGAATCTATATGGTCATTACTTTGTTATAAATAGGAAAATACAGTAAGAATAAAAAAAATAGATGCGAGTTGGTTGGCCAAGCAGTTAAGTCAGGGGCGCTGTAAACTTTAGCTGTAATATCTGCACTGGTTCAAATGGCTCACTCACCGGGGTCTGACGTTGGGGAGGGGGTAATGTCCCTGATGTTGATTTTATGTACTTAATAGTTCAAGAACTAAACAAAAATGTCACTATAAAAGTATAAATACCTTCAATAGCACAATAATTATAATTATATTTGTCCACTGATTGGTCAACACATGGGTGGTTGGATTCTCTCCTATTTTTAGAATTGTGTTTGTGTATTTATTTTTAGAAAGTGTATACATTTTTTAGGAATTTGAAATAGAGGGGGCCCAAGGAAGGACTTTCACAGACGAGGAACAATTCCTTTTGGAAACATTGTCGCTCACACGTGACAGAGCCCCACTAGGAATGGGACTGAGATAAGAACATTTATGATTATGGCCCCTTTAGATGGCCAGAAATGGCACTCAGACTTCGATTTGAATATAATTTTCTCCATTTTCTTTATAGTGTAATTGATAAATTTAAGCGCCGGGGCCCCCTTTTGAATCCTCCACTGGTTTGCAACTCAAATCTGCATATCGCCCTCATTTATCATCACATACATACTGTGTGAATCTATAGGCTTTCTACCAACTAAGTAACCTTTTTTTTTTTAAACAGGATGATGAATATCTTCGATTTCCAGAGACCAGTTCTTTGTCCATTGTACGTGAAGTGCAGAGACTTTTAGCTAGTGCTCGCCTTAAGGTCCTTTCTGAGCATGCTCTAAAAGGCATGAGTACACCATCACCTGTAAGTATTGAGTTAGTAAATATATATTAAAATATTAATTAAATTATAGTATAACTGATAGGCAGCTCTAGATGCCCGTTGATTTATTATCGCTGAACTTTTAAAACCTTTTTTTGACAATTTAATCTTCTTTTCTGTTTCTGCATGCTGGTGGTACTAGGTTGACATGTTCATCCTGTGAATTATGTGTCTACATGTTTGGCTTTTGAAGTGAAGATGAATAGCACACATCATATTGCTATTTACTTATTTAATGTTTTTCTTCTCAGTAGAGTGCATCAAGACTTCCCTTTAAGCCCTAGACCAAGTCATTAATATTATTATTGTCATTGTTTATAATTAATTTCCAGTCAGATGAGCGGGCCTTTCTGATGAAGGTCCATGGCACATATGATCATGTGATGGTGTATGAAGAGGTGATGTTGCAACAGAAAGCACTTCAGGTTATGCCCCTTAGTGAACTTAAACAGAAAGCCCAAAGAAAGCTGCAAAGATCGAACCAAGGATCTTCAAGTAAGTAATGTAATAGTCTTGTCGTTATCAAATTTGAGCCTGGTTCTCATGAGAGCCCTAGTATGCGGATCGGGAGCTAACCGTTAGCGCTACCTGCGTGAGAACGCCCAATTGGTCAGCGCTAACTGTTAGCGGTATCCAGATACCGCTAACAGTTAGCAAGTGCTAGCGGTTAGCAAGTTGAGTGTGTTTCTGTCATCAACCAATCACACGTACGCGTTTACAATTTCCAGTTTCTTATTGGCCAGTAATTCGATCATCATATTTTTGGTATCCGGATCAGGATTTTCTCGTTGGGACGCACGGCAGCTATTGGATCCGGAACCTGCTAACCGTTAGCAGCCGTGTGAGAACATAGCCTTGGTAATTTTTTTGTTACCTTTTACACTTACTGTACATGTTTTTATTCATTAAAAAAATTAATAGATTCTCTGCCAAAGTGCCTTTGGTACAACCATTTTGCTTTGAAATAAGAAATAAAACACTTTTCTTTAATTTTTTCCAACCTTCCTGAAATTGTTTTCGAAAAGAAGTTCACAAAAAAGGTTTTAGCATATTAAGAAAATCTTGCCTAAAGCACATTTATATTTAAAAGATTACATATAACACAAGAATTTATACACACAATCTCTTGTTCATTAATGTAACAGATAACCAGCCTTTGGATTTACAAGATTATCTAATATTGGAATTACTAAGATGGTTTAAAAGTAGCTTTTTCCAGTGGATGGACGCTCCACCATGTCGGAATTGTCAGGCATCCACACAGGCAGCTGGTGGACAAGTACCAACATCTGAGGACCTCATGTGGGGTGCGCAAACAGTAGAGGTGTACAGGTGTACAGTATGTACAGCCATCACAAGGTTTCCCAGGTAACATATATATATTAATTTGTTTCAGACTGATTATTGCTCTCTTTTTTTCTTTTCATATTTAACAATTAAGAAGTGTACTCTCAACATGATAGATTTATATGAAGCTCCATAATCTAGAGCCCTGATTAGATTGGACTCTTCTTGGTCAAAACTAACCATGGACAAGGTCAGTTCCACCCAAGAGCGTAGCCAGCGAGCCGACTGGCCGTCCAGTTATTTAGGACGGCCACTTTTACAGTGATGGCTTGGCTACTCAGCTCGGCCTATCCTTGTTCAGGCCTGGTCTACCTTTAACAAATTCTCTATATTCTTTGAATCTATCTAATGTTGCATTAAACTAAAGCTAAATAAAACAACCTTTATTGATTGAATTTACGTTGTTTTCATACTGACATTTGGTGAGGATTCCCAAAAGGAATGGCTAAATCATCGTCTATCCGGTAAAAATTTCACTCCAACACGCATAACTACTGTATGTTGTGTTAAAAACATTCATGCCCCGCTGGAAAATGGAAGGTTCTAAGTCGCCCTCAACGCATGCACGTTGCTCTGAAAATACAGTACTTGAGATTCTGTTCCCTGAGATATTCTTGTTCGTAACTCCCTGGTTATAATTAGTTCATAAAATACCGTAAAGTAGAATAAAGTTAAATTTTAATAGTCAACAAGAAATAGTAGGGCTAGGCTTATGCATCTCTTGATTTGGAGGACCTAGAGTAGAATTTACACTAGACTAGGGCGAGAGATGAAGATGTATCTGCATAGCCTGGAAAAATTATGTGAGAAACAACCTTAACTGTGCGCAATCTATGTCTATAACTGAAATATCTTTGTGATAGCTAATTCAACACAATTCCTTTGAAGACAAATTCCAACATTTAAAAACCTTTAAATGAACTCTAAAGGTCATGATTTTGTAATTTTTTCTTACCCCTGCTCGGGGCCACGTCCCTCGGCTGTCGTTTTTCTGGCTAAACCCCTGGTTCGACCCAAAATGATTCATTGTGAACATCCTGCTTAACTTTGTTCATGATCTGTTACCCAAGATGCAGGGTAAGTATAACCAAGTGAATGTTATGCAGAAAGAACAATCTTTTTTTCCAGAACAGAAAAGTCCAATGTGAACAGCACAACTTTTGTATGCCCATATATAGTTATGATGTGTTTATATATGGTTGTGATGCTGTGACCATATTTAAGTGCATGCATCATGATGAGTATAAAATTGTAATCCATTATATAAAGTAAATTCAATAAGTTTTGCCTGGTTTTACTAAAGACTAGTGTCTTTACAGAAATATATTCCAGTGTCTTTACAGAAATATATTAATGATGGTGAACATGAGTTTACATGATGAGTACATCATTCTTATTACCATATATTTTTTTTATTTAACTGTACAGATATAATCATCCAGGTAAGCTGCTTGAGACGAGGACTGGGCGTTGTGGGGAGTGGGCTAATTGCTTCACCCTGTGTTGTAGAGCTGCTGGCTTTGAAGCAAGATATGTTCTCGATTGGACAGGTGATGCTTTAATTTCATTTGACATTTCATTATTCAGGGCAGTGGTGGCCGCCAAGAGTTTCTGAAGAAAGCTTCAAGTTCTCCGACAGATGGTGCTCACTTCATCATTTCTCCACATTATTTCTAACCTTGAGCCAATTTTAGCCTGGTATACCTGCAGAAATTCCATTAAAAATGTAACAAACCCTCCTTACTGTTTAGATAACTTTTTTATAATATTTTTTATGTGTTTTTTGATCATCTTATATATAATCAACAGACCATGTGTGGACAGAAGTTTATTCAAATTCTCAGAAACGTTGGATGCATTGCGATGCATGTGAAAACACCTGTGATAAACCTTTGCTTTATGAACATGGATGGGGCAAGAAGTTATCATATGTTATAGCATTCTCATGCGAAGAGGTAAGAATCGATAAACAAATATGATTGTAGTGGATTTGCTGTCAATTATTGAGTACTGACTGTTGGAATTGTCCAGTCTATTAATTCAAATGATTGATTGATTGTATACTTAGGGAAGGAAGGTGGATGATGTATTTGTATATATTTCCTATAAATAATCATGTGAAGATTTTTGAGAAATACTAAACATAGATATTTTTGATTTGATTTGATTTAATATCTCAGATGTACATACAAACATAAATATACAAAACAGAAAAAAAAAAAACATGTCAAAAAACTTTATAAACTTATAAGATTTGTTCAAACCTAGCAGTATATACACTTAAATAATAATAATAATAATAAATGAAAACTTGTATAGCGCTGGTGCTCTCCATCCAGTGTGGCGCTCATGGTGCTTTGTGCATTTAATAACTGGAGAAAACATCAATAAATAAATAAATAAATAGTGTATAGTATGCAGGAGTGCTGTCATTCAAAATTTTGATGACAAACAACTTAATCCTTTGTTGCATAGGCAAGCAGTGCAAGTCCATCAAAACTGGAGTTATGTGAGCATTTGACTGGGTGTAAGTTATGACCCTAGCTGCCATATTTTGCAAACGGTGTATTTGTGATTTTGTTATCCTACAAAAGGCATTACCAATATCAAGAGGCATGCAATTTTCATCTTAAGACAAGGGTCTTGAAAAACCCAACTAGAGCTCGATTGCTTTTTTGAACTAATAAAACTGTTGGCACTAGAGGGCAGGTTGTAAGATTTTTTTTTGTTGTCAATTCCAGGTTGTAGACGTGACATGGCGGTATTCTTCAAAGCATGATGAAGTCCTTAGGCGGAGAACACTATGCCGTCAAGAGGTACTGATGGACAAACTGGCAAAGTTGAACCTACAGGTATTTGTTGGTTGTTCCTCCACGTCGCAATCTCTAATACAGAGGGCAGTATATTATTTATAGTTGTTGTGCTTGTTGAGATGTCAATTTTATCTCTAAAACTTTTTTCACACATAGATCTCTATTTTTTACTTAACATGGTAAGTATTTCTTTTGTGTGCTTTAGCGACAGCGCAGTATATCTTCATTTCGAAAAGCAGTTCTGGAAGAGAGGTTTGCATTAGAACTTGCGGAGTTCATAGCACCTAAGAAAGTTCAAGATGGAGAAGGCCAAGGAAGGATCTCTGGGTCACTAGCCTGGAGGACTTCCAGAGGGGAGACAGGTGATGCAGCACAGGGAGTTGGCACCTCCATAATGGTAAGCTTTCATAGATCATAAATAAAATACATTAGTACAACATGAGTTTGTTTTTAAGTTTCGATAAGACATACATTTCTTTCCCAATAGCATTTTAACTTTTAACTCATTAACTGCCGAACCTTTTTTCCTAGTTTAAACCCATACACCAAGGCATACAGGGTGCCACTATAATGAAAACTATTCTCATTAACTGTAATAAAACAAAAACAAACATATGGTATTTATTTTTAGATCCTTACTTCCGTGTTCTCTGAACCTCCAGGACGAGAGTTCACACTCTGACGACCACTGCCAGTGAATTCACATGCAATACAATAGGTGGACGTGAACTCACATTTTTGGTGCCCCGAGTGAACCCTGTTGGGCATGTTCATGTATATTTTTGGAAGATAAATAGGACGTTCACACAACCAGAAGAGTTCTCTTCAGAATAAAAACTTGTATTGTACTCATCACCGGCCGTACCACAAATATTCATTGCTCTTTTGTGTATTTTGATTTTTTTTTTTTTTTTTCATACTCTTTTTTGTTTTTTTGTCCTCTTTGTGAGGAGCCTCTGCACTAAGTACTGAATAAACAAAAAATGTAATTATAAATAACTTTCTTATTTTCCCCACTCTAGGAAGGCACAGGTTATAAATTTCAACTTACAGAGATTGAAAAAGGAAGCAAGACAATCCATGTGCAATATTCACCTTCAAGTAATACCTACCAGCGGGTTTCCAGTGGCAACAGCGTGTTGGAAGACTGGGAAAGTGGGGTGTTTACTATGAGTAATGTCATCTTAAAGGAGGAGTTTGATTGGAAGATGGTAAGAAAAATGGTGATTATTTATTAATAAAGACTTGCATATGGTGCTATAGGACTCTTCAGTGTGTGACAAAATGTCGATTAAATTAAAGTTACCATCACATTAAAAACCGACAATTATACAGATAATGATTAAATAAGATAATTTACTGTCAAATAAATCTGAAATGAATGAAAAGTCTACAAAATTGTCCATATTTAGCACAAGGTGACATTATAAGTGATGATAAATTATAGGGCAAAATAAGATAATTGGTCATTGGAAAATTAAATGCAAGCCTTCAAAATTGTCACAATATTTAGTAACAATAATAATATAAAGTATATAATAAAAAGACAGTAATTAGATAATTAACCATTTGGTGAAATAGGACATTAATATTTTTTTAAGGAAATGATAACCCATAAAAATTGTCTATTGCTTTTTTACAGGTGTATTTAGCCAGAGTTGAAGGCAGTCAAGAAGCCTTTATCACCTGGAAATTTGATGCGGCAAACACAGGTTTAGTGGTAGACCATGTTGACATTAAGGTATCAAGTAAAACATATGAGTCTGGTAGGATCATCTGGACAATATGTGATGATCAAAAAACTCTAAAGCTTAAAGGAGGTATGTTATACTTATTGCTTCATTTAAAGCAAATGAGTTTATCAGAATTTTTTAAAATGATTGTTGTGCATATTAGTATCATATGCAAATCCTAATGTCATTTATGAACAATTTAAAAAGGATGTGCTAATATATATAACCACAGTACCACAATAAAATTGCCATACAAATAAATGTTTCATTCATACAAAATTAAAAATGTTGACAATTATGAATTTTTCAGATGGAGAGATTGCAAGAATATCTGAACTAGAGGGCGCTACAGAGGTTACCCTGAAAGCGGACATGAGTGGCGGCAAAGGTGATGTTGCATGGCAGCACACACAGCTATTCAGAATGGGGTTAAACGACATGGTTAATTATCCATTTGATGTAAAAATAATACTTAAGAATGCATAAGAATATATACTTCATATTTAAAGAAATACTTTATAGAATATATGTTAATATGGGAAAAGTGAAAAAGATATGTATATTATTTATTCAAGTAAATAATAAGAAATTTATAAAGGGAAATGATATGGGGAAAAAAGATACTTGTAGCGCAAAAACCTTCATCTAAACCACTGATATCCGCAGCAAACAAATTATTTAAAATATAAGATACAAATACAATAATATTTAAACATTTAACTAAATTATTGCAAAATCATATTTCAATAATGTATAAGTAGTCCAATGAATTTAATATGAATGTACAGTGAAATTAAAACGTAAAACTAATATAAATGTCATATACACTATATTCAAATAAGGTATATATGCAAAAGTAGGACAACAGCAGTTCTTTGAAGTACAAATATATTTTATACTGTAATATGTTACGTTTTTCTCATCCAGCAGTAGTACATGTTAGTGATTAAACCAAAGACTGACCCTCTAACAATTAAGCCCGACCTTTCTTAAGTTGGTATTCTAACTATTCTTATATCCTGCAAAGAAAATTGATTTGACAATCACAAGGGAATATCAAGCCTAACAAGAGATTATGCTTTTTGTAGAATTTTCTGTATCCACATTGCGATGACGTGATGCTAGAACAGATTCACTCATGTGTGACCGTCCTACGTTTTCTGCACAACAAAGATTTGGCCAAATTACCTCCTAGAATCCATGTGAAAACATTGTTGTGCAATCAAAAGCTCCCTAAGATCTGCTATGTACTGCCCTCTATATGTAGGTCAGCCCTTCCACTTTATTCATCTCTAGCATTTTTCCAAATCTACTAGTATTCACAATTTACATAAAAATTATTATTTGTACGTACTATGTGTATAATATTGGCCAACCCTAAGGTCGAGCTAATAGACTAGAGCAATTTAGGATATGATGCAAATGCAAATGATATTTAAAAATAGTCGGCTTTCTCTGAACAATTATGAAGACCTTAAATTAATTGCAATAAATGTTAGCCAAATATTTTAAAATCCAGTTTCAAATGTATTCCATTCAAAAGGTAATCTGTTTTTCATTTTCAAAAATGGTAAAGCTTATTAATAAAGGTCTCTAAAATTTAATTCATGGCAACCATGCTACATCATCCTATTTGGCATTTCTCTGATTATAAATCAGCGTACTGAGTTACATGAAAAGCTGTCCTTTTTTGCAAGAATCTCTAAATGTACAACTTCAAGAACAAATCTGGAAAATAGATTACAGTACTGTATTCTAATTTCAAACAATGAAAACAAAGTCTGTTAATCTGGCTGTAAGAGGCGAGTTAGGAAGATATAGTGTACGAGCCAGTAGAATATATAAACTTGTTAAGTATTGGTTACGAATTAAAAAAATTGACAGAAATAGACTACTGTAATAAAAACAGTTGGGCTAACGCAGTTCGTTCACTTCTATTCCATTATGGGTTCGGGGAAGCATGGCTTAACCAAGGTGTTGGTGGTGATGTTTGTTTTTTTTTAAATCTTGTTAAACAACGTTCTTTAGATATTGAATGAATGGGGGCTAAAAAGTTACTGTTTATTCAAATATTGTATTGCTTTTGAAAACTACCTCCTAATTTAAATCGATATTTCAAAACGATCTTTACTTTGTTCCACATTTCTAGCCACAACTTAAAAATCAAGGAAGGTAGACAGTTAAATATTAAATTTGAAGATAGAATTTTGCTTTTGTAATGGGGATTTTGAAGAACAATTACATTTTCTTCTCAAATTTAAATTATACAGTGATTTAAGAGAATAATACATCCCACGATATTATGTTCGTTTCCATACACAATATAACTATTTCTTTAATGAGCTCGCACAGTCCACTAGTATTACAAAAAATATGCATCTATTTACATCATGAATTTAAGAGAACGGAGATAGGTAATCTTTTACAGTTAACCATTTTTAATATTCCACATTGTTCACTATTTATTATTCTTTATGTATACAAGGGCCAATGGCCGAAAGTTGATGAATAAATTGATTGATTGAAACAAAGTTTACTGAAAACCTGCTTTCTTTAGTGTTCAGTTTTGAAAATAATGTATGGTTTGTAATATAGTATGTGTAAGTAGAAGTATAACAATACAAGCTAAGATTCAAAATATTAATCTATAGAGTATAAAGATGTTAGTTTTGAGTAAAATATCAATGAATTATATAAAAGGGACAAACAAGATGATTTTTACTGTAACTTTATTTTTCGCTTTTTATGATTACATTCCACACAAGGGGTATTATTGTTGTAGAGTATAACAGAAAATTTTAATACTGTATTGTATTCACAAGTTTTTTCATAATAAAATTAATGAAAACACATACTTTTTAAACTTTTCTTTTATATTTTTGTTTTTGTTTGCTGATAAATCCTTATTTAGCAAACACTATTGGCATGTTCGCGAAAGTCTTGTTTAAACTCTGCCATATTTTTTTGCAGCTGCCAAATACCTGTACAAAAAATACACCACTACTGCCTACTGTATTATAAATCTTAGGTGGTTGTGCCAGTTTGCAGGGCCCCATCATGGAGGAAAATGACTAATTTTTACAGATTATGGGATCCCAAAATTGAGTAAGCCTTTCAAAACCCTTAATTGTTGAAGCTTCCAACAGCTTCTCCCCTAACCCTCACCCATAGGTTTTCTAAGGTGGCCTCTGACCTCAACCACTTATGCTCCGGTCAGACAAATCATAGTGCCACCAGTGTTAATGTTTAAACAGTGCTTCTTTTCATATTTCTTTTAATTTTCAAGAAATGATACAAAATCTGTAAGTTGAATAATTTGCTGCTCACTGGGAAGGGGAACCTCTTGCCTTATTGCTGAAAAATAATAAAAATATCAAGGATTAAATAATAGTAATTGACGCATTACTGTATCTAGTGCAGTAAACATTGAGGTTTATTAATTAACACATGTAAAGCTTGGTTTCCATGCAATCGCTACACAAGAACATTCGGTGATCCAGATTGGTCGGTCCAATCGGGACGCCTTCCCATTGCATCGGGGACTGCTACGCAGTACAAAGATTGCAATGAAAATACTGTAGCGAGAGTGCAGCGATTTTATGGAAACCAGGCTTTAAATAAATATAACTTACTTTGCTCTTTGGGTAATATCATTTTTAATGACTCGTTATACTCCCAGCCTTCAGCAATCACAGCTGTAAAAAAAAACCAAAGAAATAAAGTGGGTGAAGCGAATGGTAGCCATGAAATGTTCTCTTGAATGTATAGTGTACTATGTTACATTCATGACCAGAAGCACCAATCCACACCCCCTTTTTCCCTCCCTACAAACGGACAAGTGGAGGGTGCATACTGTGCATAAATATTAGTGTCTAGTGACATGATTTTTTGTTTTTCTTTTTGCGCAATTCATTGTTTTACTGTCCCAAGTGGAAATAAGGTAACTTTTCTTAGTATTACTTGTAACCACAGTCTGTTCCATTGCGACTATTGTATATCTTTTAATCAATATGTATGTATGTTTTTATACAATTTTATGACCTTGTTTAGTAAATAAACTAAAATTCAAATGAGTAGGAATTCAGAGTATTTTTTTAATTAAAAGTGCTCATAAATTTACAAAATTTATAAATAGAGTATTGCAGTTATTATTGAAATATCTGAATTTTTTACCTTGAATTGCTTTTTCTACCGGCATTCCCACCATTGATGCAAATCTGTCGGCCTCTATGGAAGAGTATGCTTGGCATACAAGGTTAAACATTCGTTGTTTTATAACACCTATAAAATAAATTATCAATTTTAAAAATGCATATAACTCAAGAATATGCCCTGCAGCTACAGATTAAAATAATATAAATGCATCTATGCCCACTGCCCAGGAATATCTAGTACTGTAGCATTTCCATTTTCCTCTATGGAACCCAAACTGGGTCGAGTCCTAGGTTTGGACAAAACCAAGTAGCGATCGTACCAGTAATTTTCCGGCAGGGTCCAACTAGCAATATTTTCTGTTGTGCGAAAGAAATACAGGTAATAATTAAATTGTTATGATAAATGACATTTACTTACTGGTCAGTTCTGTCATTTCATCCTTAATACTCTCTGACCAATCATGATTAAGATGTGTGTAAACACCGCCATAATCTCTCTGCCATAATTTTTGTCCAACTGCCCATATTTGGCCTAGATCAGGGTTTGCCTTCAACAAAATAATTCAGTGGTCATATGAAAATAATGATTTGAATTAATCATTCGTACAGCAAGAAACAACTCAAAACACTATCATTTTATACATATCAAAACTCAGTTTTGTTCTACAGCTTATTTGTCACTATTTAATCAACAGATCAAGAATTATTATTTCTTCACTTACTGTCCTAACTGATTCTGGTATTCTTTTCCACAAGTACCTTGCATTATTTCTGTGAATAGAAAATGAGTTTATTGGCACTTTAAATCTGATGAAAGCTTTTAAAAAATAAAATTTAGTGTGAGGATTAATCACACATCAATTTTAATATAAGCCTTCGTCATTTGTCCAAATAAAGCTTGTATTTTAAAAGTGAATTTCACTTTCTATACTACCATCGAGACATAAACATTATTCATTTCAATATTTCACTTGCAGTCTCCTTTATTTAAATTAAAAACATGATTAAATATATGGAAAATGTAGATATGGTTCAATGCAAAGTTCTTGTTTAGAATACTGTAAATACATTCAGGCCTGACAGCACATACTTACAGATCATTTTGAAGAAGATAAAGAACCATAAGTTTAGCATAAACCTCTGGCGTTGCCACTCCCCCAGGAGACTACAAAAAATAAAGTGATAGCATTATACATCACAGTACGTACTGGTTGTTGTATGCTAGGCAGGCGTTATAAGTGTGCTTCAGTACGCCTTTAAAATATCTCAAATGATTTCAGTCCTAGGCTAGGCGATAGTCTTTGATACTATTCTAGAGGCCTATGTAGGTACGTAGGCCTAGGCCGCCTCTCTCGGGCTTGGAATGGAGCTTGCCAACATGTGATAGGTAGCAGGAGGAGACCAGGCTAGCTAGGACCTAAAGAGGCTATTATTCGCATAACATTCACCATAGACAAGACCTCGTTAGGACTAACTCGTCTAGTATTTACTTTTTTTGAATTTGCTACATTCAAATAATCAAACAATACCTCTAATTCCTGTTGCTCTAGTTGTTTAACAAGAACAGGAACATCCATTGCATTAGATTTATTTTTGTTTTGTTTCGCTAAAAGGATAGATAGCGCCCTCAGCGTTTTTTAACTTTTTTCTATTATTATTGCATTTTCGAGACCAGTTTTTTAAGCAGCTGATCACCTATCTCGTAACACTAAGCTCATCCTCTAATTCTGAAACCCTTTAATTCGATACCGTGACCAAAGATTGTCATCATCATCACCAGGCTATTTCACCCACTGCTATGTGAAGCCCTATTCATTTTGCATCTCCTTCTGTCTTATGCTATTCTTGCCCAGTTTGCCATGTATGTGGTAATGTCCTCTCTCTATCTTCTTTTTTGCCGTCCTCTTCTTTTTCCAGACCTTGGTTGCCAATTTGTTACTCTTTTAATCCATCTACCGTATTATCTTCTAGTCTTGAAAGGTGTCACGCCCATCACCATTTTATTTCTTTAATTTCCTCTAAAATATCATTGACCTTCGCAATTTTTCTTATTTTGGGATTGTGCGCTATATACAGTAGTATTCGTATTATGATAATATTTATATGTTTCCTGTCTCTTATACACATCTGGGAGTTCGAGCTCAATTTTTTTAACCCAAAAAGAAAGGGAGTGATGATCAAATCAAATCACTTCTGAAAAGTAAATCTTTTAAGTTTTTCAAAATTCAAGGTTTTATGCCCTCTTCTTGAAAATGGCCAGGTAAATTTTTCTTATTCTTAGTAAATAGGCCTGTTATGTGTGTACCGGTATAGGTCTAATTACAGAAAATAAAAATGGGTAGTTGCATACGTATTCTTTTTTTCATGAATTAATGAACCCCAAAGAGAACGAGAGTTCGGGAAATTTTTTATTCCTAGTTGGTGTGAAATTAGCTTTTCCGACTTCTGAGGTGTCTTTTAATGGCTTTTAAGTAATTAAAAGTTTAGGTTTTACCCCTCTTGAAAACGATTCAATGAATCGATGAACCTCGAAGAGAAAGTGGGGTCTGGTTTCTCCTCGGGAAAATTTTGATTCCTAGCTGGCGGGAAATGAGCATTCCAAACTTCTAAAGTGTCTTTTAATGACTTTTAAGTTCTTCAAATTTCAAGGTTTACCCCTCATGAAAACGGTCAGGTAAATTTTTCTCATTCTTATAATATTACAGTAAATAGGCCTATTATGTGCGTACCAGTACATAGGCCTATACATAAATCGATGAACCCCAAAAATAAAGGGGGTCGGGGTCCTCCCCCGGGAAAATTTTGATCCCTAAATGGCGGGAAATAAGCTTTCCCGACTTGTAAAAAAAACAAAATTCAGCTACGGGTCCTGAAAAAAATAGAGGTCTAAAAATTTATTTTTTAATTTTATTTATTATATTTTTTTAAATTTATTTATTTATTCTTTCTTTTTTTGCCCAAGAGATGGAGGGGTCAAAACTCCCTGAACCCCTTCCAGGTTCGCCAATGCCGAACTCTATCTGTTAGTCGGAGGTGTAACATTCTTCTCTCCATTGCTCGTTGGGTTGTTATTTGTTCTTTGTGACCAAAGATTGTATAGCGCCGCTAATCTTTGCCGTGACCACCTTTCATTATGTCACAAGTGACAAAGACCTCTACCATGATCACTTTTCGAAAAATATTAACCAGAAAAGTTTTAAACAAATGTAATGTTAATTGACAACAATTAGGATTTTTAAAAAAACTTTACAGATGACAATGTTTCTATAGTTTTTAAATTTAAATGTTTGAAATCTGTGAGGTTTCGGGATCTAGGCCCTATGTTCATCTAGTGTAGAAACCTGGCTGGCACATTTTGGCTGTTTTTAGTAACTGTTTAATATTTGAGGGGTTATCTGACATTACTACTACCAAATTTGAACACAAATAATAATAATAATAATGTTATATATAGCGCATATTGCACATTGCCCATATGTGCTTTACACAGAAATAATATAAGGCAACTGAGAAAATACAAATAACAATAAAATACTAACTATAAAATAAAATAAAAATAATAATCATAATAACAACAAATATGACTAATATTAAATTTTTAAAATGGACACAGTAAAGACATAATAACTAACGTTGACTAACTTAAATGTATTCATTATATTTTTCCATTAAAACAGTCACATAATTATTTGACCAAACTACAGTATTGAAAAAAGTCATCGATGATTTTACTGGAAAACAGTTTTCTTTAAGTTACCAACTGATGTGTTTATATATATTTCCACCAGATGTGAAGTTAATTGTATCATGTGTGTATTGTAAAATAAGCCTCCATTCAGTCGGAATTGCATTCACACATAGGCCTACTCGGAGATCCAATAATGTGCCTAATTATAAGTTTAGACTTCTGATGAAGTTAATAACGTTGTGACTCATATTATAACATAGGCCTACCTGTTATAATACCTGAACTGAGTTTCAGTAAAGCATTATAGCAAAGCAGTCTTTTAAAAATCTCGTAGTGAAATAAGCGTCGTCAGCTTTTTTGAGGTAGATTGTGCGCTATATACAGTAGTATTCGTATTATGATAATATTTATATGTTTCTTATCCCTTAGCTTAACACTTGATTAACAATATCATTGTAGGAAACTGGTATCAGTTTATAGTATTTTCACATCTTGCAGGATTCTTTAAACGAGGGGGGCATAACATTTTCAGAATAGGTAAGTAAGTAGCACTTATTTCAATAGGCCTACATAACATTGATATGCATTGAAATTTTAAAATTTTGTGGCAAAACTGGGGGGGGGGAGTGGTCCCTGTGCGCCCCCACCCCCTTACTGGATCCGCGCCAGTCTTGTGATCTATGAGTGACTTGCTGATGGACATGATTGAAATAAAATTCCAAAAACTGTAAAAAACTTTTTTTTTTTGTTTTTTTTTGGTAGTTTATTATATTTGACACAACATAAATGAAATAAAGCAAATCATTAATGAAATAGAGTATAATATCAACATATTAAAACATATAACATATACAATTATTAACCTTACCACAATCAATAACTGGTAAATAGAGTTGTATATCAGGAAGAATATCACCAAGTGAATGTAAAATATTGCTTAATATTCTAGCAAAAAACAAGACAAAATCTAAATCAAGAATAGGCAGTTTGTGACAGTGTGCGTTAATGGTTTTGTGAAAAAAAATACAGTAAAATCTAACAAATGCCTTGATTAAATTAGAAGGCTTACTGGTAAAATGATTTTATTGCACAGTAGAATGGAGTAGATGGGAAGGAAAGTGTATATTTGTATTTTTTACACATTATAAGTTTTAAGGTCATAGAAAAGTCTGAAATAAACATTGGAAATTATTCACTCTATATTAGAGAATAATCTTTGTAAGAGACATAGTCATAGAGATAAATACATTATAAATAAAGGACAGGGGCAGATCCAGGTGTCCAAAAACGGGGTGGGGGGCCAAAAGTAGGGCCGATTTAGACAACATGCATTCTAGATGCCAGAAAATAACCTCTGAGGCATTTTTGGGTGATTAATTTTTTCCTTTTTCTTTCTTTTTTTTTACTTCCCAAAAAGGGCTGGCCTTCCCCCCGCCCCCTAAATCCGCAAATCCGCCCCTGATAGAAATGGCATAATTTTTTTTTTTTATTTAAAATAAGAAAATACACATATATAAAGCTCTAGCTAGAATTCAAATACAGTATGTGGTAGACAAAAGGAAGAGATGGGTATATACACTACTTTACATATAATAAAATATTAGCTATGTTCAGTGATGAGCGAATAGTTTGGAAAACTTTATATAATATAAAAAGCACCATTAGAAAGAAATATGGGATCCACATCAATGATAAGAAATTATTTTAAAGCTTGAAAATTTTACTGATAAACAATATAAAGAAAATATACTACCTGACTGAAGAAAATGAAAAGTTTGGTCACAATCTATATACTTAATCTAATAATTTGTATTTTACAACATTTCAATAAAATCAATATCATCTTGTGAATATACTCACTACAAAGCTGTTAAACAGAGAGACACATCTGTTATTAAAACTAAAGTTCAAATGAGAATTTCCATGAAACAAAAAGTTTTAAACTAAAAAATTACATTACTTTTAATCAATTGGAATCACAATGAACATATAATTACTTGACTAATTAAAAATGAAAAGTAAAAGCTGTTTTAAAATTATTTAATAAAAACAATACTACTTAATGTTTTTAACATACATTTTCAAATGTGAATCAAAATGAATAAAAAATATTTGGATAAGCTTTTAAGAAATACAGGTCTCCCTCCATTAAATAACCCTCCAAATAAAGACCACTTTTCTGTGGTCCCATATTAGCAAAATGTCTTATCTTTATTAATTATTTAATTAGAGACCGAAGCCGCATAAAGGGAATACAACTGCACATGATCATTATAGGAATTGAGTTAAACACATCAAATTTAAATCTCTTATTGATATATCAAATAATGTACATAATACACGTCACTTCAATCACAGCCATATAATAATGTTCGATATTTACAGAAATTATGAAATGATCATTATCGCTGAAATAAAACTAAAATTGAAAGATGTGAAAGTAGCTTGTGTTTAGTCTTGGTACTACTGTACCTAAGTGCTGCCAAAGTGGGTAGTTGGGGTGGAGGAACAAAGGCTTTACCCTCAAGAGGAAGAACAGCCCTTGTTGACCTGGCAGTACTGCTCCTTATAGGGCCGCTTAACTATTAGGGGCCTGAAATTTAGCGGCTTCCCCAAACTTAACCTTATGAAACAGATTGATGACATCGCAATAATTATGTGAGTGATATAATAATAATAATAATAATGATAATAATAAAAATAATAATTTGCTATTTGTATAGCATAGCGCCTCCCGCTGAACCAACCTTGATGCGCTTGACAACAACGAAAGGAAACAGATGAAATTATACCATGAACCTAGTCTCACAGGACACTTGAATACTAACCAAAACAACATTGCACGGTGTATTAGCAATTTAAGGCATGTCACCCTCCGATACATGACTCAAAATGTAACACCCCTCTGCAATGGGAGTGTGGCCAAAAATCTTAAAAGTAAATAAAATTCCTACAGTATTCTTAGTGCTTGTACACGACCAATGTGTACCAAAATTTTCTAAACTCCCAAAACATTTTTCAGCATTTTTTAAACTGCTTATTCAAATTGCTATATCAGCATCTGAACTTCTTTTGACATCAAGTTCTCAGAACAGTGGTTGATAATTTATACCATCAACCTCTCCCACAAACCTATTTAGAAATATATCGACAAGGGAAATGCAATTGAAAGGAAGACATCATGTTTACACCCTGCAAATACAGCACATGTACAAACCCTGCAAGGAAAAAGGCACCAAATATATTACACAAGAGACAACCCAGCTTAAAAAGGTGAAATAGAAGACAAATTATAATACTTTACAACAACTTGATATATACGAAATAGCTAATTTCTCTGGATCAGATCAATATAAATAATATGTCAGTATTTACACAGCACACTATACAACTACGTCTCAGTGTGCTCTTTCTCATTATTTTCCTTACAGTTGTTACATAGCCTGTGGAAAACAGTAATAGATTTTCTCAATGCCGCATTGGTTGAGTACCAAATGTTGCATCTACAACCATAAAACTCTAATAGGAATGTACCTCATGCAATAACTTAATGGTGAAAAGTATACAAATTCAATTAAAGTATATCTTTAAAGAAAGAATACTATTTTATTGCTATAATAATGACATTTCATTAGCTTTAAACTTCTGGTTTAATACTGAAAACATTAATTTGCAGTTATACTGCTGAAATAGTTAAAGGTATTATCATAAAATGGAAATTGTTATCAGCATAATGCAAAAAGGTAATTTATATAAGATATGAATATCCCTGAAATTAAAATAAGAACAAATACTAAATTAATAGAACCAAGGTGATAATGTTGTTTAAAGAATTTGGTATCAATTAATAACAATGGAAACATACCATGGATGGAATAACAAATATTGCACAATAAAATTCTTATATACTAGAAAGCTTTATATAGATTTAAAGCCTTGGTAAGGCTTCAGAAGATTTAATTACTAATATTGGGTTTCAAATTTTCTTGGCAAAATATTTGATGAAATTAATAATAATACAGATGAATATACTGTACATATCATGATTCAAACAATCACCAGATTTACATTTGAACCACACAGAATGTCTATCAGAGACCACCTTATACCCTATTCAGATTCAGATGTAATCGGTGGTAATTCAAAACTGATTACTCCCAATCGCAATCAACTAGCGCATTCAGACCAAATCAGACACAAAATACTTTATATTGGAACAGGAGGTCAAATGGTACTAAGCCTCCGATGGCTAAACCTACTTTGACTGATCGCAGCAAATCAGTGCCTGTGAAATTTGTAGTCATTCGCTTCCCTGGTAATCGGAAGTAATAAAGATTGTAGCACCCAATCGCAACAGGTAACATTTGCGATATCGATTATATTGACTATTATTAGTGAGCTTTCACACACGATTATAAATTGTGATTGGGTGTCACAATTGCTAAAACCGATCACAATGCGATGCTACTAATACTAGTCTGAATAAGGTAATATAACACAATGACTTTTCCATCTAGCAGGCATTTAGACGAAAATACTTTTAGGCAGGCTACTGTATCCTTTTACTGAGGACACTACAAATACATTCATTTATTATTACCATGTAACTCAAACTAATGTTTAGGGCTCAAATTGCTTCACATTATTAGCCCTGTCATTGCAACATATGGCTATAGAATGTATACTCAACTGGCTGTTATTACATAACGTTACAGGGCAATGGCAATTAAAACCTACCACGTATACACTTATTCTCTTAGAAAGACAGTACTAAAAGCTGCCCTTGGCCAACCGCTCTCACACGATTGGCTTTACTCAGCCTCAATGGCTAGCTATAGGTAAAATTAGCATAAAATAGAATACTGGACACAACCCACAATGAAATATGATCACACAATGCTCTAGGATTCCTTGTGAACTTCATTCCATGTAAATGTCCTCGGTTGGATTAGTAAATTCTATGAATTCATCGTAAAACCGCTGGAATGCGAATCTAAGAAGAAAGTTATGATTTATATATTATTGATCTGTTGCATTTGTATGTGTACATATAATTAGGCCCAAAAAAATTGCTGCCAAAGCCTTAACAACTTTTTTCCCACGACAATACTTTTATTAAATCAAAGGAGAGCACAAAATAATTGTATAATTTTTGAAAATGCCAATCTTAAGCTTTAGGTAATATATTAATATGTATCATATGATATTTACTATATAACAAAATTTATAACAATAACAACAGCAACAACTACATAATGTACATATACATTTTTAAAGAAATTAAAAAAACCCAGAATGTGTTTGGCATGTGTCTTAATATGGTAACTAAACTGAATGAGAAACCTACCCTAGAGATGTTGCTATTGGCTTAGCACTTTCTCCCTCATCTGTGATGAAGACATGGCAGGCGTATCGTGTCTCCGCAGGATGTTTAGTGATGAAACCGAAGTACCTGTTGGTACAAAAAAACATGTATAATAATCATTTATAGTATAAAAATTTGAATATTCATAGCCTTAATTGTAATTACATAATCATAATATGGTACAAATAGATGTTTGGCCTACCTGACGTACTAAATGCTAAGTACATTTTGAAATGAATGAATTTTGCATGTGATTCGGGTGGAAATCGAACCCATGATCCCCAGATATGCATTTGGTGCTACAGTATAACACGTCAGGTAGGGCAAACATAGATTTGTATTATTTCTCTTGATGCAAAACGTCACTGTGGGTCGTATCACCAGACCAAAATTTACTAGTTAGACCGTCACTCATCATCAAATCAACATTATTACATCATCATCTTCATCACCACAATATCAACAACACTAAATAAGAAAATAAAAATATAAATGTGCATACCTATCATTAGCAGGATGGTAGCCACAAAAAGAAACGTTCTTTAAAGAAAAGAAGTGAGTCTTCCCTTGTCTGGATTTCCCGGAGAGAAATTTACCAACTTTTTTCCTCATGGTATCCTTTTTCTGAAAAAAATTACCAATCATCATAATGGATAAAAAGATAGGATATATTTTATTGGGAATATTTTATTGGGAATGACCATTTTAAAAACAAATGGGATTTATCTTATTGTGTGGCAAGTAATATAATTAATATGTAAATCACTTCTTATTTATCTACCTTTTACATTTATACTGGGGATCATAACCCGTATCAAAAACCAGGCTATGTTTTTCCCAGAAGGACTCTGCTATGCTTTATAAACCAAATATTAAAATAAAAATAAAAATTAACATGTTTTCACTTAGTTCTTTGTGATTTGTTTGTTCTCTTCCTGTTGTTTTGACACTGCGCCTTGAGCACCTATTTTTGGTGGTGATGTTTGCGCTTTAAAAATTATTATTATTATTATTATTATTATTATTATTATTATTATTATTATCTTAATTCTAAGTGTTCACAACAATTGGTGGAGTGGATTTTAAGCAAAATCTGAAATGGTCATCTAGGAAGGGAAATGGTTATTTGGTATGAGCTTCCCAAATCAAACAAAAAATTAGCTAGCAAATATGCAATTAAAAAAAATAATAAAAATTATCTAAGTCAAGAAATGGTAAAGATAACACAAAGATCTTCTCAAGGCAAGATATTTACCTGATTATTCTTATTTTCTTTAGTGTAGTCAATCATACGAATTCCTTTGTCGCTTATCTCTAGCTGGCAAGGGGCGGGGCTATAAATCTCTACTGATACGTGTCTTGCTGTGACCACCTGATTGGACAAAATTTAGCAAATTATCTATACTATATATCATATACCCGTGCTCCGCACGGTGTTGAAATATTGGGGATAGGTGGCGATGTACTATTGAATGTTACGGTAAGTTAAGGAGGCAATCGTTGTGGATAAAATATGAGCACATTCCTTCCAGGGGTTTTAGAGGAGATAAGTGAACTTACACCGGGGCGTTAGTAGAAATAATACATAGATACATTGATTATATGATAGTGTAATGGGCCTTGCATAAATTTACAAACTCATAAAAAAATTATTTATTCATAAAGATATATTTCAACACAATTTCCATAATATCTACTATTTTGTCTTTTATTTAGATTTGAGTTTATTTTTTATTATTAAAATTTTTATAACTGAATTCATTTAAGCAATGTCCAAAACAATCTGCACATACAATGTTTTAAAAAAGTTTACAGGTATTGTGTACAGGTATAAACACTGATACTCTTGTAAGAAAATCAGTTAAATGCATAAAAAAGATATGTCTTATTATTAAGTTGTATTTTTTATGTATGTACAGGCCCTAAACGATTAGCTTTTCAGGATGGACTACCCGCCTTAAAATATGGTTTTAAATAAATAATTATATAAATAAACAGTACAATACCTTTTGCATAGCCTTACAGAGGATGTCATTCCCTTTGTGAGTGGGTACCTCAACAGACCCTAGGAACTTTAGATGAAACCTATTCACGTACATTCTCTTTCCATTCATTCCTGTAAAAAAAAAACAAAAAAAAAACTCTATACACATGTTTTACTTTAAAAATCCTTATATTTTGCTGGTAAACAATTATAATAAACAATAACAAATATAACAATTAAATGACAATAATAAAAATAACACTGGCACTGGTACGAGCATTTATATTGCGCCTTTTACTTTTGGTTATAACAATAATAATTGCACCAATAATAAAACACAATAACAGCAGCAATTCTGCTAGGTAAGCAGTCGCTAATGCACTTCATTACTCTACTTTAGGCCTAACCCTAACCTTAACATTAAGATACCCAGACTGGAGTTAGGGTTGGGGTGGAGTGCTAAAGTGCATTAGTGCCAGTAAGCCTTAGATGCTGCAAGCTTTTATCACTCACCCCCCCCCCCCAAAACCATGAACAATTTCTTCTGACCAAAATCACTGTGATGTCCTCACCTGGTTCTGTCTCTGTGTCAGGGGTCACCTCACGGACATATTGCCCTGGAAAGCATCCTTCTTTCCCGGTCCTCAGGTTGATTCCTTCATACCAAAGGTCTTTGGATTTTTTGTCTAGGTGCACAGGGTCACCAATGTCAAGTAGTAATTCATCGTGGTGCCGTGGAATGAAGCGAAATATTGCTTTATGTGTCTGTGAGATCACGTATCCATTGAGACTCAGTGTCGTAGGCCTAAAAACTTTCCGACCAACTTCTGGAAACAAGAAAAATCAACAAACTACACAGGTAGTTTAGGAAGTATTTATAGTACTGTGATTAAAATTTATTCTATAAGCATAGCCAATCTATATATAGTGGCAGAGTTTGAGATTCCCCAACCAGGTGTCCAAGGGCTAAACAGGGTCTAAAGTCAGAGTATCAAGAAATGTTGTTACATGTAGCACAACAGGCAATTACACGAACGAATGGCTGAGCTTGTTAGATAAGTGTGGCTCACCTCAATCAACATTTTGGACAGTTACTTTAAATTTAAAATAAAATATCACATGTAAAACAAAATATACCTGTACATTTTTCCTTACCTGGACTCTCTGTAAAAATAGTTTCATCTTTGAAGCCAGTATTTGATTTCTTTCTCTGAGGTGGTTTCATCTCTGGACTTCTGTCCTCATTTATGTACACGTTATCACTATTCAACAATGGTCGATTTATTGAGCTTGTAGTATTGAACTCTATGGTTCTACTCTCAGAAGAAATGGAATAGTCTGGACTCATGCTCCAATCAGATTGGTAGTTACAGCATAATTTTCTTGGCCTATTCTTGATTACCGTTGATGGTTCATTTTCTAAGGAACTCGCTGATTGGTTCTCTGCAGGAGAATCGTTGGAAGTACCGCCAATGGAAAGTGGAGTTGTAGATAGTTTTGGAGATGTATTTTTGGACTGCTTTACATTAGCACTTTCTAAGTCATCCTGTACATTCCCTAGTTTACAAAGAAAGAAATTACAAATTAATATACAAGTCATTTCCTAGATAAACTTGGTCTTTTTTAGTTTATAATTGATCTCTAAACGGAACCTTAGCTTTTGATATTCTATAACTGGAATCAATTCACCATAAAATTCACAAATACACATAGTAAAAGAAATTAAGGAAACAGTACTAAACCACTTCAAATACCAATAATTAAAAGAATTTTTATTAGCTACCCCGCTCTCCCTTACGCACCTTATAAGAGAATTGAGGAACAGTAATATATTAAAATCCAGAATACTTATCCTGCAATATTTAACTTAACTATGCTTATTGTCATTCTTACGCCTTTTTCTTTGGGTAGTTTTAATGCTATTGTTGTGCTATATATGTACGAAATTGAGATGAATAAATTAAATGAACTGAAAACTAAAAAGGTATTAATTCCATGAACAACATAAGCTGTTGTATAGTGGTTTAAATTCTACAGTAGGCTTATCAAATTGGAAAAGGAAGGAAACACTGAAAAGAATCTTGCAAAAAAGTATAAGTTGCATAGAAAAAAAAAATTATAATTTGTACATATATATAGTGCATAAAGACAACTCCATATGCTCTTCAGTACGACATACAATGGGATAGGAGGTGGTTGCATGGATAGAAGTCCCCAATATTTCAAAGTTCTACAAAACATGTTGTACTAACTTGGTGGAGGCATTTGTGGCAGTTTGCGTCCACCGCCTTTCCTCTTCTTCCTCTTTGGTATTTTTTCATTCTGCTTCTACATAAGAAAGGATTCAGCAATAAAAACTTAAACTAAGGAGGACATGTCATTAAAACAGACTGGGAAATTTTAAGGTCTATTCTGTTAATGATTATAAGGGGTTCAGATTAGGTTTAAAATATTTTTAGTTTTGCAGTTAATTCAAATAGAGATTGCATTGAAGTTGGAAAAAATTAAATAAAATAGAAAATAAAATTAATTTATTTAGATTTAATACAAACAGATTTAATAGAAACATCTTGCGCTTTCAGCCCTGCAATTGGTTGATTTTATATGTATGACTGACTGTTAAACAGACAATAAAATGAGCTGATGACAGATCACATCTAATAGCAATACTGATAAAATCTTTAGATTTTATATAAAAAATGCAAAATTAATATGAGGCTTGACATCCCAAACCAGTGTACTGTCAATAAATGTTCAATTGAGTAATCATTATAAGTATGTGACAGTAGTAAACTTTAGTACAGCAAAGCTGTAATAATTTTACTCATAACTTTAACGACAGTAAATTGATTCCAGTAAAATGATCTATCGTTTTAAAGCTTATTTATAATGTGGAGATAATGAATATATTAAAAAGTCAATTTTCATGTTTTTTGTCACTGAAGCTGGTTTTGACATGGCAAGCCCCATGGAATACCTCATTCTTGTTTTGCCTTTGATTACTGTTTTTGCTAATTTCCTCGTCTAATATATCAAGAAGCTTCGATGCGCATCTGTCATTCTTATCTCGGTAATCAGAGTCTGACTCCTGAAGTAATGGCCCTGCAGAGGATTCATCGAGAACCATGCTTTCATAATTTTCGTTATTCACAACATCTGGGTCAGCTGTATCGGCCTCAAGTGCAGTGTCTTCTTCTTTTTCCGTTTCATTCTCTTTCCTCTGTGCTGATTCAGGGGCTACATGTCAATCAAATGGAGTGTAAGGTAGTTGTAAATCCTAAGGTTTAAAATGCTAATGTGTACCAAACACATTTAGTAATGTAAGTTGATAAAACTATTTCCTTAAATGTTAGGTGTCATATACGGTAACCTCATATTACATTACAATTCTACTCTACATACCATATTACATCATTATCACATATCATATAATAATAATATCATATCATACAATGCATCAATTTGATAGCAATTGTCAATTTAAGTTAACAAAACGTGTCATACATAAACAAAACAATAGATATTATTGTTGGAAGAATAAAACTTAACCATAATATAATCAAATACGTTTATTTCTTACATTGTGCTATAAAATGTACATTGTCAAAACTTGTGTTCCCAAGTAGGTCTGCCTCATTTTCAAAGACACCATCACTTTCATAATCATCTATTAGTGTCAACCTAAGGATAAAGGAGATAATGAAAAATATAACAAAAAAAATACTCTATAGGCTTAGGTCAAATAATTTAAATAAGCAGGATTATATTATTATATGTATATTTGTATATAAATATATGCATACATATGAATATTTTAATATAAAAATAGATAAATGATAACAGTGCTCAAATAGGAACATTAAGTTATAATCTTATATTCATCAAGATAGCTCTTCAATGAAAAGTTCCTTTTTTCAGTTGTATGAAAAAAAAGTGTCTCTAATGGGATTTTCGAACCAGCAACCTCTAGCTATTAAGGTGAGTATCATACTATTAGACCACAGAGACCTCTATGCGCAGATCTAACCCCCAAGCACTTTCTCTCATACAACTGAATGAAACACACACACAGTGGAGCTAATGTTACTTAAACTAAAAAGGTCCCACCTTGGAAATCATATAGGCCTATAATTAGTAAATATTCATTATCTTTTTAGCCTATATATTCCGTTTACAGTCGCTAGGCCACAGACTTAATTTGATTATATATATAGAGTACTACAGTGTACAGCGTCACGATACCATGTGATACTACTCCGATGCTATCGTTGCAAAAAGCGTTGAACCAGACGCCATTTTCGCCACTGACAAACCATTGATCCCAATTTCTAACGTAATTATTAAGATGTTGTATCTTTCTTTTTATTTGTAAATTTTAATTGATGATTAAATAATAATAATAATAAATTGCTATTTATATAGTGCATATTGCAAGAAACTGCCTTTATGCGCTTAACAACAACTAAAAAGGATATAATACAGAAAAAAATAATAATATATATATAGTAGTAAGGTGTGGTGGCAAGCAGTGCACGGAGTCAAATGTGTGTTTGATAACTAATATTGGAGCTTTTGTGTTTTTAGTACATTTTGATGGTAAAATATTAGATTTAAAAATGCCTAGAAAGCCTATGCAGTCAGGCGTGATGTACAGTAACTTACGTCTGTTGACAACAGAGAGCGCCATCTGGCAACGTAACGACACGACCATGGTACTCTATACTATAGGCCTGGGCCGCCTGGTGTAATAAACATTACAGCCATGTCTGCCAATAATTAAACGAAGTGACTATTTTACGGCGAGTCATGAAGATAGCTCCCAATGCTATTCTTACGACAGCTAGCGCATGCATGATAGCGTCGCTCGTATAAAAATTGAGAAGGCCTAGGCATAAACCTAGGCCTATACAGTCAAATCAAAAATCCGTACAGTTGTGATGGTTTCAGTAGGCCTAGGATAGGCCAGGCCCTACTGTAGGCCTAGCTAGTCGTCCTGCAGCGCACAACAAGTGACAACTTCATCAACATCATCAATAACATCATCCCAATCCATCCAGCCGATCAGCATCCTTCGCGCCACCCACATCACTGATCGTCATAATTAATTACTAGTCTTAGGTTAAAATCAGATACAAGTATAACAGTTACTAATTGATTAAAACAATAAAACAAAATGTGAATGTTACTAGTTACCTGTAAGTATTAGAAGTAGTTAATTCTAGTCTTGAATCTTCTTGATTTTCAGCAGATCTGTTATCTTCACAGTCCGCCATACTTTACATAGCGCCCTCAATACCCAAGAAAGTTCGGCCAGGGTGAAAAATCGACTGGAAAAATTTGGTTTGCTATCCTTGGGGGGTTTTTTTTCTTTCTTTTCTTTCGTTTTTCTGGGAATTCTGTTTTGATTTATTGATTAAAAATATTCATAAAAGAGAGTTAGAACAATAGAATCAGTTAAATTACTTATGTTTAATATTTTTGATGTTTATATTTCTTAATACTATTTCCGAAGCAGTTTAAAAAAAAACTCAAAAAAAAAAAAAATAAATAAATAAATAAATAAATAAATAAAATAAAAAACAAACAAAAAATTGTTATTTACAGTTTAATGCTTGTGTATTTTTACGTTATTGTACGCACACTATATGTATAGCCTACTTTTTAATATTTTAATGATTCTAAATTATTGTATGGAGTCACTGGAGTCATTATTCATATTCTTTAAATTTTAGATATTTTTATCGATATGTCTTTGTATTACTTTTAATGTTTTCCATCAATTTACAAGTTGAAGTTTGACGATAGTTCGTGTTTATCAAATAAAAAGTTATAATCAACGATTAATTCAGGGAGGAATGGACATTTAAAAAATAATAAATTCTTATTACTGAGCAGACAGATATAGGAATAAGGATTTTAAAGATAGCAAGTAAGTACCGGTAACGTACTTTTGTTCCCCATCACCACACCATCTGCAGAACGTATTCCTCCATTAAAGCCTTCTGTTTTTGTTCCTGTACTATATACTGTACGGCGGTTCTCAAACTAGCCATCCCTTCTTGGTTTCGTTTGAAAACCTTACATAGCGCCCTCTAAAACATTTCGACCTTTTTCGCTTTTCAAAAGCTAGCTCTCATCTCAAAACTTCATTCATCTGATAATGATAGGTCCCAGCTGATGGTGAGCTTGTTGTGGTCACACCATCATCTTCTTCAAAATGTGGAGACATTTACGAAAATTATGTATTGTGTTTCTTGTATTTTGCGTTCCGCAAATTTTGCTTCTAGTAGGACTCACTTCATTCAGTAACAAGAATGATAAAAAGATGGATCTGTTTGTGTCTCATGATGAACCGCGGAACGGTGACGATATGGCGGTGGCTGTTGTTGGCCGTAGACCCTACGGTAAGGTGAATTAATTTTACTTTTTTTGAGGTTTTTGTTGTTGTTATTTTTTTTAAATTAAATTTGAAGATAGAGTATATGTATTTAAAAGGTCTATGCCAAGTATTTATTATTTGATGATAAAATGGCAAAATTATTCCACACGTAGGCCTAGTGAAAAGCGCGCAATGTTGATTAACGTACGTGTGCGTATTATTATTATTATTAGGCGTGATATAATTCATTATTAATTATTTAGATATTAATATTAGTATATTTAATTCAACATTTTTTCATTATATAATTATTTTTGCCTCCAACAGTTAGGCTATGTGAATAATTGGTGGAGCGATTCTCATTATTTATGAATAATTAGTAGCAAAACATTATTTATAAATAATTGTATAAATAATTGAAGTGCTGAAGAAAGTCATTAGGCCTAGGATGTATAAATAATGATTTTACTCATACATAGTCATTATTAATGTTTTTTTACTTTAAATTATTTTTAAAATAATGTTTTGCCACTTTAAATTATTTATAAATAATGAAAATCGCTCCACAATCTATTTATATATATTAATTGTTAGGTATATATACATATTCTTTTTTTGTTTTTGCAGCGTATTTTTAATTGATGCCTAACAGTGGCAGCTGTAGGATATATTTTCTGGGGGGTGGTGTGCTAAGCTGTCTGACAGGAGACTGAGTGAGATAAGAATAACTATGACCGAGCCGGATGGTTGCAAGGGAGTCCCCATCTCAAATTAAATTTTGTTTAAATAGGGACCTATGGATGGCCCAGAATGGCACTCTCAGAATCTGTTGCGGCCATGGTTTGGCGTTGACCTAATTTTTTTTGTTTTGACTGCCCGACAAGCTCTGACCGGTGGGGGGAGGGGTGGAGCTTGACCTGTCCGATGGCACCGCCCCTGATGGAGGGCCATTATTGAATTGATACATGGGCCTACATACAGGCAGGCCTAGCCTAGAGGCCTAGTTTATTTTTTTTATCTCTCAATGATATAAGAATGAGTAATATAATTTGAACATAATACTAAATGTTGTCACTACTGTATATATAGATGCAAAGAGCATGTTAATAGTGATATTTACTCATGAGTTCTAGCCCCAATGGGAATCAATCATTAATCTATGTTACTGGAGCAGAAGCAGTAGTAACTGATAAAGAGGCATTCACACATACGGTAACACAAATACATATTAATATACTTCACCATAGCTATGTAAGCTATGTAATATTAAAGGGATATTCACATAAAGCACAATTTTGTACTAAATCAATTACAGTACTAAAATGCATTAATAATGGCTATGTAAGTATTAAAGGGACATTCACATAAATTAATGTCATAATTAATTTGAGTCCACATTAATTATCTCATGCCTGATGAAATACAAACATCCTCAGCTTTTCCATGCATGACTGCCTATGATAAAAGCACATGTATCAAATGCAAGGAAACACCTGCTCAGCTGCGGATAGTTAGGATGTTACTATAAAAAGTTAGCTCATGGGAAAGTTACTTTGAATGGTGACCTTGCTTGAACTGGAATGTTTGAACACAGGTGAGAGTATCACAGGACTAATTGTTGGAGTATGTTGATTAACTAGCTGATAGGAACCCCAAATTAAAACCATCAAACATGTTTTTGTTGTTTCACTCTCATGCAGTAGTAAAACATCAATGGCCAGTGGCGGCTTGTAGGCCAGAGCTGGGGGACGGGATTCCCCCTCCCAACAATGAGATTTTTTTAAGAATAGCAATCTCTGGATGGCCGGAAATGGACATATATGTTGGCTTGGTATGGGCCTATTTTTATATTTTTTTATGGTCTGACTGCCTGACAAGCTCTGTCCGACCGGGGTGGGGGGGAGGCTTGACCTTTCCGGTGGGCCGTCAATGGCAAAGATACTCCAAATGTAAAGTTTTTATGAGAAGTTAATTTTTTGTTGGAAGAGAAGTTGAGTCAGAGAAAGTGTTTTCGATATTCAGTCAGGTAAAATTTATGGTTTGGAATTTCGTCTGCATAGGTTTCTCTCTCAGTCACTGAAAAATTACTGTACCAATTACACGATGTAATTAAATTTGATTCTCCTTAAACCGAATTTTACTTTTAAGCTGTAGGTAGGCAATTGTTTTTAATCATGAGAAAATTCCAAGGACCTTGTGATTTAATTTACAAGCATCATATATCTATCTGCCAGACCAAATCCCCATAATTTATCAAACATTAAAGCCCCATTCCCGGCAAAATTTCACTAAAAACTGACTTTTTTTAGAAAATATTCATTTGCATTAATTATTATAAATCATGGAAAAATATTGGCATGAATTTTAGTTTTACGCAAAAGAATAAAAAAAATGAGAAATACAGACTATTTCTCATAAAATATTACCATTTTCTGGACGAATTCATCGTTACTAGGCAAATTCAGAGGTTGTAGATCGCATCCACTGGAATACTCTCATTCTTATGTATACTTTTATACAGTCAATAAAGTGCGCCCTCTCTAATGAGATTAGTTTTTGTACTTCGTATCTCGCACAATGCGGTCGTTCGATTAAAGCTGAGATATGTTTGTTTAAGTGTCAAAATCTCAGTCAAAATCAGTTTTTTAACAAATTTGAAATAATTCCTATGAAATATTATATTTCACAAGTGTCAATTCTAGCAACGGAAAATATCATGTCGCCCGTTTTTATGTGTGATAACAGAACCTAAATCAAGGTAAGGCTAGGCCTAGCCTAGCAGCGCTGGATAGGCTAATGTTTTCGGCACCTACGATATTTCTTCTCACGACCTATCGCAAAATCAAAATGAAATATTCATCCACATTTATTTTTTGAGTGGAACACAAAAAAATCAAATTTCAGTCTTATTTTACATTTTTTTCATTCTTAGGAATGTCTAAATTCAGTTAAACTAGCAATTCCGTATTATATTTATAAATATTTATAACATTATACAAAAATTAGATTTTTCTTAAAAACTGCATTTTGCCGGGAATGGGGCTTTAACTGGTGCAGTGTATTAGCATAGCCCAGATACATTTAATATCCTATTTATGATATTCAAACTAAAACTTTTAAAATATAAGTGTGTGTTTATCTCATGTTAATAGATTGACATGTAATCGAAAATTAATTTGTAACAATTTGTACCATGATATATTGTTCCTTGTCAGTGTCCTTATTTATAGGATATGGTGATTCATTTTACCCCTTGTGTATAATCCATAATCATGGCATCACAAAACTTGTAACCCAATACACTAGCCTGGAGAAGGACATGCAAAATATGGTTGCCATGGTAATTGAGTATTAAACTCCTGAGAAATGGAGGAAATTTGAACTTCCCAAATGCCTAGATATGTGGTAACAGTAACTCCATGTTAATTGCTATATTCAAAGAATAAATTTAATTGAAATTAGCATAGATCAGGCAAAATAAAAGAGATACTCTATGTGGCAAAGACAAGCCAAACCAGTCACTCGTCGCAAATTGTGTTTCAGAGAAAATAGCAAAAACATGCTAGAATGTAAAAATTTTTTTAATCTATTTTATTTCACTAAACTAAGTTTCATGTATCTATACATCATGCTGTGCTGTTATTTTTCCCAATTTCAATGTTAAAACAACACTTTTTAATGATTTTATAATAGTTTCTGCATGAGAAATGCCTGAAATCATAAACTTTGAAGGCTGGTTTCTCATATATTGTTCTTTAATCAGCTCGATGGTTAAATGCTTGTAACTTCATAAGGAAATGTCAGATTTGAATGATTTTTTTACCATTTTATAGCTCTTATTTTACTCTTTAACACTGTATTAATAACTCAAAATCGATGTTGCGACGAGTGACTGGTTTGGCTTGTCTTTGCCACATATTCAGACTTTTTTTATTCGAGGAGGATGAGGAAATTTGTATAGTGGCAGATACCACAAATAAGCAATATTGTACACTGTACTAGGATTTGTTAAGGTCTTTCTCTATGTTTTTATGGCTGCTCTGTGTGTGCAGTTTGTAAACTGTGTTGTTTCACCATGGAGGAAGAAAATAATGGTTTCACAATGTGTCTCTTGATAAACTTACTTGATCCTTTTAAAACATGTTTTTTATTGAGCTGTTGAGGATGTGGCACACCTTATAACCAGTTTTTATTATAGCTTGTTCTCAACTCCAAACAGTCATTACTCAAATTTAAAGAGTGCAAAAAAGTGCTTTTCAGTCATGTGCACTTTTCTTACCATTTCTATATTCAAGGGCAATAGAAAGCAGCCATTTTGTAACACAATCTTGTTTTTCTTTTGTTTTTCCTATTTGTTATTGGCTTATATTTTGTAAATATTACAATATCCTACATTACCATAATAAATTGCTGTTTCAATTAGGCCCATAGCACAATCATAAAACAGACAAACCTATGTTTTTCCAGGCCTGACCAACCCACAATCTTGAAATCAATGGTTAGGAAAAAAGAGATGCCCAAAATATCCAAGTAGGATATGATGGTATTTGAAAAAGTTACATTTTCAATCTTTAAATATTAAATGTGACACCGTAAACATAATTATATTTTTAGCCTTCTGACTACTGTTTTATCAAAACTCCATGGGGTTTGTAATAGTTAGCAATGAACCCATTGGCCTATAAAACAGTTAAAAAAGTTCCTGACCGGCTAACCCTGACTTTCAGTCATCATTGCTTTGGCAGCATCTGGGAGTGTGGGTGTGTGTTTGTGTGTGTGGCCTATTAGTTAGAGCATTTACACATATAAATTAGCAGCTAACTTCACACACACATCTGGTCTCAGATCCCATCCTTAATCAGGGAGATTCTGCTCATTGGCAGTTTCTGGGGCTGCCCCTGGTTGTTGAACCATAAAAGAATTCAGTAGGAAATGCTTGAATACAACCAAGTTGAAAAGTCTATTTATACAGTAATGCTCTATTCCTTAGGTAATTAAGAGGAACAAGGAGAGCCTATCCGATTGATGAGTACAAATATTGATTTGTAAGCAGTTAGCCCTGATGTGTTTACACCTTAGACTGTGTACTGTGTAACATAAGAGATGAAAACACCTTGATAGAGAAAGATAAACATTTGATATTTAGGAAATAGAGTCTGATAGGCTTTGATTGTAGTAAATTCTGAGGGACTAACTGCTTGAAAAGTAGCGGGGTTTAGCTAGTGGAAGGCTGAGGTAAGGGTACAGGCCCATGGCCAGTAGGTATAATCACACATTTCCCCCCTGCAATTATGTCAAAAAAAGTATATCAAATTTATTTATTTATTTATTTGTGACACTTCACCTTTGTGTCCGTGGCACTCACAGTCAGTGGTGCGGTCTTGCAAAATACACAAACGAAAAAGAAAAAAAGAGAAGAACCAAATTGTTTTGTGAAAAAGTTGATGTTGATTAAATCATGTAGGTTTAAATTAAATCAAATCTGATCCACTCGCACAGCACCTATTTGTGCCATAACATTAGTATTTTAGATTTTTGTACCTGATATTGCTAACTTATTACAAGTGCTCTTTTACCTACTGTATTACCTAACCTTATGGTCAAGGAATCAAACCTGCGATTTGCTTTGTGTCCTTGGGCAATGCACCTAACCTAGAGTTGTCTCGCTTCACCCATGAGTATAAGTTTGTAGCTGGTTATTAGTTTAAAACATCAGTGCACTGATCTAGCTAAAATGTTATGGAATTCTCCCCTGGGGAGCAGAGTGTTTTCTTAGGTGTTTGATCCTTTGCGCGGGATAATAATGTGAAGCGCCCAAAGGCCTTATTGGCAATGTGTGGCATAATAAAACTATCATACTTTTATTTTTATGAGGGAGAACATTGGCAAGGAAGAGAATATTAACTACAGTACTGTATGTGTGGTATAGGAAGGGAGTTGGCAGTAGTACATTACTATATTAATCAGTAGCAACAGTCTTTTATGGATTTTGATGACCTTTAGTTTATTTAAAGATTGCATGTCTTTTGTGAAATATTTGGAAGGCCTCAAAAAGTAGTTAAATTCTTCATTTAAAAGTATTAAATAAATCCAGATTAAAGGAATTCAGTTTTGTTCATACATTAAATGCCAAAATCATGCTTAGGCCTGTACTAGCAAATTAAAAGCCAATGCAGATATAGGAACTTATTAATTATTATGTCTGATAATAACTTTTTTTTTCATTTTTCGATTGAAGGATAAATCTAACTTACTACACACGTAGTAACCAATTGAAATTGAATTTTTTTTTTTATTGTTTATTTAGTAATTTTTTTTTTTTTTTTTTCAAGATTTTTATTTAATCACAGACAGTATATTTAATTTGATAGCAGAATATTAATTAAATGTTAGAAATGGATAGCTTTTTACAGCACTGTACCCAACACTGATGCCTCTGTGTTAAGGGATGTTTGTTATTGTATACTAAGTGCTGTGACAGTCCAATGATGGTCAGTTTTAATGCCTTTTTAACACTTTCTCAAAAAGGTCATTTAAAGTAGGACGTCAAAATCTTACATTCAGTATAAAATGAAAGTCTCACTGTCTTGTGTAAGGAAGATCATAACTATAGATTGATTTGGACACTTTTGTTATTTAGATCTTCAACTGCACTTTCACACTTTAAAATATATTGAATAAATAAAAAAAGTGATTAAAATTCCCTAGATCATGAAGAACAAGCTTCATCTGTAAACTCTATGTGTGATGCGCATCATTTATACTTTTTAAAATTGAAAGAAATTATAAGTATAAAACAATAATTGGGAAGAAAAAACAGCTATTTATTAAGAAAATGTATAACCACTAATCCAACATTTAGACACTTCACATTTTGTAAAATTGAGTTTTTTTTATATGCAAACACCAACCTCGTACATTATGTACCAGAACATGTACAATATATCCCTTGCTTGTTATTTAATGCAGGCCTAATTTATTGTTATGGAGGCCTATTATATTAAATATATTTTACAATGTATATTCAAGCTGGACTAAATACTAATTATAATATTGAAATAAGAGAGGAAGAACCTGTATAATATACCCCTTGGTGCTTGTTATTTAATGCAGGCCTGATTCATTGTTATGGAGGCCTATTATTAAATATATTTTACAATGTGTATTCAAGCTGGACTTCATAAACAAGCTTCACACTTTCCTGAATTGGAGAATTGATTGATGCATCTCCTACACATGATACCTTTGGGTTAATACAAGAGGATTTACTAGACCTACAGTAGCCATCATAATCTTCCTCTCATATCTCAAATTCTATCATCTCCTCTAAGCACAGGAGATTCACATCTGTATTCAGTATGTACATAATATTATGTACAAAATCTATGGCTTTGTAAAACTGTTTAGTTGTGTATATTCTGAATGGTTTTGTTGTAGTAGGCATGGGTCACAGCAGTAATGTTCTGTCCACACTATAGTATCAAGTTTTAGTGACAAGTATTGTGTGATTAAGTTTGCCCATATATGGGCAGGATCTTGATTAAGTTTGCCCATATATGGGCAAGATGTTGATTAAGTTTGCCCATATATGGGCAAGATGTTGATGTCATTATACTGTATTTACCAATAAAATATGATAAATCAAATTCAGATTAATTTTATTCTTCATGAAATTATAGTGAAATAATAGCGAATGTGGAATTATAGTGAGTGTGAAAACACTGCTTAAGTTTTGGGCTTTCTGCAAATGAAGGATCTGCGACTGGTCACATTGCATGTTGTCCCTGTGGAAGCTGTGTGACACAGTCAGGCTGCAATCAGGAGGTTGTGAATATGAGTCCCATTGCTTGTCTGCTTGGGTACTCTGTATTGCCTCTATTCACCCACAAGTATAAATGGGTTCCTAGTAGGAAGCTATGACCTGGAAAAAAATTTGTAGTGCAATAACTATGAATACTCCCCAGGAAGTGGAAGAGTTTGCGTATTATGTGTAATTTATTTTGTATTCAACATCGGGGAGTATGGGGAGCGCTTCTAGAGCAATTCTTTTTAATAAATGTACGGTATGCTACAAAATCCCATATAATTAAATGTGAATAAAAAATGAGTATTCACGAATATAAAGAATTTCTCAAACTGTCCATCAATGCCTAGGATATTAAGTATAAAATAAAAGAAAAATCTTTAATAGTTAATAAGAGTTGATCTTTTTACTTAGATGACAGAGGTGGTGATGGAGTACTTGTGGCACCTGGTATTGTACCTGATACAGTTAACATGGCCGCCAACATCCAGAACAATAAGAACAAATACAAAACTCTTGCAAAGGATAAAAAGATGATTATAAAGAAAATAAAAGACAAACTACAATTAAAGGACACCATCTTTAAAAACCATGAAAAGATTAGAATCTTAAAGGAGAGCAATAAATTTAAACAACTTGAGGGTGATCTTTATAACAGCTCAGTTAGTTCGGAGAGTGACTCTATTTGCATCATCCCTAAACTGAATATCCCAAAGGATATTTGTCCGAAAAGCATTGCTTGGAAATGCAATTTGACACCAACGTTTTCGCTCAACAATGGAAATGGGTGAGTATAACATGCATATTATAAGTATACTGTATATTTTAAATAAGTAAATGTAAAAAGCACCATGATATAGCTTAATTTGAACCTTTATTTCATAGGTCAGTTCAAGTTAGCTGCGATGGCGATTTTCGTGTAAATACCATCGACAGAGCCTTGGTTGATGAGGCGTTGGAATTTAAAGTCAAGCCTGCTCAATGGAAATACTACAAAGGACCTGCAGTGATCCCATTCAATACAGAGTACTTAGATATTGCTTGCAAGACAAAGAGGTATGTCTATTCTTATATCAATTGTAATTACTTGATTGAGAACCCATCTAACTAGGGCAAGACTTTTTTATACCTTGTTTCGTGAACCTGCCGAACGCAAATATTGATGATTTCAAATAAAAATAAAATTTTAATTTTTGGCCAGTTTGGCCACAAAAAATGGAAATTTCAGAAAAAAATTAAAGTTTTTTAAAAATTGTTATTATGCCCTCCGCTGCCATGAAATCTCCAAAAATAAAATATGTATATTTCTTTATAAACTTGAAGCATTTAACATTTTACATTCACCAATAAAACATTTTTTTATTTTCTCCTCCGTCTGGATGTTTTTGGCAAAACCATTTCCTCCAATGATCTTTAAAAAAATAAGTACGCGAAACAAGGAATAAAAAAAGTCTCGCCTAATTATGTAGATTCATATTTTGTTGCACCCACCTCCCCACCCTCATTTTAATAGCCATACAGGGCATAGGCCTATAAAGAGATTAAGACCTCCTTGGTAAACCTGCTTATGCTGTAAAAAAAAAAAAAAAAAAAAAAAAAAGATTTCATTAGTTATTATTATTATTATTATGCTCACCCTGACAACTACTTATAAGTAAATAAATCAAACATGAATTATCAAATAAATATTCTCCTTCTCCTAGCTGTTAAAAGTGACATACTGAAACTCTTCTACATTTATTCTCCTCAACCATTACTGCAACTTCCCTCTTTGGTTTCAATCCAAATAAATTTTATTCTCAGGCCTCCGGGTAATTTTTGGTTTGCCTCTTTTTTGGCTATCTGGGGTTCATGATACAGTGAATCTATTTTTAGTATAGTTTTTATCTCCTACTATTCCTAACCGCCTCTGTATTCTGTTGTTCTTTGCTTGCTTTTGTGTTTGTCATGTGGTATAGTCATCACTTGGTACTTTTATTAGCCAATGTGTCTTCATAATTCTCATGTATCTCTTCTGAAATGTATTAAAACAACTTTTCTAGTGGACTTTCCATTGTTTGTTTTTAGTTTCAGAGAAAGGGACCACCATAATTATCACACACAATTCGTACCAAAGAAGAAATTGAACATGGAACAATCTAAGAAGCTTAAGAAGCACCTGATGACTGTGCCGGGCTGGGAACCACTGTCTATCCTAGTTGTGTCCCTAGATTCACTCTCCAGAGCACATGCTCATAGGCCCTGTGGTCTGCCGAAGACCATGAAGCTGCTGAGGAGTCTTAAGGGAGATGAGAGTAAGCTCTTCATTTTTATAATTTCTATTTAACAAGCTCATGGTCCGTTTAATACCAGAATTAAATATTTTTGACCTGGATTTAAAACCCTGGAAGACCAGCATCTTATCAATATCAAAATGTAGCTATTCTACAGTATAGCTCTATGATATTTATATAGTAATTTATACTTTTACTTAAAGAAGTTTTCTTAAATTAAATAAAATTCATATAAATAAAGGTAATAACATAAAATAAATTGCTGAATGTTTAATTGAATAGTTCAGTATTCTTGGCAATAAATCTGAGCACAAGAACACAGGGGTGAAGATTTTTCAATTTAGTAGAAAGAGAAATTGAACTTTCGGATCTACCTTACGCATCTGTCACTGAATGCTTGCTTGTAAGATGTTCAAACGTAGACCCTGCCAAGGGATAAAAATATTGGCAATGTTATTAATATTATTATATGTCAGAATTCTTTGACTTTTGTTAAGTCAAAATGACAGTACTGTCAGTAATTATGTTCTGCATATCTTTTTTCTCAAGATTCCTTTCAATCATTCCTGTTTAACCGATTCAATTCTGTTGGCAAAGTCACCATTCAGAACCTCACTCCACTTTTCTCTGGTCACTTATTTGAGAATGAAGATATAGAAAAAGCCAGAAAAAAATTGTAAGTATATCTTTGCTTGTTAAATGTAATTGCATGTACAGTAATTAAATTATGCAATACACTGCCTTTTTACATCCAATCACAATGTGGGATCTTTTAACCTTCTGAAGATTAAACTTTTGGAATGTTGATTATATTTCTGTATTTACTCTAGAAATTTTAATAAAATAATAAAATGCTACTTCCTGTAACTGTTCTTGTTTATATTTCTCTGTTCAGAGACTCTGTCGATATTCAAGAATGGATTTGGCAGTATGCGAGTAAACGAGGGTACATTACGAGTTATGGTGTAGACAACACCAGCGGTATGATGGGTACAAAAACAAAATGCAACGTATGTATATGGAATTTGAATCAAGATTTGTATATAAAACAAACTAGAGTGTGTACTAAGCAATGCACATAATGCATCAGTGTCGACATGGGCAGCGATTCACCATTATAATTATAATAAGAATAAGTCTATTCCTTTAAAGCGCATTCCACAGAAAGGCCCTAATGAGCTTTACAACGAAGAACAACAAGTAGTAAATATATTTGACTACTTAAACTAAACACAGTTCCAATATGCATGTGCGTTATTGGTATACTGTAGGTGTCCAGGACAGGACTCCACCCACCAATGTGGAAACAACATCACCATCCCACCCAGGCGTACAGTATGTAGGCACTCTGGGCTCATGTAGCTTAACCACCTCAGAATAAGCCGTTGGCTCTACTACCGTGCACTGGAAAAGACAACGATGTCTCGAGTAAGGACCATGTGGGGCCCAGCTCTGGACAAACAATAGCACCATCAGCTGTAAAACCTTCCCAGATAAAAAAAATTAGGAGACATATCATGTGTGTTCTGCATTACATTGTATTGTATTAGCAAGCAAGGAAATATGTAGATGTATTCAATAATAGGTCATGTTAAACTATGGGTGTCTGCATTAGCTTTAAAATCAGCACTTTAGTACTCTTAATATATTTTGGAGTGCCCATGAATGGCGAGTTAGTTCAATGGTAAGGAATTGGACTTTGGTAAGATTCGGACCAAATTTTGAGACCTGCCAATGGTATATGTATAGTGTTGTTGGATATGACTGCTCCAGTTGCCTTGTTCCCCAAATGGGACATTGAGCTGTTGATCCTATTTGCATACAATTTAAAGAGCAGTGGATTGTCTCCAGGTGTACTGACCACAGTAGGTCATAGTTCAACATTCATTAAAATTTAGATTTGTATCAAGATGGTGAATTTCTTGCGATGTTGGCAGAGGAATTATACAGTAGTTTGATGCATGTGTACTCTGGTTCCAACATAGATGTATATGGTCAAAAAGAAATAATAATACCCAAATCAAAAAAATTTTACTACAGATCAATAAAATAATAAAATCTCTACAATATCACATCTAATACTATAAAATAATTATGACAGTATTAAATTTGGAAAATGGTATATCAGCTTAAGCTTTCCCCCTTCCCCCCCCCCCCACCATTCAAAAAGAAATAATAATACCCAAATCAAAAAAATTTTACTACAGATCAATAAAATAATAAAATCTCTACAATATCACATCTAATACTATAAAATAATTATGACAGTATTAAATTTGGAAAATGGTATATCAGCTTAAGCTTTCCCCCTTCCCCCCCCCCCACCATTCCACTTCCATTATCTGCCACTGTCCCCTTGTATTGGCAAGTCATAGATATTTTAATACAGAAAAATTGATTTGTCGCCAGAGCTTAGGTTCTTGATCAGTTTTAAGTTGAATGAGTAGTGTATCGTTAGTCAAGTTTCCTTGTTGAGTTTTATGCATCTTCACTAAATGGAACTCCAGGATGATAATGTGATACACAATAAATCTTTCCTCCTTAAACATGTCAAATGGTCTACTATACTTATACCGTATAATATATCACACAGGCTATCCAATGATTTATAGCATTGCAGGTGATTTAATGCTAGGTACTCAGTATATCAATCCCTCAGTTCTGTTGCACAGTGTTCCATATACTTATCATCTCTTATGTATGCTCTTTAAGTCCTTCAGATAGATAGAAAATATAGTCTAACCAATGTTTGTTTTTTTTCGCATCATGTGAAATCTCAATAATACAAAATTACATTGAAAACTCACAAATTTTTTTTCATGCAGTCTATAATAATTTCCTATAACATTGCATGACAAGAACAAGATGTCTCTGTTACAAACATGAGTAACATATATCAAGCATCTTGTTCCTCCAGGGATGTGTATTACATCTTGTATTACAATAATAATAATACAATACTAGCTGATTTAACCATAAAAACTGAAGACTTGGAACATTTAATAACCCATAAAAATATGCCTGAATATCATTTCAAAATGAAAAGGGGTAGACTAAAAATAAAAACAGCTGAGGAGTTTACAATAAATTCTTTGAAGATTTGTTTCAGCATGAACTAACAGTTATAATCCAAAGCTTTTCCCAAAACACTATGACTACAGTTGAACGGGTAATATACTAATACTGTAAATCTATAAGCCATGAAGGTATAAATAGGGTTATAAAAAATACTACCTTTTTTCTCTTTAAACCAAACTGCAAATTGTATACAAACACATATTCATGCCATTGCAATAGTCAATGTTTTCATGATTTATTAATTCATCATCAAGAAAACATTGAGATAGTAAAATAACATTTATTTAATAATTTATCCAGGTATAAAAAATACAAAGCAGTAGCCTAAGGTTGAAATTGTTTGCATAATATACAAAGTACATTAACAAATGGTAAACCCTTATGCAAACATAAGCAAGACATGAATCACTTGGCAATTCCTTAGAGTTTTAGATCATGTTCTTAAATATATATAGTATATACAGTAGTAAATCAAACACAGTTGAGATAAAGTTAAAAACTTTATCAAAGTTGGTTTACCAGCTTTAAGATATGAAAATTGTGATTTTGTTTTTTACTATGTAGAGTAGTTGTGTTTTATGTGAGACACTGTTTTTATTTTTAGGACTGTCATTACAGACCACCAACAATACCTCATCGGGAACATGGATGGATAGCCAGAGAAAATGAGAAGGTTTGTACCCAATTGTCATCAATTGCATGTCATAAGGAAGGGGGATCCCCAAAAATGTTCTTGCCCCCCCCCCCCCCAGGAGAAGAAAAATCATTGCGGAAAAAATGATATGCATTTTCTGCATATTATTAGATAATCCACCTATAAAATTGATAAAATAAGCCACTGAAACCCCTAAATTGTCATATTTTTTGGGGGCTTCGCCTCCTGGACCATTTTCGAGATATTTTGAACCACGCCCACCTAGGGCCCCCGCAGCACATTTTACCCTTAAATTTTACCTCCCCCCACCCCAGATTTCAGACTCTGGCGCCGCCACTGTCTGTTGGGCCCTATTAGACAGCATTAGCCCCATTCCAATCCAGGGTCCTGGGATAAAATCCTATAAATTATATAGTTATACCTCTTTGACTAAACAAAACATGAGGTCACCTATATCTTGAACTTAGCAGTGTTAAATTCTTGTTTCAAAGCAATAAATCTGATTATTATAGTGTAACTGTATGCATTGCCTGTGTAGGTGTCACCAGGTGTACTGTCTGGTTTCTGTGATGGGGATCATTTTCTACATGAGCACATTTTGAACTACACGCAAGGGTTTCTCCAGGAGACATACAGAGCCAAATGGGCTGCACTTGATATCAATGCCCATCATAGGTCAGAAATACTGATATATACATTATGATATACATTATTAAATTGCTGTTGCTAAGTATTAATATTATTATTACTATTATTTTTTATTTATTGTTATTAATATTATGATTATTATCATGAGACATTCTCAACAAACAACAGTTCTTTTCAGAATTATCTGTGTAGTGTACCGCAAGCATATGTGATTATTATCATCACCATCATCAGTTTGATTATCATTAATATTATCACCAGTATTTTCATTGTAAAGGTGAAAATCAAATTATGGTCGCCATTGTCACTGCTGTGGCTGTGGCAAGAACAATAATACCAGTAATAGCATATCCTTATTATCATTTTTGTTGTTTTGGTTGTTCCTTTAGTTAATATTATTATTGTCACTGCCATAATAGTAAAGCATTATGATTACTGCTGCAATTATTTAAATGATATATATTGTTTTATTTCAGGATTGAAGCTGAGTCTATCAATCAAGTAGATGAAGATTTGAGAAACTTTCTAGATAATGCCCTGCGTTATAATTACAACTTAGTGGTGGTAAACACGAGTCATTTTATAAACAATCAGTTAACCAATCAATCAATCAATACAGATAAATACAGTATATCTATTGGAAACAGACATATCATTAACATGAAAATCAATCATTAAACAGTCAACCAATTAATAAAGAGATCAATAAACAAGTTAATTACCAAATAGATTAATCAACCAATGAACAGACTCACCAATAAACAGATCAACCAATAATCATATTGATCAATAAATAGATCAATCATTAAACAGTGAATCAACAGAACAATGAATTGACAGACAGTGATGTGAACCATTGATTTGTTTTAGATGGTAATTCTTTATGTTAATAAGTATCAGCAATAATTACCAATCACAAAGGTATGTATCAGGGCACCAATTAAATTTATCTTGTAAAATAATTAAATAGTAATAATGAAATATATTTGCATAAACAATATGAAACGCACTTAATGAATTAGATTTAAACAAAAATCTGGATTTTTGGGTTTATCCTATTTTATCTTCCTCTCTTTAACATTGTTTTCCCCTTTCCAGCAATTGATATCAGATGTCATTTAATTTCAGTTTGTACTTGGTGATCATGGAAAGCCATATCCAAAGGACATGTCTAATCTGGGAGGCACGTACGAGTCACTACTACCATTCCTGTCAATTATTATGCCATCATGGTTACTAAATATGAGGCTGGACATTAAATATAATCTCCTTGTGAATCAACAGAGATACTTGGTAAGATTTAAGATGGTCACTGTGGAGAATGTTGTTGGTCAGTGGGTGGCGGTACAGTAGTGTTGATAATGATAATAACTATAATGATGATTATGCTGATATGATCATGATAGGCGAGACTTTTTTTTATACCTTGTTTCACTAACGTATTTTTTTACAGATTGTCAGAGGAGGGCGGAAAAAAAAAAATTTTTTTTTGTTATTTAGCAAATAGTTTTGCCAAAAAGATTCAGACGGAAATTAAGTTTTTGTTTCCACATATTTATAGAATTACTGAATTTGGATGCAGGTAATTCCATAAGTATTTGGAAACAGAAAGTTACTTTTCTACTTTTTTAAGCAAAAATAGGAAAATAACTTTTTGTTTCCACATACTCATAGAATTGAATTTTCTTAGTTTTGCTTCATAAATTAATAAATTTTTATATTGCATTTAATAGACACATAGAGATTTACATTTAAGTATGAAATCTCTGATGCATTTCCCAAACATGGATGAGGTTTCTGGATTTGTTGGAGAAAAAGCAGTTAATGTATTTACACAAGAAATCAGCAGGTACCTTAGATTATACTGTATATATTTTTAAAGTATTATTTTCTATTCAATACATATTATAAAATAGGATGGTGGTAATGGTTTACATGGAGATGATTTCCTACCGTATTCTTTTCAAAACAATTCTGATGACAGAATAAGATGTGGGTTATGAATGAAGCAAATTGAAAACATAAGAAAAACAAACTCATTATTGATGAGTTCGAGAAACAGATAGTGCGTTTAAGTAGCTGTGTGCACATACTGCAAGTGATTACATTAAAGCTTGCTTTTAAACTATTAGCCCAGTTGAATTTTTAAATCATACATTTTTACACCTTGCAAAGAAAAATACATTGTTTGTATAATAGACATTATTATGCAATAATGTCAAGTTTTGAGACACTGTTGGAAAATTTCAATTCAATTCATTTTATTAAGTCTATCATATAAATAAATATACCAGAAATGTGTATTGAAGCTAAGCAATTAAATGAGAACATAAATAGTTAAAAACATACCTGATACTTTTAAAATAGAACATGAAGCAATTACATTCTGAATATATTTTTATGAAAGAAAGAATGGCTCCTAAAAGGAGTCAAATTTTCAGTTTCCTGAAATATTCTGTAAAATAATTGCTCTATAGTCAAATAGCTGCCTGCTTTGGGATAGGATATAACATTGAACATAAAACGATGATGTCACGATTGACCTATTATAGCATGCCATTTTTCTCCACCTGTTTTTCCCAGGAAAAGAGGTTGCAATGAAGCTGGAATGCCGGCATGGAGCTGTGCCTGTGGGAAAATTAAGGTACAATTTGTGTTCTTACATGGAAATTAAAACATTATGAGAAGCTAGTCCTCAGGGATGTTGTAGTTACCATAATGCTTTGACTTTCAGCAGGTTTCTATTAAACTAGATTTTGATGTTTTGTTTTTAGGCTAGGTTGGGATTTAGGTACAGTAGTATTCGGTCTTGTTTTTGTTATGACTAATGTTTTAGAAGACAATAGTAATTATATATAATACCCCTTGGAACCAAGTATTTAGAATGCATGATTTTTATCTTACAGAAACTTGAGAAAAATGAGTGGAGAATATTTCATACTGAGATGGTAAAATTTGTCATCAATCATATTAATCAAAAACATTCTAAAGTAAGTGCAAAGCCTCGGATATTATTTTAACCGATGTTTGTATTTCATTAGTTGTGGTACAGCAGTACTTTAAGTACTGCCCCTCCCTATCCTGTACTGTAGGTACATCAATTCATGCCTTAGGATACTGCATTCCCATTCTATCATTATCAGTCGCAATTTTAGCTGAAAAGCTTCAAAGACGATATTTTTGAATAAAATTTTATTTGATTCAATTTCACATATGGTTAGGATTGATCAAATGGTAGTATAATATTAGTTACATGGTTAGATTGACCAAAAAACTACACGTATTACAATATTGCATAGATTAATTCCAAAAAGCATTGAATTGTTTTAAACAAATTTTAACATGAATATCTGTTTCTGTTTTTTATTTCTAATTGAAAAATAGAAAGCACTTTTCAAAGCCAACCAAGGAACTAGCATGGAATGGAATCCATTACATGAAACCAGTTGTATAGATATTAATTTTGATAAGATTATAAATATACAAGTCAGGGAGGAAGTTGATGCCAGTGGTCAGAGTTCAACCTACTACCATATACTGTTCCAAGCAAAGGAGTATAAAACAGTGTGGCTTGTAATCCTTGATAACAAATGGGAGATTCATCAGGTAAGATAAGGGACGACAATTAAACAATCAATAAGTTGAGTAATATTGTGATTAAAAACATTGAATATTGTTTAATTAATGCCGAAATTTGTTTGACTGGGCTTCTTACATATGTGTATTCAATAAGAATAGAAAAATTGAAAAAAATAATCTTGCCAAATGTTTTTAAGATCTGTGCAAAAATCTGATTTGGATAAGAAACAAAAAAAATCAAATCAAGTTGTCTTCTAACAAGACATTTATCAAACAGCAATTTAAATATGCAATTCAACCTAATTTAGAGTAATCACAAGCTAACGCTGCACCCCATGGCATCATGGATCAGTGTTTATCCGTTTACCTAGAACAATAATCCATTGGAACGAGCTATCCCAATCTCTAACTTCCCGTAAAATCATTGAAATATATATATATACACAGTACAAAGTATTCAAATAGGGAAAAAATATATGGCTGAACACAAGAGATTAGTTGTAATGGTCTATTTGTAATTAATTTTAATTGTCTATTTGTAATAATTTTTAATTTGTTTTTGACAGCTCAGTCAAGTAACTCGCTATAATAAATTTTATCCATGTGGGGACAAATTAGTTCGATTGGAATTCTGTGTTTGTGATGTCAACAAGGGATTGCCAAACTGACAGCATGTTACACAAGATAAGAAGAGGGAAGTGTAGTGATAAAAAACATTTTAGTATTAAAAGAAAATATACAGGGTAATTTTTCTCATATATAATGTTTCTTGTATGTAACTGTACAGATAGCCTCTAGTTCCTATCAATGTAAAGTCCATCATTAATCTTATAAACTCTGCCACTGATTTCCACTTTTAAGTAACCAAATCTGTTGCTGATTTACTGCTAGGTGGTAGAGTTCCATGATTGATCTTGGGTAGACTGAAAATCTGTATCATTTTTTTGCCCTAACAACATTGTAGTTAAATTCATGTGTGTGAAACATATCTTGCTTTATCACTTTTATTTATTTAATTAAGTTATTTAAAAGAGTTCAAGAGTGGCTTCCGACTTTTAAGACAAGTTAGGTGTGGGCGAGTGATTATGTACAGAAATATAATAATAAAAGATTTATTACAGGTTATCATAATTATATTAAATATAATTAACTTGGTTTACTGGGAACCCAAAAAATCCTTTGTTCATGGGAAAAAAAATGTCCAACAGTATAACATCTACATTCCAGCAAGAGATGGTGACTTATTTTTGTAAGTTTTATTAAATTTGTAATTAACATGGCATTGTTGAATTGTTCTTAAAATGTTGTAATATTATATTGTGTGTGAATTATATCTCGCAGATATATCTTGTACCCATCATTTAATAGATGAATCCAGCAAGTCATCAAAGCAGTTAAACTTGCCTAAAGTCAAATTCAAAATGCATTTGAAATATTATTCGACTTAGATGAAATTTGACCACAGATTTTTAATTAATGGTAAACACAACAATTTGACATGTAAAGTATGATCGACTTAGGCACAGTCGACTTAGGCAAATATAACTGTACAACAATAATCAGTCTGTCCATCCAATAAATCAATCAATCCAATTATCAATCACCAATAAATCAATCTATCCAATGATCACTAAATCATCCAATAAATCAATCCAGTGATCAATCATCTAATATATCATTCAATCATCCCATAAATCAATCAATCCTCCAATAAATCAATCAAATGATCAGTCAATCAATCCAGTGATCAATCATCTAATATATCATTCAATGATCAATTAATAATCCATCATTCAATCCATTAATATGTCAATATATCGATCCATCTATCAATCAACCACTTAATCAACCATACATCGTTCACTCAATCATTTGATCAAGCAATCCATCTGTCATTTAATCAATCAGTCTATAATGATCCTATCAATCAGTTATTCAATCTATCAATCAATTAGTATTTGTATTATTATTGAATGTTAAAATGGGGCTTCAAATATCTAGAATTTTTTCTTGAGTTGGATAAAATAGTGATTGGCAGTTTCTATAGTAATTCTGCTGCTTGATTTTACTGAAGAATAATTGCTTAATTTTAATATTAAGATCTATGATTTTACTATGCAATTTTAGTTCATGATAAAGTTGAACTTGCGTAAGTCAAATCCAAAATGGCATCCAAATACTGTTCGAATTTAACTTACAGATCGTTAATCAGAGAAGAAAAAAAACAGCAATTTGGCATGTAAATAAGGTCGACTTAGAGATTATTTGCCTTAGGCAAGTTTAACTGTATTAACTTAATTATTCATAATTTTTAATTGTAATTGACATTGGCAATTTGAAAAAGAATAAAATAAAAGTAAAGTTTCAAACTGTTCTTTCTTAAATTCATCCATTACTTATTATTTCCAATCTTCAAATTCAACTTCCTCCCAACAGAAGTGCTTCATTAACATGTTATGCATATACTGTATCATTGCATGTTCACTCATGGTACACAGATTATTTACACATTCACTCATGGTTTCAATTTTGAGGCCAAATGCCAAGATGGTCTGCATTTCCCGCTATGCAGTCCTTGATTATTGATGTTCGAATTAAGTTTGCATGATTCATTCAGTTCAAAATCTTGACATTCTTGATTTTTATTACAATANNNNTCCATTGTGCTATTATTTACCCATAGCCTCCGTGC
>NW_022704992.1:2793732-2819854 GCF_011630105.1 Anneissia japonica | reverse complement strand
TATATATAGCTGATTATTTTCAAAGTTGCATATTTAATTTCTAACAACCAAAAAATATACACAAAATCTCTAAAATGTGTTGTGGCTACTGTTTATTAATTTTCCATATGCTTAAATCCACATCAACACATTGTTCAGCTTTCATTCAAACATTAAATAACATGATACATATATTTATATTTTTTTAAATTCCTAATTTTAATATGGTTTTATATAAAATAAATGTTGGAAATAGAGTTATTCAAAGCTTACATGATTTTAAGTTTTGTTATCACTTTCTGAGGATTTTTTTTTCAAAATAGCCAAATAAACTAAACATGATACAGTCAAAGGTACTACAGGTGCAATCAAAGTAAAGATTGCTATTGAAAACTAGAACTTGCTGAGTTTGGAATATAGTATATGCTGTATTTTGTTAAGCCATAGTCAAATCTGTAATGTATATACAATATGGAAATACATTTTGAGTGACTTTGGTTATAGAAAAGGTATGCAAATACTTGACTCTGTATAAAATAAATGACTTATATTTCATTGTTTTTTTAAATGAATATTAATATATTAGCATTTTATTTCGAATTTGGCTCCATTGGTGTTTGAAATTTTAGATTTATGGGTCTGGAACATTGAAAAGGTTTGGAAATGTGACCCAAAGGGTACAATAACTGAATGTGTTTCCCAATACTTTAGTCAAACCTATGAAACAAAAATTATACCCTCATTCTTCCATTTCCTTTTGTTGTTGTCAAATTCATGTTTGTATGTTTTTACTAAATTATGAATTGTCTCTCTGAAGTTAGCTGGAAATATGTGTAACCACATGCAGAAATATACAATAAGATGTTTTAAGAAAGCTTAAAAACTTGATCTACCTGCAAAATTGGCTCTCATTAATTGGCACCCTGAATTCTGGTTATTCGGGTCAAAGGTTATATTTACTTTTCTTTACCAAAAATATAAACATTGCGTTATTTATTTCTTTCTACCTCTTCCTCGATCCATATTCATTCCCCTCATCCCATTTCCCGGTGTCATCCCTCGTCCTCTGCCAGACGGCATTCCTCTTGTTGGTCGGAAACCACGGGGTGCATTTCCCATTTGGCCTTGAGATGGGTCATGTATCTGTTGTCCTCCGTTACTTGTTTGACGGTTTAACAAACTTGATTGAAGGTGGGCTATTACGGTCACAAGAAAATGAAAAATTTTAGAACAGATTCAGGAACAGTTGGGCTAAACAGGCTCTAAGACTTGAAATTTAGGTACAGTGTCTTGTAAGATCGAGATATGCTCAAACAGGCTAAACAAAGACATGTTAGGTGCTTTATGATTGTAAGTAAGTTTGTGATTTCAGGTAGTGGCTCATCAATTACACTTCGTGATCATAGATTGTGATCAACAATGATCATAATTTGTGTTAGTACTTTTAGATCATACTTTTAACACTCAGCCCGCCAAACACAGAGATCTCCGTGTTTGGTAAAGCAACGCTTGACCGCCAAACATGTTTCCGGTTTTTTTACGGAATCCGATAGGCGGAGTAATTACCAACATGTACTAACAATTTGAACACTATATTCAATCTGGACCAAAGTATTTCACTATTTGTTTGTTTACATTAGCGTAGATCGGTAATGCTTTACTTTCACGAAATCGTGATTATATCAGCTTTGTTGTGCGAAATTGCGTAAATCTCCAAAAGTGAGTCATTTTCATGTTACTGTTACGGGTCACAGATTGTGATTAGAAATAAAGTGTTTGGTACCATTGTAATGCTAAAATGTTCGTAGTTCTTGTAGTATTCACTACATGTCAATCTGATCACATACACACTCTCAACGAGCTTCGGAAAAGTGTTAAAATTTGCTAAAAAGTTTGGCAGTGGCTGATACTATTTTTTCAAACACGTGGCTGTCAGAGTGTTAATATTGATGAATATCAACCTAGCTGGAAGAGTTACCCTATTAGTTCTATAAAGGTTGATGAAATAAATAAACTGATAGAATGTGATTAAAATTTTAAAGGTGAAAAAAGGAAGAAAAAAAAAGAAGTTATTGACCGTCTGAAATGCTTCAGAGGTTATTTTCCAGGCCTCAAAAAAAAAAAAAGAAGTTATTGACCGTCTGAAACGCTTCAGAGGTTATTTTCCAGGCCTCTAAAAAACAAAAATTTCATGGCCTCGCTTTCGGACAACTGGATCGCCCCTGAGCACATTTTCTGAGCTGGGCATTTTGCGATATCATACTGTACTTACCTTGTGGTCCTTGATAGTGTGGATGAAGGCCACAGACCGTGTGTGGGGGTGGCATATTTTTTCAGCAGCCTGTTCATTTTGTGATGATCATACTGTACTTACCTCGTGGTCCTTGATAGTGTGGATGAGGGCCAGACTGTGTGTGGGGTGGCACGTTTTGTGAGGTGCTGACAGGATGATTTTGATTAGATTGCTGATTACTAGTTGGGGAGTTGCTTCGTTGATCTTGGAGGTTCTGCAACAATAAGTATACAAATATTTCAGCTTATAAATTTGAAAATTAAACATAAATATTTAAAGATTTTACTTTGTAGTTTTAAGCCAAACATCAAAGCAATGAAAAAACAACAGAACTTAAGAGAAAGAATAATGCTGCTATATTCTTTGACAAAATTGACAAATTAATTGTTTTATAGTAAATTCAGCCGAAAACCTCATTGTTTTGGTCTCTGGAATAAGCAGAGAATGATTTATTTACTAATTGAGATGAAATGACATGAACACATAAAGCTGATATAATATTAGGGCACATCGAAAAAATTATTAGATTATCACTGTTTTAAAAAAAAAAAAGTAGAGGGAGGGCTTTTTTCCCCCTTTTTAATCAGAACATTAGAATATTGCTTTTTATTTTTAATGAGGGAGGGACTGTTTTTATTTGGCAAAAATATTGTAAATATTTTTATTTTATAGAAACTGGTTTAAGTTTATTATTTTTTAAAGAAAATGTATTTCCAGTCACAAAATTGCATTGTTTTTTTAAGCTGTTGAAATAAATTATGCTGCTAAAAATTTTTTTTCTTTATTCCTGCATCAATATTTCCCAAATTTTGACGCGGAACGGAGTGATAATTTAAAGCTGAGCACTGACTGCGTCCGGCGGTCGTTGGCCGTGATTCTACGCAGAACGCAACGACACGATGTGCGTGCATCTGATTGTTTTTAATGACAACCTGTTGAGACTGTCACCGACAATCAGCAGACAGCGTCACGTCGTCTAGTGCGCTCATAAGAAGCGGAGTTGGGCTCGTCGTACGCTGCAGTGAGTGCCCAGCATGACAATTTTTACTATAAATGTGCCCTTAAGAATGATTCAACAACTCTCTTGGATGAACTCACCACTTTTTGTTGGGCTAAAAATTCAGCATTTGGTTCACTCATATTTGGAAGTTCAGAAAATGTCATACAAAACCTTTAAAAAATAAAGGTATATATTATGAAAATAAATTTGAATAAAAAACAGGATTGGAGAGGCCTGTAGACAGAAGGTTGTGGGGACTTCGGAGCAAAAAAAAAACAAAAAAAACAAGACAAGCAGCACCGAGGGGTTGGGAGTGGATCCACTCTCAAAGATATGAGCATTTTCAAGGTAAGATTAGTGAAGTGCTAACAAGGGATAAAAATACCCATGTTAATAATGTCTAGGCCAACACATTGGAGGCAATATAGGTTTTTATTTTTTTAAATGTTATTCATTCAGGCACATGTAATAGGTGACACCATCTTCCACAAGACAAACATAAACACACAATGTTCTCAGTTTGAGGCATGGAATGTGCAGTAGTTTTGATTGCAAAAAAAGAATTGGATACTTACTCTCCTAACTTCTGTATTTTTCCAGACGTTCCAGTGTAGACTGTTAAACAGCCCCTAAATAATGATGCATAGCTAAGAAAAAAGTACAAATGTAGTTTACTTTAATATTAAATGGTAAAACTGCAGTTGACACTTTTGATAAAATATTTAGTCCCTCAAGAAAAAGAATATAACAATGTAAATTCAATATTCACTACACAACATGGAATATCATGAATTTAAATTATTCAAAATAAAATCAATAAAAAAAGTTGAATGGTTTATATTATATGTTTAACTACAAAATATGAAAATTTGGCAACCCTTCTATTTGGATTCTATAAAAAAGTTTTGACAAACATATTGTAGTAACCGCTGCGATATAAAAGCGGCAGTTCAGTAATAACTCAGCTTTGTGGTACAACTGCATATTAAATTGTTTTGATTTATCCACAGGTGTTATTTATATTACCCTTTTGTTAGTCGAATTATATCCCCACTCTGTATAGCTTCACCAAGTTCATCCCATATACTTAAGTTAATTGCTCCAGTTCTGTCTGCAACTTTAATTGATCTTACATCATGACCATCCTTGGTTTTAGTTGGATTTCCTGAAAGACCAGAAAAACAAAACTCATCACATCCATGTTAATTTAAAAACTTGTTTTGTGATTCACTGAGAGCCGTCACTGGCAAATTCTGTAAACAGCATTCTAGCCCTCTAACAAATTTATTACAGCCATTTGAACACAACCCACAATAGTTTGTATAAAATATTATGTATGTGAAGAGAAATAAATAAAAGAACCACTTAAAAAAGAAAAAAAAATATTTACATTGGGATTTATTTGGCCAAAAATCAACTACTTTCGAATCAATCTGCACACTTTTCAGATGCACAGGCTATATACAACACATAACAAGTTTTATTCAAGAGAAAATAATTAAACTTAATGTCAGTGCCATTTAGTAGGTAGTTAGGAGGGTTTTCCTGAAATTGTCAACAATCTTGATGCCAACAAGTAGCATACTACTTCATTCCAGCCACTTTAATGTTATAAAGTTAAGCTAACAAATATTGAATTAATAGTAGTACAACCTTGGAAACAAAACAATAATAGGCCAACCTACCAATATCCAAAACTATGAATATCAGATTGATATTTTTGAAACCAGGTCTCAAATCTTTCACAAATGTGATTTTTGCATCATTTGCCATTTTGTTATATACTTTAATGTTTCTAGGTGTAGGACATATAGGCAAGGACTTCTGTCTGTATCTCTGTCTTTTGTATAGGCTAGGCTTGTTGTTGAATGGCAATCCTGGGCTCAAGCTCAAGTAGTCAGACCAAGGCCTACTGACACTGTAGAGAGGCTAATCGCCTTATTATCTTGTGACGGGCTACAATGAGCCAGCCAGGCTAGACCTGTCACCTAGACTAGGCCTAGTCAAGGTAGTAAACCAGGGGCCTAGGCTTTCCAGCAACACAGAAGTACAGTAACTTGTTTTTAAGCAATATTTATTAATCACAAAGTGTACAATATCAAACATTAAAAAACAAGTTCACGCGCTTCCACAACACAACAGTTAAAAATACTGTACTTTGACAAAACATACGCGAATATCGCACACCGCACACACACTTTACACCGCACATTTTAATAATAACCAATAGTCCGCCACCAGCCGTCCGTCTGAGGTAAACACGCTTGTGATGTATACGATGATGGCGCTCATTATGGTCATCAACTTAAATCATCAATCAAGATCATCATCGATCATCAAAGATCATCATCGATCATCATTAACTTTATATACCAGTGCCAGTAATTGTCCTCATGTTGGCTGACTTCCCTCAACCTTGGAGTTATATAATAAAAGATAGAATGCAATTATTCCTATACATACGATGAATGATGATGGGTAGTCTGTTTAGTTTTATTTTTTTGTAATCACTTTTATTAATATTACAGTGGCACACACCGAAATCATCAGAAAATTGAAAAGAAGAAAGCAACTTAACTACGAAAATCATTACGGGGAGCGCGCTTACGGGGAAAGGTTCGGTAAATAAAGCCAAATGACAACGTTTCATCAAACAAATTCATTAAAATTAAAGATATTATAATAAAGTTAAAAATAATAAAACAAAAATAAGCATTAACCTAAAATACCGGTGGTACTTAGGCATTAATGTTCTTATAGATATTTGATCTTAAATTCCAGGCTTGTTGTGAATGTATTTTTTACAATAGTTATCAAATATGATTGAAAGATTTTCATCTATATTAGACAGATCATCTAAAAATATATGATGTATAAAATCATAGTAAATATAGCGCCACCAATGTCTCAGGAAGAAGACATTTCTGGTTTTGTCGCAGGGACCGAAAATGGATACGATGTAGAAAAAACGAATAAAAAGAAGAGAATATGAAATCAAATTATTTTTGGAGAACTTTCAAGTATAAGGAGATATTAATTAAAATAACGTATGAAGATTTTTTTAAAAGTTTGTATATGTATTTTTATTGAAAATCGTATCGAGAACTTTTATTTTTCACATGTACTATTTAGAACACATCCACTAGAAGTTCATTCTCTTTCGCCACACTCATGAAACATCTTGTGGGAGCACATTATCAGCTAGAATAAAGTGTTTAAAATGCCGCCTAAGAAAGGGCAGCAGCCCAACAAGAAAACTGAACAGAAGAAGAAAGACAAAATTATTGAGGTAACGTATTTACAATTGTTATCTCAACATATTTTGTTTTAATTGATTTATCAAACTTTGGCTGGCGTAGGCCTAGCCTGTAGGCCTACCGAATGGCCTAGCTAGTTCATGGGAACCGTACCAAGGCCAAGATAATAAACCTTTTTTGAATGAAGACCACATTGATGATTGAAAATTTAAAAAAAAAAAAAAAACATATTTTATTATTAATTAGACAATATACTCTTCAATTAAAGCCTTAGGTTTTTATAAACTTTTTTTAGAAATAATATCAAAAGAAATTCCATAAAATAAGTAAAGTAGTGTCAGTGAACACACTTTTGATTTTCCTCAATTAATATGATTTAAATATAACTAACTAGGGCTTATGTCATATGAGAATTTAAATCATGTTTTGACTTCCATGAGGCTTGTAAACTTAATTATGATTATGAAGATAAAACACTCTCTGTCCTATGTATTTTTCCCTTCCATTCCAATCTCGTGTATGTAATGATGCATGCATGTAAGTGGTGAAATGTAAACATAGGGCCTATATCATACTCTACAATACATTTCGTTCTTCTGAGCAAATTGCAGTGTGTCAGAACTGTCTAGTGTCTGCTTATGCCTATTTTTTTGCAAATCCACAAATACAATACAGCCTTGTTTTATTTTTTTGCATATTATTTTAATTTATCTTTGTTACTTTTTAGCTTCTGTGAGCCTCAGTGGGGATTTTAGTCTGCTAGGTGTAATACATTTTAAATCTTTTTTTTTCCCTTTTTAGGATAAAACATTTGGTTTAAAAAACAAGAAAGGATCAAAGAACCAGAAGTATATTCAGACTGTAACAAAACAAGTTCAATATGGAAACCAAAAAGCCTCAAGGGTATGTGTAAATAACCAGTGGTGTAACAAAGATGCCTGGGCCCCTGGCTAATGCTTGTTTGACCCTACTACCCTCGGGGGTTGGGTCTGGCAGCAGAGCTTAGTTGAGTACAGAATGAAGCCCGCCCGCTTCAGCACTTTTAACGTTTAGGCAATATTTTCATTTTTTTCAGACTCTCTCTAAAATTCTGATGATATCCCAGGCCTTTTAGGGTCTGAAGCTCTGGATTTATCAAGTGACAGTGCTGGCTCCGCCCCTGCACAGTGAGCCAATGGATAGTTCACGCTGTATAAAGATAGTTATCAATTGCTATGTACGAGATTTGTCAGGCCTAATTATAGTTCAACCTCAGATTTGAAACCACCTGTGGGACTTTCATCTATTTTAATGATGAAATATATTAGTGCCCACAAAATGTCTTTAAGTTATATAAAACTGATTATTCATTAATTCAGTACCTCTGTTTCTAACTGTGTCTGCTAATTACTTAGGTGGATGAATTACAACAGAACAAAAACAAGAAGGAAGAAAAGAAGAAAGAACAGGAAGAATTAAACAAGTTGTTTAAGCCTGTAACTGCAGCACAAAAAGTTGCCAAAGGTTAGTTCTGCATGTATGATTTATATAGGGTATTGTGTGTCAGTACTAAAATGTGTTGGTTCTTTTGTTTTATATTTCTACATAGATAAAATCTGGGGAAACAAAAAATCATTCATAGCACAAGTTATTAATTTCAAATGAGACGCTGAAACGGTATTTTAAATACAAAGACCTCTCAATCAATTAAGGGTGTATGCAAAGGATATAATCATACATCATTTCTTATTAATTGACAAGGAATTATTTTTAATGATTAAAAATAACTGAATATAATTTTAGTTCATGACAGACCAGTGTTTAAGCTGTCATCAACCTAATAGCCAAATCCTAAGAAAAGCTGGATATTTTCATTTAAAATTTCCCAAAACATAACGGAATTGAAGCATAATCTTCTGTTTTGGTTTATCAAATTTGTATTTGGCTAATTATTTTCATATCGAATTGGCCAAATTGCTAAATATTTTTTTTGTTTTTTTGGCCAGCATAAACCCTGACATACAGTAATTATTTAATGGGGGCAATCAAAAAATGTTGGCAACACAAAGCAGAAAATTTTAATTGACACTATTATATATTTGACATGTTATTGACAGGTGTTGATCCAAAGTCTGTCTTGTGTGCATTCTTCAAGCAAGGGCAGTGTAAGAAAGGTGATAAGTGCAAGTTTTCCCATGATATAACAATACAAAGAAAAGCAGAGAAGAGAAGTATGTACGAGGATGAAAGGGATGAGAAAGAAAAAGGTATGTTGATTAATCAATTTTTTTTTTTTTTTTATTTCAAACAGTTTTTGTGTCTAGGCCGCCTCGGGGGCAAAGACATTATGTTGTCATCTGGCAGTTAAAGATGGCTGAAAGGGTAAATCCGGTGGAGGTGCATGATGGGTCATGTGTCATCTTTAAGTGCCTTATTACTGTAAAAAAGTCATAAAAAATAATACACCACACATTGCCTGATAACCAAATCTCATGTGAATACTTTATTATTTACAAATATAATACAGTAAAGCAATATAGGGCATAGACACACGCTCCTGTTGGGAGCCTATTTTTTAAACAAAAAGACCTCATCATCACCAATTCAGTGTGTGGCCAATCATACATTGCCGTGAATCAAGTAGAGGAAAGTTAATTATATTAATGAATAATAATGTAATTTTTTAACATTCACAGATACTATGGACAATTGGGATGATGAAAAATTAAAGGATGTTGTCAATCAAAAGCATGGTGAAGCAGAGACTAAAACACCTAAAACAGATAAAGTAAGTCATTACCAGATTATTACAATCAATCAATTAACATTCAATGTTCAGTAATGTTGCATTGACTCAGAGGTTTATTGTGGCTACTGAAAATAGTTACTATATGTCATTCAAATGGTTTACAGAGGTAAGTAACTGTGAATCTCTGTACCAGTTGACACCTTTGATTACGAGCCGAATACCAATCAACACTCATAATTAAACTGGCGAACATTTCCGATAAAATACGGGAGGTTACGAATAATAGCGAATTGCATCGCTAACAAAACTACATGACACTCAGCGGATCCTTTTAGTTTTATGTTAGCTACCTGCCTCCACGTTTTTTTTTAAATGTGCGATGCCAAACCCTAGTAAGTAAGTTGTAGGTAGACTATGTTTGATTTTACTAAATTTGACAATTTTAGGACTAGGTGAGCTACTAATCATTTTTTTCTGCTTCAAATTACACTGAATTCCATAACTATCGAAAACCAAAGTCCAGTGAAGCTAAAAAATTTTGGTACCAAAGCCAAGTATTCTTATAAACTCAAAAGTTAAAATAGTTGGAAGAGATACCATTCCATATTTAGGAATTTATCGACCCAAAACATTTCTTTGCTTTCAAGTGTAAGCAACACTCAACTCGTAACCATAAAAGCAAAGGTTATACAGCTTTCAGGAACCAAAAAGTTCAACACAAGAAATGGGCTAAAAACATTGCAGAATGTATGCTGATTGATCCATCATGTTCAGTACAGACAACTATTTGGGAAAATTTTATTCACAAAATTAAACACCCAGACTGCAGGCAAAAAAAGTTTAAAATGTTCAATAAGATGTCAATTTGCAAGTGATAAAAATTTCTTAAAAATACGTTTTCTGTAGTAAACCGTTTTATAATTAAAATAAAAGCCTATATTGCTATCTTGTTACAAAATCGTGGATTCAGATTATATAGTTTTAAATTACTGTGAATGCTTGGAAAAGCACTGCTTTTGAATAAGTGCCATGGCTCTTAATCAAGAGTATATTATTATTACCTTGTGTGTAATTAAAGAATTTGGGATTTAAATACAATTTATACAGTGCTAAGATGAATAAATAACACAATGAAGACACAAGTATTTCTTTATAAGTGTTTATTTACTATGACATTGGACCTATGATAGGCCTACTGTACTACGGAAATGTGAGATATGTAACATAGGAACGGGCATGAAAAGCGCCACACCAATATTTCTTTTTATGAGCACCGCTCTTGAATAAGCACTGCACTGAAGCCTCCAAATATGTTTAAAGCGCCACGGTGCTTATTCAACCATTTACAGAATAAAGACATTTTTTTTATTGCTAAATAAGAAGTGTTAAAAAATAGTATTTGTATATTTTATTATTTAGTTGACTTTTATTATTTAGTTGAAAACTATATACATGACTTTCCTCATATTCACTGGTACAAATGTTAATATTTTTGATAATTAAAATGGATTTATTTAAAAACAAATGAAAATGTTTCTTTCACCACCCAGAAACAAACCTGCTTCTCCTTATTCGGTTCAATTTAAAACAACACTAATAAATGGAATACATTAAAACATACCATACAAACAGAAAAAAAAAGAAACAAAACCAAAAAAAATACAATTCAGTAGCCACATGTACATTTTAGGTTCCTATTTTTATTGTTGTTCTAATCAGCACCTAATAAGCTGAAGTTACTTGACAAGAAATGCTCTATGAGATATTTGACAGATTAAAGTACTTTTGTAGAGCACTATTTTGTAAAGATATTGTTTCAGACTAATATTATAATTATGTATCTTTTCATACATAACTGACAAAGAAAATTGACCAATGTGATCTGTATTCCGAAGTGTCAATCCAATTTAACAACTGACCAATCAGAACAGTTCCAGGAATATATGCTTCTACCGCAAACATGTGTTTACAAAGTCCTGGTGAATGCTTAGCAATAATATCTAAGGGGTGGAGCTTAGCGGAATAGTCCATTAATGACTTTTATTTTTTACTTTTAGGTTTGCAAGTTCTTCCTTCAAGCTATTGAGGATTGCAAGTATGGATGGTTTTGGATCTGTCCAAATGGTGGTGACAAGTGTATGTATAAACACGCACTTCCACAAGGATTTGTGCTCAAGAAAAATAAAAAGACAGAAGATGATGATGATGAGGAGAAGATATCTCTGGAGGAGCTGATTGAGGAAGAGGCAAGTGGCATTTCTGTTTGTACTAAAATGCTCATGATAGCAATTTATCAAAATCATTCATAGACCAATGTAAATGTTTATTTCAATGCCGTTATTTAGGCTTTCCAACTATACACCTTTCAAGTTTCTTCATTTAATAATAATATATTAATAATAATATTATAGTATTATAATTTTATATAAATACATTTATCATAATTATACTTTATATAGTATATACTGAATTATTATATAATACTACAATATAATAACCCTAATTCTATATGGAAACAGCGGGCCAAACTTGCTTCTTCCAATCTTACCAAACTCACATTGGAAAGTTTTACTGCTTGGAAGAAAAGGAAGATAGCTGAGAAAAAGAGGAATTTTGAGGAAAAGATGACAAAGAAAAAGAATGACTTCAAGCAAGGAAAAGCTCTTGGGGTGAGAAAAAAATAATAACAAAAAGTTAAATATAATTAATAATGGAGATTTTTCTGAATGTGAACAGAGTTGCATTTTGGAGAGGGAAAGGAGGACACGTCTCAGTCACCATCTATGAGTGCCCGATGACAGGGAAAACGTGAATCCTGTGAGTCGCAAGAGATTGCGACATAGGGCAGATTCTTGTTTTAATGTTATGATTTCAATGTTTTTACTGTAATACACTATTGTTTATATGTTTTTTGGAAAAGGATAAAAGATATACATAAATAATCATTTTATTGTCTTTATGTAATGAGATTTAATATACTTGTAAACTTTTGGCATTAACAGTAATATATTATTTGAACTATATTAGCTTAGTGGAAGAGAGGTCTTTGAGTTCAAGCCAGAATTAGCTGATGCAGATGACGAGGGAGCAGATGATACCAAATATGAAAGGGAAGTAGAAGATGAGGAAGAAGTGGTAAGTCAAATATGTTTACATTAATGTCACTCTCTCATTGTTTGATCTGAATTAAATTAGCCAATGCTGAGAAGCAAATGATACTAAATAAACAGATAAATGTTTAAATGTTGATTTTTTTTTTAGTGAAAGCAGAGCATTCTTGGTGGTTAAGATGCTTGCCAGTGGCAAATTCTGGAACTCAGAATAGAGGGGTCTTGGGGAGGGAATTTTACACATGGATGGCTTAAACTAGCTCAGCTCCAGCATATTTTGGGTCTATGTCGGGAAATGGTTTTGGCTAATTGTACCTCATTCAGACTTGTAATTGAATTTGTTTTATGGGGAGTGGGGTTCATTATTGCACCATAGGCACATGGCGTATCAATTATGAGTTGCTTTGCTCCCATGTTTATAGTGGTGCTATCTGTTATTAATTTAATTAATTATATGACATTAATTATATGACACATGCATTTATAGGACACTGGTCCAGTAAAAGAAATCACATTAGAAGCAATGGGTAGCTTGGCAACAGAAGTAGACAACACTGGTACTATTTCAAGTGGTTCTCAACGTGAAGGACCAGTTAGTGCTACAATGGAAAATAGTTTACCTGGTGCAAGTCAAATGGAAGGTGTGTATTATATAAGAAGTATAATGATATTGATACACTACTGTACCAGGGATTGACCTCTCTAAATTAGGCAAGTTGAGAGATGAATGACGGCATAAAAGTGATCACAATCACGCGCCTAGAATCGACGTGTGTCCCATGCACACACATACATCATGCACTACAGTCATCAAATCCATAAAGACTTTTTTCCACTAGGTGAATTTATTCACACAATCTAAAGTGTCTGTTGGCTTCCTGAGCTCCGATTGGTTGCGCTTTTTTTTCGCTTCGCAAAAAGTAGAAACAGTTTCGAAGTACTGATAAAAACTCCAAAAAGTGAATGCACATGCGTGAATAAATTTGCTAGTGAAAAACAGCTTTATGCTGCTGTGTATAAGAACGTAAATAATATTTTTTTTTTAATAGTTTAAAATGCGATTGATTTAATTAGGATGTGACTTATGTTTCTACAGATGAATCGTCAAAGCTAGGAATGGCCGGAGCATTGCCTTCAGATGCAACTCAAGTTAATGGTGTACCAATTGATGAGGGAGTATTCGCTGGTGAAGATGTGCCCGTTGATGAAGATTTATTCACAAATGAACTTGACGATTTAGATGACGAATTAGATGGGATAGATTTGGACGATTGATGTGAAAGTACGGGATGGGTTGTGGCATTGGAATAAACATGTAAAGTGGAAAGTGACACATGTCGAAATGAGAAATTTTTTAATAAATATTTAAATATCATTTATTGATTGTAATACATCATGAATAAAGTGTTGTTGCTATTACATCCATCACTGTGCCCGTAATAAAGGGACAGATTTTCATAATTTGGCATTTACTTTAAATCTAATACAAAACACATAACGTGTTGCATGTCAACATAAATTTTGTTTGGCTAGTGCATATATTTGTCTATTAACCTGGTGGTCATGAGAGTAAATCATCAGTTCAGCAGGTGGTAACTATTTTATTGTGTGTTAACTTCTTGCTTGATGTATAAGTTACCAGAAAAATACTGAAATACTGCACTCAATGAAAAAAAAAATTGTCAAATATATTATATACACCCAAAAACCTGCTTTGTTATGTGTGAAGATAATTTTATTTCTTAGGAAAAGTATGAAATAAATACCCAAACGTCACAAAAAAATTACAAGGTGAAAGACTTCATTATGAAACTAATTGTGTGTTTATTAATCTTAGTCAAACATTCTGCGGTTTTTGTACAAATGCTTTGTTACCAAGCACCTTCACAACTATAAGCGAAAAAAAGTCTTGCCTCCAAATAATCAAACATTTTGCTATTACACCTTGAAACCCATTTTTGTCGAAACATGACTACTTATTAAAATTGCTATAAAAAATTAATTAAGCTATGCATACCATGGCTTAGCTGTGAAGGAACTCTTGACGTATAAACTAGTCAGTAACAAAGGAGCACTGTCTGCTGATATATTAAGTAGAAAATGAGAATGATAGACATTGAGTGAAAAACAAAATACAGTTAAGTACAAAGATACTACTATTCTATATTGAATCAATAACGATACTAAAAATCTCAGCCTGGTGTCAATAAATAGTACATTGCTTTTGTGCATTAAGAGTAAAAAAATATTGGTGTCCAAATAGGCTTGATGGTGTGGTAATGTGTATTAAAAATCCAGATGCTAGGTTTCTGTCAAAGTTCCGTATGTGGCGAGTGTTTTGCAGATTCAGATTCATTCACCTGTTGAAAGGGGAAAAAAGATATTAGGTAAAAGCTAGGATAATAACTCAAAACATGATTGCACAGAATTGCGTATGCCGATTTTGTGGATTGAATGAACAGGGGATAAATAATGTTGAAAGCATTTGGATGTATGGTAAAGTGTTATGGATATATATAAGATATATTTATCTACACATAGTAATATTCAATGTATTCAAAGTTTGATCAACATCCTAACATGATTCAATCAATTAATGTTGCCTACCCCTACTGGGCTCAATTTAAATTACCTCATGATTCTATTTAAGTAAATAAATATACAACTTACTTCTAATTTTGGGAAACGTTTTTCTAAATATGGAATAAGCCCTTCTGGTGAAATATCTTGTAAATGCTCCCCAAACCAATTCTGAAACAATAAAAAAAACACCACTTATATAAGTAAGAGTTTGTGGAAAAAACCTAGATTGAATAATTCAATGCAATAAATGTGCTTGTAACTTGCCTGGGAATTTCCTTTAACCTTCGAACCTGAATATAATCTCACTGTAGGGTAGGCTCCTATACTAGCTTTTCTGCACATCTTTTCATTCTGCTGGCATTCTATCTTCCCAACATTGACACGACCTTTCAAAGCACGAGCAATGCGTTCATAGTTGGGCATGTAGTGCATACAGGGCCCACACCATGATGCGTAAAAGTCCACCAACCAAGGCTCTTGACTACGTATCACTTTGTCTTTTATGTTTGAATTGTCCAAGACGACCACCATTGATGGCATAAAATTATATGCCCAGCCTAGCAGAGCGTTAGCATTTCTCATGAAGTTGTTATACTGTCTGCAAACCAAAATGATTAATAGTTACTATATATATATATATATATATATATATTATACACATAGAAGTTGGGATTAACAAATGTGGAGCTGCAGGCTGAGTTTCTCTCTTTGGTAGGCAATTCAAAATTTCCAATAATGGAGACATACTTTTATGTCTCTTCTGGATATCTGCCAAAATTTGTACAATGGCACATCATATATGCTTTTATGTTTATTGGAAGTGGACCATCTGTATAAGAGACATATAATACAGTGAATAAATGTCCTAGACTTTGTGTCTAGGAATGAATGAACTAACGTATTAAGATCCCTGCCTACCAAACTATCAGTAATGTTGCATGTAAATATCTGCTGCCCTCTAATGAGCATACCTTACTTATCCTCAAATTAGGAAGTTTTGTATTTGACATGAAAGAAATTTGTGTTTACCATGATGGATTTCGTATTCTCCGCCTTTTTTGAATAGTACTGCTTTGGGAAAATTTTGCCCTACAATGTACAATTTACTGCATAGAGCTACTTGTTTACCACAGTCAAAGCTGCCAACCTAGGAGCAAACAGTGCAAATATTATTCTTAAAGCATCACAGTTGTTTCATCAAAGCAGTAAAAATAACAATAAACATCAAAAGGGAACAAACAATTAAAACGGCCTATAGATGAAATGCTTGGTGGAAAACATTGATGAAGACATGCTCTGAATCTCATGTTCAAATCTACTGGGTTGCTACAAATAGAAAACCGTGTTTGTAATTATAATTTATTAATTCTTACTGTCATTCCTTTGAGGAAGAAAGGTAGTTTTTTCGGTTCTGGGTCGTCTGTATCCTGGCCTTTAGTAAAGTACACCAACATCTGTCTCTTATACACATCTAGATGTGTATAAGAGACAGTATATATATATACCATGAACCATGAAATACAGCCCAATTCAGAAATCCTAGCAAGCTTACCTCAATAAAATCAATAATGTCTTTAGCAGGACTAAATCCAACATGCATATGTGGCTCGCTAGAATTGAACATTATAGTCGTTGGGTACGATCGGACATTATTTTGTTGGCAAATAGCATGATGCACTGTACAGTCCACGGTGCCAAAGTTAATGTGCTGCATATCACGGGAAACCTTACGTAGTTCTGCCATTAACTGACGACATGGTGGGCATTGCTAAACAAAGAAGAAAAGACCAACAAAGTTTTTGAGCTGTAGCTTGGTGGTTAAGATGACTGCTTGCCAATTCTTAATCCTGTCACAATCATAAAGTTTCTCATTCAAAAATATTCTACTTCTGAAAACCATAATAATGGCAATTGAGTTTATAGAGAGTAATGTACACCACCGCCTTACTATCACTAGTAAAATGTTCATGCATAAATTTACAATTTATGCAATAATTTCCATATAGCTTATGGTTTACAACTATAATAATTGCTTATATTATTATTTTGATTCTCCCACTAAATTGGATTCATGTTTTGTTAGGAAAAAAGTATTCCAAAAAAAGTCTTAATTCCACTTACAGGTGAGAAGAAATCGACGAACCATGGCTCTCCGCTGTTAATCACTTTGTCAGGGAAGTGTTCTGGACCTAGCATATGCAATTTGGAATCCGCACTCTCGCGTGCAAATGCAGCCACATCATGAGCCGTCATTCGTCCTATGAACACAAAAGCCATCAAATACTACTCTAATATTTATATGCCTGAATAATACATTAAGCTAAAGAAAGCAAACATTAATATTGATCTGTATATATTTTTGCATAAGCCAGTTAATATTATATTGCCAATCAATTTCCATCTTGAATTTTTTCAGAACAATAACATTCAAAAGAACCAACTAAATTGACAATTACTTATTAAGCATTCAGAATTTTAGTTTAAAGAGAGTTTTACAAACTACGGTTAGGTATTTTATATTTGGAAATTGAGAGAGTGAGATGGTATTAAATTAAGGAGCAGGAGCGTTTTATTTAAATTATGTTTGAGGATGAATATCATAATATATTAGAATGTCAATTTTATGTAGAACTCAGAAAAGAATTTATTCCAGTATTTTATTTTACTGCTCTTTTGTAAATCTGATTCCCATACTTATAATTTAGTTAATTATACATACATATTTATCTTACCAGAAGTTGCCTTAGCAACGCATTAATTATGTTAAATTTTATTACTATGTACGGTGGGCTGGAGGCCATATAATACAGTGAATAAATGTCCTAGACTTTGTGTCTAGGAATGAATGAACTAACGTATTAAGATCCCTGCCTACCAAACTATCAGTAATGTTGCATGTAAATATCTGCTGCCCTCTAATGAGCATACCTTACTTATCCTCAAATTAGGAAGTTTTGTATTTGACATGAAAGAAATTTGTGTTTACCATGATGGATTTCGTATTCTCCGCCTTTTTTGAATAGTACTGCTTTGGGAAAATTTTGCCCTACAATGTACAATTTACTGCATAGAGCTACTTGTTTACCACAGTCAAAGCTGCCAACCTAGGAGCAAACAGTGCAAATATTATTCTTAAAGCATCACAGTTGTTTCATCAAAGCAGTAAAAATAACAATAAACATCAAAAGGGAACAAACAATTAAAACGGCCTATAGATGAAATGCTTGGTGGAAAACATTGATGAAGACATGCTCTGAATCTCATGTTCAAATCTACTGGGTTGCTACAAATAGAAAACCGTGTTTGTAATTATAATTTATTAATTCTTACTGTCATTCCTTTGAGGAAGAAAGGTAGTTTTTTCGGTTCTGGGTCGTCTGTATCCTGGCCTTTAGTAAAGTACACCAACATAGGTTCTACTAATTCAGAATTCTTCAATTTTTCTCTGCGAGCCTATCGGAAAAAAAAAGAAATAAAATGGTCCATATGGATCTATGCTTAATCTCTCAGGTATTTGACAGGCCTCTGTGATGTCAGTTTTTCTTACAGATATTGCATGTGCCAATCTTCATAGGTGTACATTCAAACATACGCAAAGTAGCAGGGGATGCTTGCTAAATGTTTGCTAGTAGTACGCAACCTGTGTAAAACTTCATCTTGTGTGAATCCGGTATAAAGCTGTCTACACTATCAAATTTTCTGTGACAAAAACTTTTCCATACATGGGCTTGAAAATGCCATGTCACACACCTATATGTGCAAATCAGTTATTTGTCACAAAACATGGTTGTGTGAACAGATCTTTTGGGAGGAAAAATGTGATTTGGGGGATTTGATACCAGCATTGCGGAATTGGAAGTCGAGCATCTTGGGGCCACCAAACCTCACCTGTAGGTCCTCAAAGGAGATGGAATCAATTCCTGGCAGCATGTTGAAGACCATTTTGGCAACTCGCTTTGGCTCATCTATTTCGAGTTCCTAGAAAACGATGTAAAATCATATCAATTAAATGTGGCTAATATTATGGCATTTATCTAAAGTGATATGTACCTAATAATTATTGATGAACTGGCATCTATCCACCCACAATCCATAATACTCATGCTTACACTATAGCCTCATAAACTACCTGAGCCTAACATTTTAGGGGTCCTAAGTCTACCAAAACCAACAGGAGTCTATCGGTAATCGTCGGAGACTTCTGCATACCCACAAGCAAGTAAAAATCTCCCGGAAATCAACCCACCTCTACAGTATGTATTATTGTTTCTGCAAAGTTAGCTTGTATGGGTATCACCCCTTCTGACTTACCGTTCCTTTAGCTTGGCCCACTTTTCTTCCCGTCTCATAGAACATGATTGTACTCTCTTCAATTTTCAATTTCAAACAGAGCTTGTTGGATGCTGTGCAATCAATAGTTGCAACATTCACAACTTTGTTCTGTAAATTATTTAAAAAAAAATTGTGATGAGTTCAGGCCCAACAATTACAGAAATAAAATATAAAGTCATATGTGAACTAAATGAAGATCACTTACTAAGATTGAAGACAATTTGAGCTGATCAACACTTTCAAAACAATTTGCAGTGGAAACGTCAGAACTATCCCTATCATCTCCTATAAACAATCAGTAATTTAAAAAAATACATAAGAATATGAAAAAAATGAATGCATAGACAGATACTGAATCAGCTAATTTGTCCAGAAATGAATTCTACAGAAAGATGCATATATTGAGTAAACATTATGTTCAGCACAATTTTAAATGTTACAAAACTGGTTAAAAAAACACTTACCATACGGTGAGCCACAGTAGTTTACAACCCATGGCCTGTCTTTATGAGCATCTGATAACAAAATATCCTTGAAATTCCCTACAAGAACAAGAAAAAAATCCATGATCAGTTTTCTTGTAAGAGTTTCCTACAGTATAACCACTAAATAAAAGAATCAAATATTAAGTGCTACAGAAGAATTTCAATGTAATTTTACAGATCATGCGCATCAAACATGTTAAGCAAGCATTAAAGATCAGAAAAAGCTTTAGAAAACTGACACAAATAAAGATATTTTTGACATGTAAAGTAAAACAACTTAATAACTCTATTAGAAAGATGTGTGAGAAGAGAAGTGGTAGAGAGTTAGTCTGACATGTGCAAATGAAGATATTTTTGAAATTTAAAGTAAAACAACTTGATTAAACTCTATTAGAAAGATGTTTGAGAACAGAAGTGGTAGAGAGGAAGTCCTTGCCAGAAAACAGATGCAATTAAAAAGGTGTAAATAAAAAGAATAATCAAATCTATTCTAGTAGGCAATCTAATCATAAATCGCATTGGTTTTATTCTTAGTTTAAGCCCCATTTACACTAGATACAATTACGACAAGACAACATATCATGACATAGTTTGTATTCTTTAACACTGCGCACATCTGTATCCTGTTGTTGTCGTAATCATGTCTATTGTAAATGGGGCTTTAAGATGATTAGCAATGCATGACTAACCTGCAAATAATGTATGCACAGTAGACTTAACCTGCCTCAGAGCGTGTTTGATAAGTGCTTCTAGCTTTCTCGAACCTGTGTACTCTTGATTCTGTGAAACAAAAATACAAAATACACAAAATATAAACACACAGTAATAACAGTACTATTGTCAATAATTATAAACAAAAATTAACTTTATTCTCATGCTTCATCTTTTTTGATACAATATTATAAAATAAGAAAACTAACAGTACTATTGTTAATAATTATAGACAAACATTTAATTTTTTCTTATGTTTCATCATTTTTGATACATAAAATAAGAAAATTTACAATAAAAAAATTTATTTTAATTTTATATTTAGAAAAAATTAATATTTAAATTCATATTAAATAATTAAACTTACCACTGGGTACATTTTGAGTGTTGGGAACTGGCGAATGCCTTGAGCTGTACATAATGGATTATCATCCCAACAGTTCACGGCTCCAATACGGACAACGCCCTCTAACTCCTTAGCAAACTCTCGCCACTGAAATAAGTTTTGAGTCAAAATCTTAATTTACAGTTTGATAATGAATAACCTAATTACCTCTTTTTAAAATTTTTATCTTTGATGTCAATCTTGGATTTGTTTGAGATATGAAAAATAAGTCAAATTATTAAAATGAAAAATAAATTTAAATATAAATTATATGAAAACTGATATGCAAGTACTGCACTCAGTAAAAAACCTATGTAACAAAGTCCAGGCCATGAGTCCAATGCCAGAAACCAGGCATCTTAACCATCAGGTTACAAGTCCACTTTAAACCTTCATACAGTATGTAAGTTTTATATAGCACATCATGGCAAAAAATCTCCCACAGTGAATTAAAAATCTTTAAATACCATACTTACTGTTGGCGCTAGATCATGACAATGATGACAACGAGGAGAATAGAAATTAACTATCCAAATATCCTGACCAAACACAGATTGTTCTGGCAAAGAAGAAAAGAAAATATAAAAGTTTATTTCACTCCTAATCCAAGGGCTAAAAAGAGTGCTGACCGCGCGACCAGCAGCTTAATGATTGTCCCGGAGGCATTTTGGGGGGGGGGGGGACTTCAAAAAAGCAAACTATTGTTCTATATAGTGTGCAGATAAACATTTAATGTTAGAGGCATCATACTTAGACAATTATAAAGGTCAGAGGCACAAACATTTTTAATCCAGGCCTGCACCAATCATATGTTTTCATTCCTAAATCACTTTAGCTAGTAAAGCACTATATAAACCACCTTCAGTCATGAAAAGTATAATTATACTTTCAGTCATGAATATTATATACATTCAATCATGAAGGGTTTTTTTTTTTTAAAAGCCAATATTACAAAATTAATCACAATTGTTAACAAATATTTAATTATTTTTCTCAAAATCAACATCACACTACAGATCAGAGAAAAACAAACCATAAAAATAGGAAACAGCAATAATTTATTACAAAACGAATGAAAAAAACATCAAACTTACCAAAATCAGTTTTACTAAGGGTGACAATTTCTGGATCTTCATCATAAAGTCCTAATTAAAGAGAATATATTATAATAATAATATTTTACAATATAAACTATTAATAATCAATAGTATAACAATGACAACATAAGAACAATAGTAACAAAATATATATACAGTATTATAACTGATACTAGAGTATATGTCACATAATACACCCCCACTACATATGATACACAGGTCTCCCCTCTAATTAAAGACCCCTCCAATTAAAAACCACCTCTATTTTTCTGTGAACAAGTTTCTTTGATCTTGCTATTATTTTAATTAGAGACCAATGCCGCTAAGGTCCATGGAAACCCTCTGGTCCCAAAAGATATCTTTAATTGAAGGTAGACCTGTATATAAATGATAGTATCAGATAGGTGTGGTTTTATAGCTATGTCTGAATGTCTAGTTATGGTTGCATCTACAGTACTGTAAAAATGCACAGTGGCTATATTCTTTGTTTTCATCACAAGCCATCTCGAGCACTTGATCTGAAGTATTAACATAAGTTAACTTCAAGGTTGACCAAAAACCTCATAATTTACATTTATTAAACCAATGATTAAGATAAATAAGCCAGATAGCATAATGCCCAATATTTATTAGTACATAGTATAAAATATTACTGTTCATTTTTAACTATTATATTACAAAAATACATATTTACTTATACATTGTTAATTATTGTTATTTCAAATATAAACACCATTTTATTTAGTTTGGAAATTACTGTACATACTTTTATATTTTAATATTTAAAAACTGTATGTTCTTTAATTGCCAACCTTCAATAATTGTATTATCTTTTCATTGTATTTACATATATATTTATTTAATATACAACATATATCTGTAAATTATAGTAACATATACTGTATCTATATATATATCTGTATATATATATATACAGTACCTGATGATGACCTATGGTCGAAAGTACTTGTACAATAAATATTTTATTTTTGAGACAGATACAGAACTTTGTTTGACTTCTTATTTTATATATACAAATCTGTCTATGCAGCAACTCTATATTTATTTGGATATATATATATACAGTATACATATATATATATATATATATATATATATATATATATATACAGTGTATATACATTATATATACATATAAAAAATATGTACTTCTTTCAATCATTCAAAACAATTGAACATACACTATATGCATAATACAGTATACAACATGTACATTATTATGTGTGTGTATATAAACAGTATATACACCTTTGAATGGGAAATGATAAATAATAAATAAAAGACTACATACCAAATTCTGTTTTGTAGAACTGCCAACTCTCATACTTCCTCCAGCCTTGGTTTTGTTCATTCAGTCCCTCCTCCCCAAACCGATCATATTTCTCTCTCAATTCCGAGTCTTTTAAAACTTCATAAGCTCTATTATACTTAACAAACTTTTCATGCGCTTCCGGATCATCCTGTTGCAATCAGATGAAAAAATGTATGTTACTGCCTGTGTCGAGCTATAAACCTGAACAATATAATATTGATTCATAATTTTATTTATTTCATGCGAAATGGTAACCAACAAAGGGAAATCTTCCCTGTACTGTACATGTGTTAACTACCACAGAAATCACTTAAACAACTGTTACTGTATGTTGAGGCAAAACGCATGGCAAAAACATTTAAAAATAACAATGATACTGATAGGCAATAATAGTCAGTGGCTATTGCTTCACCAGTTTTAAACCAATTCCAATTCTGATTGGATGGTATTATATGTATGGTTTGGATTAGGACAATAAAGAAACATTTTTTAAATTAACCTTACTTTTTATTTTTTTATTTTTTTTTTTATAAATGCACACTTTTCATCACACCAAATAGGCAGTGGCACTGTTACATTATTTCAAAACAAATTCCTATTAGGCCAAGTAAAAAGAAAAAAGTAGTTTTTCATCCTAATATTTTGAAAAAATGAGAATAAAGGCACTTTTTTTTACCCTGAGATGGCAAATCCAAGATGGTCGAAGGGAAACAGAACTACTTTCACACTTTTGCTATTAGTAGACACATTGAAAGCAAATAAAAGAAGCACTAGACATGATTCATACCATATGTATTCCCAACCACCAACAAATTGAAAGGAATTTTACTGATGTGAGTTAGCCAGATTTTTGTAAATTTTGTAAAATAAAGGGGAAAAAATAAATATTTAGTGAGGCAGAGAAAACGAGGAGACAAGAAACTAGTAATTTTTTTATTTGGCCTTAATTGTGATTTGATGTAATTTTATGTGTGGATTGGGTAAGAACAAGAACATTTTGTAAAAATAACTATTAGAGGAAGGCTTACCTTATTTTTGTCTGGATGATGTTTTAATGCAATTTTTTTAAATGCACGCCTAATGTCACGCTCACTGGCGTCACGCTCTACACCAAGTAATTTATAAAAGTCTTCTGCAACAACCAAGCTAAATAGTAGTAACAGTAGTAATAAATTAACAAAAATCAGTAAAGAGACACGGCTTGTTGTAGTCTTCGACTTCATTGCCCACCAGCCCATCATTTTGGATTCCAACTTGAGACTGTCTCAACCAAAACGTTTAACTCATTTGTTGTATCTGTAGTAAATAAATAATAGTGATAGTGAATGATCAGGTGTAATCTCCATTAAATATTATAACAGTTTACAGCAAGAAAACATAAAGATCTACTTACCACATGTTATAGGAATTAATTTGGTTTGTTGTATTGTCTACCTGGGGCGGATGCAAGAGGGTGCAGACGGTGTGATTACAACCCCATAAATTGTATTAAGAAAAATAATTGTGTATAGTTGTTTTTACCTGACTTACCTTTGATCTTGAAGCTAAAGCATTAATGCTTATTCGTCCCTCTGTCTGAGTCTCTTACAAACAGTTTAATTAAACTTCTGGTGGTGATTTATTTACTTCTGTCATTTAAATGACACCGGTATTCATTGGATTTTAAAAGTATGAGAATGCAATTTCCGGGCACCTAAAAAGGTCCACATTCGCATAATGTTCGCACCTCAATCCCAACCAAGGTGAGGCTGAGGCCAAATCCTGCATTCCACCAGTCTACCAACCAAGCCGGCTAGGCTGCTACTCCTACTAATACTACTAGGCTTAGGCCTAGTCTGGTTACTCCGTCCTACAACTCGGGCCTAACCAGTGTTTTGATTGACATTTGTCAAAAAAAATATAGGCCTGGGTCTAACTGGGCCTAGGAATTTACCTAATTTATAAGCTATGCGGTGACATATAATCTAAAAATAAACACACTCTAAATCTAAAAAGAAAGCAGTGGCTAATGTTTACCTTGTAATTCAGTTACTGTTTTTAAAGTCAAGTGAACTTAGATAAAGTTAAAAGCCGGACACTGCAATGAAAACTATGTACATGTGGCGTATTATTCTTAGCGAAATATGGCTTCCCACATTCTGCGCATGCGTATGGCTTAGCTCAGGTAAACACTGACGTGTCACATTAAGATGAATCTTGTAAACCCCTATTGTTACCAAACGCACCTTCCATTGTTAGCCCTAGTTGGTGTGTGGAATTTTGAAAAACCATACAATTTGTATTCACCATGGTTTATCCGCTGTTAACAGTGTATAGGCATTTCGCCAGACTAATCTTGCTTTCCATTTTTCTCATCAAAGTTTTTCAATCTATTAGCGTCCTTCAGAATTTCCTGACACAGAGCAACTTTCTTTTCTAGCTCGTTCATTCGTTTTGTTACAACTTTAATGAGTGTGCAGGACACATTATTATTACTTAATGCTTCAAACTGCTTATTTTCAATTCCATTGTTTGATCGATCCACTGATTCTCCCTTGTCTTCCATAGCCTCGTGAAGTTTATGCTGCACGGAGAGAGCGAGGAATGCAAATTACACACATGTCTGATATTCAAATGAGCCACACAAGTTGAACGTATTAGGTTTGTTGACGTGTAATTGCTGCAGTTCTGCCTTGCTCCTGGCCTGTTAAATCACAACAATTGCGCTTGGGCTATAATTAATTTGATTTATTGTAATTATAATTTAGTTTTTAATAATTACAATTAAATTGTATAGGTGTAATTTTGCCCTACCTGACGTGGAAATGTACCGAATACTCAGTACATTTG
>NW_022704992.1:2790841-2793641 GCF_011630105.1 Anneissia japonica | reverse complement strand
GTGACGTACATCACATAAGTCCGTGAGATTTCATAGGCCTACCGTAGGTAAACATAGAAAGAGCAATAATAGTAAAACTCGAGCGTCACGACATTGCGAAGTGTCTGCTCCTGTTCCTCGTATCGTACTCACTCGAGTCAATCCGAGATGGCCCGAGTGAAGTTTCATCCAAATGTTTCGTACGGAAAAAAAAATCGCGAATCGTACCTAGACCACCGAGCTTGCGCGCCATCAGGCCATCAAAGTAAAGAGAGGGCCTTCTTTTCAAAATGAATGCTGTAAATTTTGGGAATTACTACTATAAAACAATATATAATTAACATCAATCTGCATCATGTGCGTATTAACCGGCATTAGATAACCTAGACTTGTATTTTAAACCAAGCGTGTTTTTAATTTGTTTTGTTTGTGTGAAATCCATGTACAGTTTGTAAGCCTACCTTACTATCTTGAAGCCTAAGGGCTTCTTTTCGAGGTCCTTTGCAAACTAAACAGGAGGCTTCAATTCGAGAGAGGCTATATGAATTTGTAAGAGCCAAAAACAGCACCTAACAGAACAGATTAATTCTTGCTTTCTAGCGCGTACCATTCAATGTTTCCTGGAGTTAGCGCGCGTGATGTAGGCTACGTAGTAAGGCGAACGCTTGCATTCATTTCACTGTAACATGTGAATTTTGAGGGAAGCAAAATTATAACTGCAAACATAATTATATTTACATGATGAGAATCTACTAATCAAAGCTTTCCATTCATTTTTTAATGAAGTAAAAAGAGCAATAGAAAGGGTCTAACTTATCAAACAAACACCGGCACACCCAGTCTTTCAATGTTTCCTGTGCGAGATCAGCGCGTGATGTAGGCTACGTAGTGAACCGGCGAACGCTTGCATTCATTTCAGGTAACATGTGAATTTTGAGGGAAGCAAAATTATAACTGCAAACCTAATTATATTTACATGATGAGAATCTACTAATCATAAGCTTTCCATTCATATATTTCATTAAGTAAAAAGAGCAATAGAAAGGGTCTAACTTATCAAACAAACACCAGGCACACTCCAGTCTTCGCATCAGTCGCCGGAGAAAAATGATTCGTGGTGACCACTCACAATTTTTGATATATATATACCCAATGACTGGGTCGAAATTACCCAAGATTCAGCAAAAATTGCCCAAAATTACCCAAGTTTCCTGAAAATGCATTAAAATTTGAAAAAAAACGTGTTTTTCGCATGTATAGTTTCCCTTTTAGTTCAATTTATAAGCCATTTTTTATTGTAATTGTTTGTGTTAATTATGAAAATTAATATTCATGAGGTGATAATACGGATAGAAAAATACGCCCTCAGTCGGCCAGTGTTATCAGTAGATCAGTGATAAAGTTTTATTATGTAATGCATTAATTAGGTAAGATCAATGGCAACGAAAATCACAAAAAACAATTCTGAACCCATGTTTATAGCAATTAACAATGTTATGTGCACTTCGTTAAGTTTTGCTTACTTGAATGGACTGAAATATACTTTGTTACTTCTTAATTCTTCCTCTATGACAAAAATATTTAATTTTCTTAGTAAAAATAAAATACCCAAGGATTTGAACGGAATACCCAAGGACCCAAGACCAAGTCAAAATACCCAAGATCTTGGGTAAATACCCAAGCAGTGGTCACACTGGCGCATGTATACAGTCAATGGTGTTTGGAAGGCTTGATTCTATTGGTTTCCAAAAGTGACAGAGCTAAATATTGACTAATCACAACCATTTGTTGAGATTAGGTAGATTATGGTGGTAGAAAGAATAAAGATCAACTTACAGAGAGAAAGAAACCGATTGGTCAAATACTTTGCGAGTTATTCTGATTAGAATTTGGTAACATGAGCCGCGAAAGGTAAAAAATCCAATGTAGTTGCCTACTTTTAATCGAAAAGTGACAGGATAAAACATAAATCTATCTCGTTTTATTTCATCTCATTAGAAAGATAAAAGATAGATCTTTTATTTTTAAAAAGGAGGAAATTGATCTGATGAGCAGTTCCAAAATTATGATAGAAAAGGCCGTAAAAAAGGGTTTTTCCAGGGTTTTTTTTTTAGAGGAGTTTTATCAATTTATGCCAGCGTGCTACTAAAGAGCGCGTACAGATTCATGTCTCGGCGAGATTAAGCCCATTGGGCTTCTATTCGAGGTTTTACGGTACAATATGTGAATTAGCAACTTTTGTAAGCTACTGACGCATGCGTATGTAAAGACTGGTTATAATTATGACTTGTACCAGGAACAGGTGTACTATGTGGCCTATAGTTGTGGTATAGAGAATCTCCTATTAATTCAGTTGAGTACAAGATCACTAAATATTAGTGCTAACTATAGCTAAATAATATTTTTTTAAATAATCATTGATTATGAGAAGTTGCTATTTGATGTATGTAATGTGAACCTCTCTAAATAAAATTAACAATTAATATGCCTTAAATATCAATAATAATATGATAATGATGATGATGATTACCCGGTGATTAATTTCAATAATTAATATAATAATAATATGCTAAGATAATAATATTAAAGTTTATATGCCGCTGCCATTGTACCAGTTTTAGGCCTCACTGTAGGCCTTTTCTGTCACAGGGAATGGTAAGGTTCCACAAAGTCGAAAGTTCACATTCACCAGCGTCGAAATAATCCTCATAATGATAATAATACTCATATGTTAATTTGAGTAAGGACAAAATGTTTGTGCCGATTTACCGTCCAGACGAGTGCAAAGCTCTGGAAGATACATATATATATATATATATAT
>NW_022704992.1:2673482-2790730 GCF_011630105.1 Anneissia japonica | reverse complement strand
TTTGTAAAGAGATATTATATATATATATATATATATATATATATATATATATACGAATATATATATACATATATACGGTATATAAAATAACTCAGTACGTGACGAATAGACCGAATCACAACATTTCAGCTTGTATTTGTTTAATCCATTTTTTACCATATTCTATATCAGTAGGCCTAACTTGGTGGGTAAACAATTACATCAGCTTATCCTGGCTTTTCATAGGAAAACAAATTGTAAAGAATTATTTGCATAATTAGAGTTTTATTACGATGAAAATATTGTTTGTTCGTGCTTTTTAATGTTTGGCTCTGAATATTTTTACTAAACGAGCATGCGGCTGTTTTCTTTACTTTTGTTTTTTCTTATACTTGCAACATTTGGCCTCTGTGCTTTAAATAATGATTCTTTAAATGATAGTGCTAACGATGAAAATATTTTTTGTTCGTGCTTTTAAGGTTTGGCTCTGAATATTATTACTAAACGGACATGCGGCTGTTTTTTTGTTGTTGTTTTTGTTGTTTTTTTATGATTACAGAGTAGGCACGCTCCTTTCTTGATATTGCTTTTTAATATTTCTAGGCTTAATCCTTTTATAAACTTAAAGGTTCTGAATATTTACAAGTAGTTCAATGTATAGCATATTGCTTTTGCTGCACTTTAATCAGTTTGAAACGATCAATATTGAAAGAAGTGCAGCATTCCCCCGCCGCTGCATACTGCATACCATATTTTCTGAATTTCAACTAGACAATACTGGATTAAGTATGGATTCCACAATCAATAACTCTGATATTAATATTTTTTATTTAACCTAGTCTATCGGGCATTTCTGTTGGCAGGTTTGATGGAAGCTGCAGACACAGTCGATTTTATCGAAAGTTGTTATTGGAAATGCAATATACGTATTTACTGTATTGATATAATACTTGATTACAAAGTTTGTTTTACACCATATACAAACAATACTACAGAGACCTACATTTATAATTTACTGTGGCAGTGAATTTGCAGTGGTATTAGAAAACTGTGAATATTAATCACCTTGTAAATATTTATGCGTTCCATATTGCCCAAGGCGCATGCTTAAGCACGATCACAAAACATGTTATGTAAAATCAACGCCACATGTTCGTCAATATCTAGATCCTTTTGTTGATCGCCCGATGATTGTATCGGAAACTTTGTAAAGAATGATCACGTTTTCCTCGTAAGTAAAACAGCTTCATGACAAAATATGTATGCCTTTATGTATGTAATACAAGTTTAAAATGTGAAAATAAAATTATAATAATGGTCGAGAAAATATTTCAACATTATCTCTAGACTTGCCAAAAGTCCTATTTTACTCATTCTGGACTAAGTTTATTTAGAGAAGAAAAATTAAATATATATAAAATTTGGTATGGCGCGCGCACTAACCGCAATAAAAAGTGAGTAACCCAAATTTAGGGCCTGGAACCAGACTAAATTATCTGCTGAAACATCACTTAAGCCATAGACAAAATCTATATTTCTAAGAATAAAAGAAGGAACTCCGTTTTTGTAGTTTTCTTTTAGTTTGTAATTTGGCCCTCACAGATATTGACGGTACCGTCACCTCTCCTTCGGAACTGCCCTCAATATTCTTAATAAGTTTTTACCACCAAAGATCTTAAAATATTCAATTCAATTAAAAAATACTTTTATCCAAAGAGAAAATTTAGTTGGTTATGGCTTAAAAATTGTAAACAAAATTAAAAGAACAGTGTACAATAAATAAAAAATACATACAATAGTTAAAAGTTATGTATAAAAAAGATCTTTGGTCCTTACTACGGCGACGAGTTCGCACGTGAAACGCCCACGAGGAAGTTAAAGAAAAGTTTGCAAGCCCTTACGGTGGCTCAGTGGCCGCTCATACGTGCTTTAAGTTAGCCTATTATTGATTAATCATATAGTAATACAGACATAATCGGGTAATAAAGGAATGATCGTCGGTACACCTACGTTATTTGTGGTTCACTTGTGAAGATGGCGCATCTGGCTCGACTTATTGCTTGTGCGTTAATATGCGTCGTTTCTGCCACTACTGATTTAAAGTGTTTTAGTACATACAGTGTTTCTTCGAATCGTTATCTCAACCATACTGGTATTGCCAATGTGACAACCGAACGAAATCTAGGGATGTGTGCATCCACTTGCCAACTTGATTATCGCTGTGTTTCCGCCAACTTTGCTGCAAATAATCAAGAATGCCAACTTCTGACTATAAATGAAGAATCCACTCTGATATACGACGTTCAATGGATTCACATTACACTTAGGTGGCCGGTAATGTTGCTAGTTTATAAAATATTTATAGACTTCCATACTTCTAATTTAAACCCAGTACTATTAGTGGGAACGGTTGGCGCAGCGGTTGTGTTTCGGTCTCTCAACCTTTAGGTCAGGGGTTCGAACTTTCGCTGTGCATTTCGCTTGTGTTTTTGGACAGAGCACTTTACCTACCCAGGGAGGAAATGGCCACCCTAGCAACACAATGCCGAGGCTTAGTACAATGGGCCAATGGCATACATCTTGAAGTCTTGAAATGGGGGGTGCTGATGTGGAGAGGGGGCCGCGAAGTAGAATTGGGGGGGGGGCTCGATGATCATTTTAAAGGGCGCTAATTCGCAAGATAAGGTGATTTTAGTTGCTTTTAACTACTTTAATGTGATTTTGGAGGACGAATGGGGGAGCGCGAGTAATTTTTGGAGGGGCGTGCGTTCCCCCACCCAACCCCCGCGCACCCCCAGGTACGCCACTGCGCATGGGCTAACAGCTCATTCCCCTACTTCAAGTAATGAATACGGAACTAGCTTTATCTTGCTATTAGTTACCCCTGCACTAATAGTAACTTACCTTAAAAGTTAATCTACACAAATTTAACCCACTCTCTATAGTAACCCAATGGAGTTATCATTGGAATGCCAAAAACATTTTGCTTTACAGGGGGATTTTGACTTTTCTTAAAATGTCCGTAAAACTGAAACTGTCTATTATATGCGTTTTGTTTTTGAGTTCTCTATAAAGAAACAATTAAGCAATTGTATACTGCATTTTTCAATGTATTGTGCAATAGCATGAGTGACCAATTATTCCATTTGTAACCCACCTTAAAAAAACTAAACAAAGGAATACTTCCTATTCTGATCTTGACATTGCGTTGTATTGTGAATGCTTTGAAAACTTGCATACACGTATTGTGTCAGAACACTAGTACAGTCTCTCGTAAATTTAAACAATTTCAAATCATCCAAGAAGAATCTTAGTGTTTTAGAAGGTACCATTTTCCCCCGTGACATTTTCCCCTGGACTGTTTCCCCCAGGACAATTTCCCCGAAATTTTACCCCTCCCCTTTTTAAAATACGAATTTAAATACAAGGAATACATCAAGATTTATATCATCTCAATATTAAATCTTTATTAAATCAACTGCACAAGTAACAATATATGAATTACATATATTAAGTCATTAAGTTTACTTTATTTTCATTTGCTCATTTTTAGTTACTATACAGTATTTATTTTTGTTAACAAATTAATTATGATATATGGTATAATGATTAAACAAACGTATAGTAGGTACCGGTAATAAAAGTGTTATAAATGTTGGCATTACATCTTGTATTTAGAAAGGTATTCCCACAACCATGATGTGCCCATATATAGTCATGATGTGCCCATATATAGTCATGATGTGCCCATATATAGTCATTACGTGCCCATACTTTACCAATCAGCCTTCAGTCTTGCTATCTTATTGCACAAATAAATATCATAGGAAATTAAGTAAAATAAAAAATTACAATGTATTATAAATTAAAATGTATAATTGAAATTAGGCCTAAAAAATAAATTGTTTGTTTGCCCTTCGTTTTTTTAAATGATAAAAGGAGGCGGGTGGAAAAAGTTGTTTTTTTTTTTGTTTAAGATACTCATCAGATGGAATAAAAATAACCCACAGAGACCTAGAATGGCAATATCTTCCATCAGACAACAACTTTAGATTTATTTGTAGGGCATCTGGCAAAAAATAAAGATATCACTCACATTTTTTTTATTGTAAAGCAAAAAGCTAAAAAAAATTTTTTTTTTTTAAGTTTTTTGTTTTTTTTGTTTTTCTGCCCCTATTTTTTCAGTGAGTTAGGGGCGGGTGGAGGAGGGCAAACAGACATTTTTTTGGCCTTATATATATGAGAAGAAAATAGTAACTAAAAATTAGCAAATTTAAATAAAGTAAACTTAATGGTTTAATGTATGTAATTCATATTGTTATTTATGTTTGTTTTTGTTACTTAAATATTACCATTTAAATATTGTTGTTACTTGTGCAATTGATTTAATTGTTTGCATTTTGTCATCGTTCTAAGTAATCCATGGATATCAAATTTTGCATAATAAGGCCTAATAACAAATTCAACACCAATGAGGTAATACACTTTCCGTTTTCTCAATATCAATATTACGGTATTATATACTACTAATAGGACTATTATTAATAATAATACCGGAATAATAGTAATTACTATATGACTAATAATAGTAATAATAATAATAAATAAACAATAATAATAATATTTAATAATAATAATAATGTTAAATAGCGATTCGAATAAACGCCCCTCGAATAAACGCCCCCTCCAGAGCCTCATTAGGAATACATGGCTCCCTGGAATGTAATGTCCCAGGGTATATATTTTTTCATCGAATAAACGCCACCCCCTTTCCTCCACCAATACCAATCTTTTTGGCTGTAAACAACCTAAGTGGAGCAACATCATTCTCAACACTAAGGCGAGTTTATTTAAATATATAGAAATCCATTTTACACCAAAATAAATAAACGTCTCCCTCGAATAAATGCCTTTTTAAAAAAAACCTTCTCAATAATGAACACCCAGGGGCGTTTATTATAATAAATACAGTAATAATACCGGTAATGTCTAAACGTATTACCTGTATTTTGTCGTTAGAATACGAGCTATAGTAACAACAGCATAAAACCGACACTGGCCGCAAAATCTAAGGGGTTTGTCAGTGTTGGGTATAATAGTGTAACTGATAAATACCATCGTGCACCAGATACTATGGATGAAATGATACCAGGATGGGATGCAATAACCTTCACCAACGTCAATATTGCTAGGTACGCGACCACCACCGAACCCACAACTGCTCCAACAACAAATCCTACTACAACCATACCTGCAACCGAAGAACCAACTGCTGATATTTATTCTGTGAGTAAAAAAACACTTTCATGACTAGCATGCGTTATTGACGGGATGTCTAAAGCCAAGCACATCCACTGCGTCACCCGATTGTCAACGACTGTCGGCCGACAAAACAATTTCCACTCTGTGAGCGATTGACGACGCGACACCAGCTGCGGATTTTCGGTGTCAGACTGTGCGATCGTCATAAAAAAAAACAAGAAACGATCCAAAGCGCGCACCTCCTTACGTTGTGTTCATTGTAGTGGGGGGAGGGGGAGGAGGGGCAGCAGCGGTGTTAGGAGGAGTTGGCAGCCGTCGGACAAGCATACCTCCGTCGTCCGACGCCACGATGAGGTCGTCGCGCTACTAATTTGCCGATCCAAGATTGCCAATTCCTATACTGGCTAAAGCACAATTATTGTGGGCCATCCTAAACCATAATTCTCTCACCATGAGCTCCACCGGCGATTTTATTTCGGCCTCTCAACGGCATTGGTTGTGTTCTATCTCCACATGGAATCGCGTCGGCCGACGGTCATCGTTTTGGGCCGGCTTTAAGATGTACTATCTGTCAAAAAGACAAAACCAAATTCAAATACAATTTTGAATATTTTATTTGAAAGTATCAAATAATTTATTAGCTTCCAACGAGAAACAGATCTTTCACCAATTTACAAACAATATGCTGCAAAAATTCTTAAATCGATGATTAATCAATGCAATTTAATGCAGAATACAGGAAAATTATTATTTAGGTCTCTGTCCGAAATTTTTTTTAATTTAAATTATTAATTTTAAGTTAATAACTTACTTAAATATACAAATTTAGCAATTCAGATGTGAAATTAATTTTTCTAATATGTACATCTTTAAAGGCCAACTCAGACAGCGTCGGCCGACGCAGCTCGACCCGATTAAGCCGTCGTGAGAAATATTAAACATGTTTAATATTCTACGACGCGACTGCCCCCGACGCACACCATCGCGTCTGCGTTTAACTCACACAGACCCGACGCAACAACAAATCGCGTCGGGCTGCGTCGTACGACGCTGTCTGAGTTGGCCTTAAGTCTAAAATTAGACATGTAGTAAAATTAATTTAGAAACATTATAACAAATTGCGTTGCTTATTCCCCAGGAACCCAGCAAACATTTAAAATTTAATTTTTAATAGGACAAGTTGGAAAGAAAATATGTTGTAACTTGCGAAGTAACGAAATTCAAATATTGATTTTTATTATCCAAACATAGCTCTACATTTTAAGTACCTGATGGCTTATAATGTTATAACATTATTTATTTTCCAAAACAATACCGTAGTCGATCGCCTTGTTTGTTGTCGTTCTGAGCGTGTTTATCTTGGATTTTCAGTACCTGTATCGTGAGTCGAACATCACTGAGGCTGAAATATCCTGGAACTTCGACTTCTCGGATACTCTACTTCGAGTTACCGATCTTGTCATTAATGGAACAATAGATTTGTATCGTGGCGGAAATATTACCTACAACATCTGTGGCGAAAAATCTACTAATTGTATTGAGGGGTCGGGTAAGAAAAATTAGATTCATAGCATTATCGTAACCGGCATGCACACACACACCTACCCATCCACAAACACACCCATCTCAAAACAGTGGCTGAACCAGGGGTAAAAAATGGGCGCTTATTCGAACATTGTATTTAGAGAAGAGACTGTAAAAGATGATGATGCTGGTAATGATTATGATGACAATGGAGATGGTGACGTAGGGGCGGATCCAGACCTGTCCAAAAGGGGGGTGGAGCGAAGGTGGCCGATAGAGATAACAATACCCTAGGGGGTCCCCTAAAAAATGCTGTGTTCTAGACGCCCGAAAATAACCTCTGAGGCATTTTGGGTGATAATTTGGTTCTTTTTCTTTCTTCTCCTTTTCGGGAAGGGGGGTGCGGCCGTCCCCCTCTAAATCCGCCCTTGACGAAGAGGAATCCGACAATGATTATAACGATGAAGATAACTTAAAGAATGATCAACCCACGTACAATTTCTAAACTTTTATTTATTCTATAGGAGTTGATGTTAAAACCTCTGTGTTTGCGGGAGCAAAGCAATTGACTGTGAAGTTTTTATTGTCTGGAGAATCCGAAGATTATCCAATACTGTTCCCAGTTTCAATCTACGCGCCCGAAGACACTTTCGGCTTTTTCGTGAATATCACCATGACTGATGACTGTCAATATGAATGACGTCATTTAATTATTGGCACTATCAAATCATTGATCAAGCTGTTTGCAGTTCAAATGAATATATTTAAATAGTTATATTGGCCTATACTGACGTGTACCTTTTATAAGCTTAAACTTGGCATGGCCGGCGCCCCATAGTTTAGATAGATGGGCGGCGCATCACATGTGCTGTCTCATTATGTCACTTTCATCATTGTAGCAGGTTAATGATATAGAAACACCACATCAAAATTAAATGGAAAAAAAATTTCCAAATTTAATGTAAGTATTCTACTCTACAAAAAATAAATAAATAAAATAAACTTTCCAAATTGTACGGTGTTTCAAAATGCTACGTTTAGCCCCGGAATTACCAATTTATCAACCAAAATGCATGTGAAGAGCCGCAAGTCTAACTGTCGATGACCACTTACCTATAATAGGCCTATATAAAAAAGAATGCCGAACGACAACTGACCAACTAAATGTCGCAGTTTGCTGGCAAAGCTTTATAAATGGCACGGGATATGAAATACTAAAATTGTTTTTAAGCATGATGCTGTGATTGGAATATTGGAATTTTGCAAGTGTATTCAGCGTTATAAATTCGAACCTGTAAAAATTGGTGGTGTATCAATTTACCCTATTAATAATAGAATGAAGCCTAATGATCGAAATGTATTGTTTGGCGCACGCAGGCCATGACATGCAAACATGGGGTTCTGGTTGCTTAAACAATAGTGTTGTATCTGCAGCTGCATCTATGTACATAACTTGGTATGATACAACCCTTCTTTTTTGTAGGCTTCAGTGAGGCGCTTATTCGAGAGCGGCTCTTATTCAAGAGCGGCGCTTATTAAAAAATATTGGCGTGGCGCTTTCCATCCTATGTTACATCTCACTTATTCCCATAGTTTGGTACCTATCATAGACCCTACATCATCGTAAATAAACGTTTATGAAGATATGCTTGTGTCTTCCGTTGTGTTATTTATTCATTTGAACGCTGTATACATTGTATTTATTAAACTATTTCTTAAACTGTTTCATTATTATTATAGGCGCTTATTCACTCGAATAATAAAGAGCGGCACTTAGCGAACAAAAAAAATCACGTTTGGCGCTTATTCGAGAGCCGCGTTATTCGAGCATTTACGGTATCCGGAACCAAAAAAAGTGTCCCCTTGACAAAGGTAGGCCTATTATTAAGGATCAAAAAAAGAATCGAAATTGGTTGACACTTATTTATTGGGTAGGTTAATGGTTAATGCCAAGTGGCGCCGAGAGGTCGGGGTACGGCGGGGAAAGTGCCCCGGGGCCCGGGATACTATAGGTAAAAAATAATATAATAAAATAAATAAATATTTTATTGTTCATTATATACAAAATATAATGAACAATGTAAAAAAAATGGTATAATGATAATCACCTTTATATTAATAGCGATAAAACTAAAATAATGCTTCTCAGAAATAATCACTTTAGGACCATTAATAACACCTTAAATATTGTTCTTGATAACACAAAACTTGAACAAGTTTCCAGCATAAGGTACCTAGGAGTAATAATTGACGCACTCTAAGTTGGAAACAACATGTGCACATTTCTAAAAATGTGGAATTTAAAATTACAATGTTGGACAAAATGTCTGGGTTTCTTAATAAATCACTATTAGAAACTCTGTACTTAAGTACTATTCAGCCTTATTCTGAATATGCAATAACTGTTTGGGGAAATTTGTCCGAACTTAATAAGAAAATTGTTAAAAGACACCAGAGAAGGGCGGCTCGTATTATAACGGGTAACTTTGATTATTGAAATATTAGAGGTGATGATATTATTCATTCTTTGTCCTGGCAATCGTTTGAAGAGAGAAGGGATTTTGCCATTGCGTGTCTTATGTATAAATGTATTCAAGGTCTTGCGCCGCAAAGGCTTTTAAATGAAATTGTATTACCTGTCTCTTATACACATCTAGATGTGTATAAGAGACAGCACCTAAGTTTAACTCGTATAAAATGAGTTCGAGTCTTAAGGTTGCCGGAGCAAAAATCTGGAATGAATTACCTTCAAATATCACCCACTCACCTTCAATTTATTCTTTCAAAAAGACTTACAAGGCTCACTTCTTCCCCCTTAAATGATTTCTGGCCTTGTCTGATTACTATTTAGGTTTTTCTGCTTTTGAAAAACCGCACCCCCTTATTTGAGGTGGCGCCGTCAACTTAGCAGTGCACGGTAAGGGAGCCGCAGGCTTATCCTCGGTGGAAGCTACCGGAGCCCAGCAAACTGACGCCGAGGTACCTGCGTGTACACGGTAGTGATGGCGGCGACATCTCAAAAGCGGGGGCGCGCGTATGCCATTTTCGTGATTTCTGAAGAGGAAATGGAGGGAAAAAAAAGAATGAAAAAGGAAAGAAAAAAATGGGGGAGGAAAAGGGTTTCGAAATGATGATTATGATTATTAATGCCTGACTCTGGGTGTGTTCTTTTGTGTTTTGTTTATCATTTTTATTTTGTTGTTGTTGTTTATTATTATTGTTATTATGATTGTTATTGTCGTTATTAATGATATTGTTATTGTTATTTTTTTTTTTCCAGGACCACAGTGAAAAACATTTCTTTAAAATGATTGTGTCATCCTGGCTAAAGATATTAGTAAATAAATATTATTAAATGTATACATTTATCCAGTATCATTCATGTGTTTTTCCCACGATGATTGTAAATGAAGCTGACCGTTCATCGATGAAAGCTGATAATTAATCGGTTCTAATTCTTTTTCATGAATATTTCCATGACTACTATTTCTAGAGTTTATTTTGAATTCAAGTCGTAAATTCTTTACGTTATTGATTAATGATAATTATAAAAGACTTGGACCCTGGACATCATTAATATACATTCAAGTTAGAAAATACAAATAGACCTGATAGAGATTCGATTGTCAAACTGAATTAATATATTAAACCCGCCAGTGGCGGATTTAAATGAAGGGCCCGAGGCCCTGCCGCATTATTTTTTCCCCATACGGTTAGGGCAGAATTCATTATATAGAGGGTGAACTATACATGAATATGCATGCCTGACCTCCCCCTCGCGAAAAATAATCTAATTAAATAAGCCTTGGTAGTCAAGGCAGTGTGAAAATTAAAGGATTATATTTGTAATAATGACTAGACACAGTTTATGTACAGCACTTTGAAAGTATAAAGCACGTGCAGTAATATTGAATCTGGCTATTTGAGCACAGCAGGCCTATGTAGTTATAGGATGATGTGTTGTTTATAATAATAATATAAATAATAATAATTTATTCGGAAACCTTTGAAACAGTGGCACACTTTATGATAAAGGTGCGTCCAAAAATAAAAGATGAAATGAACGGCTTTCATATTCTTTCATCATACAGTCAGCGGCCACTGCTTTCGCGAGTGAGAAGTCAAGCATGTATATTCATATATCAGTTCACACAAATGACCTTAAATAATGCCTATAATAATGCCTATCTATAATTGATGCCAACTGTATGAGGAAAAAATGCGGCCCGGACTGCCAAAAAGATGCTCGGGGCCAGCGGCCGCTCTCGGCGGCTCTATTAAAATGCCTAATTATTAAAGATGCACACCATGAGCCTATGAATAAATATTTGGTAATCACAACTTAAAAATTTCACATACCTACAACATGATTATTTTGAGACTATTTGTTGATAAATAGAGATTAAACACCGTATTGGATTGAATAATAATTTGGTACCATCATGCTCGTCCCCCTCTCCTTCAGAGGTGCCAGTGGTCGAGTGTATAAGCCCTAGCCCTCAATAGTTTTCTTTTTGCTGAAAGATAATATATTTTTATTATTATTATTAGTACATATCCTGTATTATTAATATTATAATTATTATTTATCATCATCATCATTTTGATGCGATTGATTATTGATTGATTTTATTCAGTAGCAAAATTATACAAAAATACAAAGTATAAGAAGACAGAGAAAACAAAGACATGATACCCAAGGACCCAACATAAGTAAAAAAGAAACCTTATCCGTTGGTCTTTACACTACAGAATTAAAAAATCAGCAAAAAAAAAAAAAAAAAAAAAAAACAGAATTAAAAAATCAGCAAAAGAAAAAAAAAAAAAAAAACCTGCAAAGACAAATAAAATTTAGTAAAAATGGACGATAAATACATTGCTATAAAGTGTAAAATTTCAATTTGAAAGTTACAATAAAAAATGTTTAAGATTTAAATAAATTATAAAATTTCACCATAGAAAAAATACATTTGTTCCTAAGCGCCATGAGCACTTGATAATGGTGGGCACCGGCGCTTTAAACGTCTCCAGAATTATTATTATTTTTAATATTTAAAATTATAACAACTTCTTGGATATGGTTGGGAAGGTCATTCCACACTTTTATCCCTGGTGGATGGGGGAGGGGATCATGGGCGGATCCAGTAAGAGGAAGTTCCCCCACCCTGTCTTGCCTAAATTTGAAAAATTTCAATGCATAATGCTATCTACTCACTCATCTATTCTGAACTTGATAGTGCCCCCACATTTGAAAAATTCTGGATCCGCCCCTGGGGATGTAGAATGGCCCAATCTATTATATTATTATTATATTAGTATTATTTTAGGCCTTCATCACCATTCATCATATCATACCAATCGTGCGCGTTTATCACTCTTAAACCATTATCTTAGTCTTACTGCTGGTCGTAGTATATTGCGCCACCAATAACGAAATCTTACAGTTGTCGTCAAAATTACTTCCGCCCTGCCTTCATTTTGGTTGTTTGGCGCGCTCTCTTATTATTTACATTTTGCTATGAATTTTGCTATTTTGCATTTGGCATCTATTTCAACATTATCCACTACTCATGATGAGAGGAAATATCAATAAAAGTTTAAAAAACGCAAAATTAATCGGTCAATAGAATCGGAAAATGATGAAATCCAGGATGAAATAATTCCAAAATCAACAAAAATTGCATTTCACTGGTACTCGAAAAAGAAATTGTCTGGATGAATTCGATTGGCTGTGGTATTGAAATAATTAAAGTATACAAAGGATTAAGCCAATGGAATTACGTGTCTTAAGATCGTAGTTGTTGGCGGACTAATATAGAAAAATTAATCAATATCATTCCGCACCGAGCCAACCCATGTGCAAAATAGTCAAACCGGTGAATGGTAAAATCCCAGCTCGGATGCCAAACTGTGATAGAGGGGGCAAGTTGTCGATTTTCCGGGGCCATTTTGTTGACTTATTTCAGAATTCGGGCCTAAACTTGGCATCGGAATTCATTGATTTACTGCAGACTCGGAATCGGCATCACTATCTGTATTGATTTCACGTATTCTAGAAGTTTAAGCAGCAATGGCTGACACAAACCACCTCGCAAAGATTCTAGAAAAGACAGTATCCCCAGGTAATTAGAAGTGTATTGCACCAAAACGTGTTGTGTTCAGGCTAGGCTAGGCTGGCATTCTCAGCCTCAGGCCTAGGCTCTTTGCTAGGCCTAGCCTATAGGCCTAATTAGTTTTCAGGGTGATCTAGGCTTAAGCACATTTTAAGTTTTAGGAACATTCGTCGTGAATGAATTGTTAATAAGATATTGCATGCATGAGAATATCAATGAAAATTGACCTGTAGGCCTATTCTATTTTATAACTGCAATTCTATGGCCTAGGCTAGGCCTACTTTTCTACTCTATTAAATTAGAAAATTGAAATTTACAAATATTTATTTATGATAAGGGAAAGAAGTGAGATTGTTGAACATGTGCCAATGAATTAGTTTGGGGCATAAAATCAACATACATACTGGCACTTTCCAGCACTTTTTTGTTTTTTTCACTGAAGTCTACTTTTTTTTTACTTTGAATGTTTGTGATGTTCGTTCCTTTTGTTTTGGAAGATTGGTGATCTGCACTCACACTTTTATATCTAAGACTTCTCCGGAACATCCAAACCAGAGTACCGTAGAAGTCCAAGTAGGCCTCTAGGCCTAGTAGTAGTACTCTACTACTTTTTGCTAGTTCGTCAAACATTTCAAGTCCTATTCTAGAAGTTGTTTTACTGTATGAATTAAGACCCCTTGCAATGTTTACATTGGACCAGGCTGAAACGCTGGCGGCGCCCTAACTAGAGGCAGAAAGGCTATCTTAATACACTGTCTGGGTTATATTTATTTTTGTTGTGCCAAAAATATGAAATCCACATGGATGAAAATCACATATGACATTTACATATATTAGGAATTGACAACAAAAATAAAAAGTGAAGAAACTTTATTTTTCTATTTTTATTCAATTTTTAAACTCATCTCTTCGGATGTTGCCATGTGCGAACGCGCTAGGCCAAGAAAGTTCAAGAGTGTGGCGACATCGTCTCCGCCGGTATGAAGGGCCTCGAATAGGCCTGTGAATTTTCTGTTTACCCCATGGTAAGGCTAGACTAAATTTGACAAACCTTTTGAGGTATTCGTTAATAAATGGAATAATTACTCAGAAAGTAATCATTACAACAACATTTGGTAGACATTATTATAGTTGCTTAAAAGTTATATTGAGGCAGTTGAATGGATTGAATATATTCTGAAAATACATTTTTCTTTGCTTCTAACTCATAGGCTGAACTTCTGCATGACGTTGCTTTCAGCGTCCATCGCGTAACGCGGCCAAACTGCGGTTTCGTTGTGTAAGGAAGCTTTCTTGGTCTGGCGCTCTTGCACATGGCAACATCCGATGAGATGTTTAAAAATTGAATAAAAATAGAAAAAATAAAGTTTCTTCAATTTTTATTTTTGTTGTCAATTCCTAATATATGTAAATATGTCATATGTGATTCTCATCCATGTAGCTTTCATATTTTTGGCACAACAAAAATAAATATAACCCAGACTATTAAAATAGCCTTTCTGCCTCCAGTTAGGGTGCCGCCAGCATTTCAGCCAGGTCCAATGTAAACATTGCAAGGGGTCTATAGACATAGCCTACATATTACAAGTAAAAAATATTTAATATAGAACAATTTCTTTGTTTACAACGCATCTATCTAGGCCTATATGAACTTGTATTTGTACATATAATTACATAATTATTTTTAAGAAATTGATCATCATTTTTCTGGCTTCCTTTCTATAAAGGTTAACTACTTCATTTTATGAATGAATAATAAATTATTTTCTATGATTTGGCAGTAACTAATCACTTATGCACTGTGAAATGCTGTGCATGCACCATGGATTTAGCCAATCAGAATGCACACATTATGAAATGGACATGTTAACTGATGTATGAACTATACAATTTTACTCTGACTAACATACATTTTACTATTTTTATTTTAAAATATGACTGAAAATATATACAAATACAGTGAATTTCATCTTGGTTGATTCCTACTCTTTGTATCAGATTATTTTTTGAAATGAAACTGATTGGTATTTTGTATGGATCCTTGCGGAGTAAGCTTGTTTATGAGTGTAATTGAAAATTGTTGAGTTAAAAGATGAATCGTTCCAATTTGGAGCTTGTAGTGAATGGAACAGTCCATTTATCGAATAATACATGATGTGCGTTTCATAGGGTTAGGCGGGTAATTCCATTACCTTTATTGCATCCACTCATTGCACCAACACTAAACAAGACAGGAAGAATAAGGAAACGGATAGGTAACAAATGTAAGAATGTTTAGTATACTAGAATAGGATATTCAGATTTTTAATTCTTCATTTAAATCAATTTAGATACTTTGGTCACAATTACTATTTTTCATGTGTGTGTATTTATTAGATACTGCTGAGTTGGAAGGAGCTCAAAAGTTCTTGGAACAAGCTGCTCTAGAAAATTTGGTAAGCTATGTATTATCACAACCTCCTTTTCATCAATCTCATCCTTAACTTTTTCATCAATCTCATCCTCGTATTAACCTACATATCAACCTCATTTTCATCCTAATCTTTATCAATCTCATTCTTATCTTATTCTTCATCAGTCTCATCCTCATTTTAATACTCATTAATCTCATCCTTAATCGTCATCAATTGCATCTTAATCTTCAATCTTATCCTCATCGTAACCTTCATTCACATCCTTATCTTAATTTCCGTCAGTATCATGCTCATCTTAATCTTCATCAATCTTTATTAATCTCATCTTATTTTTGATCAATCTCTTCTTCACCAATCTCGTCCTCATTTTAATGTTTATCAGTCTTATCATTTTCGTCAGTCATTTTATCAGTCTTACTCATCTGCTTTATCCATTCTGCTTCATCAATCCTAAATTCTGCATCATCATTCTCATCTTCTTCAACAATTCCATCTTCTTTTAAGAGCTCATAATTCTTACTCCATTTGTTTTACAATTCTCAACTTCTCAGTTATTGTTAATGTTCTTATATCCTTCATGAATCTCGCCCTCATGTTTTTACCCGTCAAAAATCTCATCCTTACCATCATCCTAAATATCATGGCTTTATAGCATTATTTTCATATCCATCAATAATCTCATCTTTCTCGCCTTCATCTTCACATTTTTCATCAGTTTTCTCATCTTCACCCCATTCATCAGTCTCTTCCATCATTTTTACCTATTTCATCAGTCGCTACATCTTCACCTCTTTTATCAGTCTTGTCATCCTCATCTCTTTTAACGGTCTCTGCATCTTGAGCTCTTTCATTCGTCTTGTCATCCTCACCTATTTTATTAAGACAAGATTCATCTTTCTAGCATCTCACTCTTATCATTATCACCTTCTTCATCAATGTCTTCATCTTCACCAGGTTTCATCAGTCTGGTCATCCTAAATTCCTTCAACTCATTCACCTATCTTAATAAGTCCACCATCAGTCGTATTCCCCTTCATCAATCTCATCATCCTCACATTTTTATATTCTGGTTTACAGTAATATTTATTCACATCAAAAAATTCATATACAAAAAAATTACTCATTTGCAGCAAAAAAGCTGAATTGAGAGCAAAATGTTTGAAGTACTTAACTTCTTGACTTAAAAAAAATACATGTACAATTTAATATATGATTGAAATATTTATACATCTTTATCATCATATCCACTGCTATGTAGTTTGATTAGTTTTTTTTTTCTGCAGCCTGCGTTCCTTCTGGAGTTGTCCCGTGTTCTGTCAGATCCTGGAAACACTCAAGTGGTCCGGATTGCAGCTGGCTTGCAACTTAAAAACTATCTGACTTCAAAGGATGCCACGATCCGTCTGCAATGTCAAAAAAGATGGATCCAGGTATCCGCGGATGTCAAGCAAAGCATCAAAAACTTAGTAAGTTTGTCGTTGTCTTGAAAAAATTCCCACTTACGTCATCGATTGGTAGCTTGGTGCATTCTTGCCTTGAAATGTGAAATCCGTCAATCAGTTAATATACAAATTTTTTCCATTTAAAAAAAACAGTACAATTAAAATATTTTACAGAAAATCAATGGAGACAAAGAAGTGGAACAGTTCTGGCAAAACAAACTCAAAGCTTTTAACATGAAAGCCCAAACTAAAACAAATACACATTTATAAATGCGAGAATTTGTGTTTTCTTGCAGCAATTATGAACTCTCTTATACTTTATTCTACATGTGTCTGTACTCAGGACTATAAATGGGTACATTATGAATGTATTAGAATGAGATTAGCCTGTGCTGAATTATTGCCCAACTAGGAATACTTCACAGTGAACCTAGATGGTTCCACAATGTTTGATTGATTCTGTATTGGATTTATTCATGAAAAGCATTATACCTGTACAAACAAAAGCAAACAGTACAAGTGACAATATTGTAAAATAAAAGAATTTGATTTTTTTTTTGGTGTGGAACATTATGATGATAACCTACAGTACAAAATTCTGAAAACCTATTTCTAGTGGTGCCCTCTGGTGATCTTTTCTGAAGAGCACACTGCATTCTGTAACATACACATGGCCATATTTCACATGTACAATGGCTTAGACATCTCTTTCTGGCAGAAATGCAAGGAGTATGTTATAACAAGCTACTAAATTTAAGTAAAGATCTCCACAAGAGATCATCTACTAACAGTTTAGGTGAGAGAGTGTATCTCTTTCTATTTTAATGTCCAGGGAAGCAAATACATTTTGAGGTGGTTGTATAGGGTAGTTTCACTTATTATTAATGTTGTTGTATTTTTCCAGGTGATGAAGACCCTTGGAACAGAGGCACCAGGACATAGCACGGCTGCACAGGTGGGCTTCATATTCATTTATTTTGCTTCCATAATGTTAGTATATTGGCAGAAATTATATGAAAAATTGAAAATATTCAATTTTTGATGTTGTTTTAACAAAACAATCATAATTGTAAAGTCTGTATTGAGAGTTAGTAAAATTGTGTTAGAAATTTTTGTATATGTGGGTCCTTTGTTTCCACCGTGTCTTCATAACATAAATAACAATAATGATATTAATATCAAAGGATATGTTAGCAAAAAATAATTATGTGTTTGATTTCAGTGTATAGCCTGTATTGCATGTGCAGAACTTCCACAGGGCCATTGGCCTGAGCTCATTGAAAGTCTTGTTGCAAACGTTACAAGTGCCAACAGCACTGAGTCTCTTAAGGAATCTACTCTAGAAGCAATTGGTTATATTTGCCAAGACATTGTAAGTATGAGATGGCTATTCTTTTCGTAATCAACCATTGGGATTATAGTAAATAAAATGTTGAATAATGAGTATTTTAGTGCTTTTGCTTTACAATTTAGCTTGTAAAGCAAGAGCACTAAGAGAGCATTACTTATAGTGTTCTTTACAATCTAGCTTGAGGCTTTTTAATGGTACTGATTTATTTGACTTATTCTCTTATGTCATATTCTATGTATTTGATATTAAATACATATTTTTAATTCTAAGTAATAAGAATATGTACACATTCTTTTTGTCAGTTTTTTATATTATTTTTATTTTTTAAATAATTTATTCAAGATTAAGTTCATGATTACATATTATTTTTACATATAAATATAGAAATGCCAAACCAATGAATGAACATATTATGAAGGACTTTCTTTTTTTTATTAGGAACCACACCATTTGGCTGGTAATTCTAACGAAATATTGACAGCAATCATGCAAGGAATGAGAAAGGAAGAACTTAGGTAAAACGATCTGTCCACTTGCATCAAGTCTTGTGTAACTCTAGCTAAAATATAGACTAAAAAACATAATTATAGGTTTCTGCAACATGTCAAAAAATGACTGGAAATTGTGAAAAATGAGAAAATAAAAGGCCGCAAAATATTGCAAAATCGCGAAAATAATGGGCTTTATAGTACCTGTGATTTGCTCACATGGATGTGATGTGACATCATTATGCTTTTATGAGGAGAGAACACAGATGTTTGATACTTGACACAAAGCAGTAAGAATATTCCTAACTGGGCCTTTAATATTTCAGTGCATCATGAATCAGCGATGCTCTACAGACCTGTACTTTCACATTTGTATTTCTCGCTTTAGCTACTATGTATACATAAAAATACATGCACCTAATGGATGCCTGTCATTTTTATTAGAGCTCTCATAAGTTCTACCACATGAAATGAAATACAACCTAGTACATGAACCTTCCGTTAACTGCAAGTCAAGATTTTATGGTCACCGAACAGGGTTGTAGCTGTAGAAAACTAAGGGTTGGTGGTAGATATGTTAAGGGTGGGTGATAACATTAGTAAATTCTAAATAGGAAGAATTGATTTTAAGGATGGGCAAGTGGGTTAATAAGGGCTGATGGAGAGCCATGAAATTAGCTTTAGGCTTTAGACTGGGTGGGAAACTTCAAGGCTGGGTGGTTTCACTACATAACTACATCCTTGCCAAGGACACCTGTGATTTAATACATAATTTTTTTAAATTGTATGACAAGCAGATACGTTGTGGCGCCCTCATGTACACTCTCCAGACTCCATGACAAGTTGTACACAAGACTACAGTACAGTTGGCATGATGGATATTATAATGTTTTAATAATTACAATTGTTATCACTTTCAGTATTCCTGTGAAATTAGCTGCGACTACGGCCTTGCTGAACTCGCTTGAATTCACAAAAGCCAACTTTGACACAACCGTAAGTTCTTGGTCAGAGTATGTTTGTAAGTAGTAAGGTTCATAAAGTTTGTAAAATGACATGTTCTTGTTATTAACGTCATGAACATTTTTAATCACCAGCATGATTAGATGGTATTGTAATTTGTTCATTATTGTCTTTAATTTATTAGTATACATGACACAGAACTGAAATAAAAATGTTTTGAGTGTAGATATGCAAATGATATGATATAGGCTTGCCATCCCAAAACCAGTATCAGTGACCAGCAAGTGTAAATCCACTTTTTGATAAATTATTCTCCGCATTTTAAGCTTTAAAATGATGGGACTTTTACTGGAATCAACTGACTATTGCCAAAGTTAAAAGTAAAGGTATTATGGCTTTTCTGTACTAAAGTATACAATACTGGCCACATTCTTATTCTAATTACTCTGTTTAACAATTAGTGACAGTATGCATTTTTTTGGATGACAAGTCTCATATATGCTAATAACTGACTTACTGTACATATCATTATGTTTGTCTTTTGTATTTATATAGAATGAAAGGCACTACATAATGGCACAGGTGTGTGAAGCAACCCAGTGTTTAGATACACGTGTCAAGGTGGCAGCCTTGCAGTGTCTTGTTAAGATCCTATCACTTTATTATAAATACATGGAGGACTACATGAAAGCAGCACTCTTTGCTGTAAGTTTCACTCTTTGCTTATAAGTTGCACTCCTTAAGTTTTTTTCATTTTGTGCAGTAATTTGCACAGTATACAGTGTAAATTGTATTCATCTGTGTAAGTTGCACAAGTTGTGTATTCAAGATACTCTTTCTATCTAGTAAATTTTTCTATCTAGTAAATAGCAAATTTCATAAAAGTCAGTGAATATGTTAATCAACTGCACCCTTGTACATTTTGTTGAGCAGCGACTACCATTGTTCACCCTTAAAATATAAGCATATTATAAGCAGTTGTGTCTCGGTTAAGGCTAATTAATATTTAATTTTTGTCTTTTCAGATTACTATTGAGGCAATGAAAAGTGATGTTGATGATATAGCACTACAAGGTATAGAATTTTGGTCAAATGTCTGCGATGAAGAAATGGATTTAGCTATTGAAGCAACAGAGGTGTGTACAATACTTATTATCAAGTAACTTGAGAAATAAAATTCAATATTTCAGTAGCTTACTTAAAATACTTAAGTAAGTTAAAATAATATGCAAGTTATTCTTTTCGTGGATCCAGTAGTTGGATGGCGAGACAAAAGGATATTTAATAAATGGGCTTTCGTAGTAAAAACATCTTGTTAGCTGATCTGTTTCTCTTTTGATGTTGATAACTTACTTGATTCTTTTAAACAAAGAAATTAACGTTTAATTAGACTTGTTTTAAAGTTACACTATTTCCGATGGCAATTCTTAAGGAACTTGATATATTTTGTTCATTTAATTAGGCAATGGAACAGTCAAGGAGACCAGAAAACTACAGTAGATTTTATGCCAAGGGTGCCCTGGAATTCTTGGTCCCTATTCTTATGAAGATGCTCACAAAGCAGGTAGGTTGTTTTGTTTTGTTTTTTTTATTATTATTATTAATACTTATTTGTACAATAATATAATATGGCAGTTAATAGCACTGTATTTTAATATCCAGTTTAACAAGTATGATGGCAGTATTAACAAGTATGATGGTAGAGAAACCAAAATTGTTGTATCATGAAAAGCAATTTCCCATTTCTACATTTGCTTAATGTAATCCATATAGTGAATAGTCGATTGGGTTGGGTGTTGGGTGTTTTGAAATGATATTTAGTCTTCGTCTGTAAGAAAAATGTGTGTTGATTCAGTCTTTTTCGTAGTGTTAATATTGCACCCAAATAAGCCGGCCAGTACACATGTATGAGTTGTGTTTTGGTGGTCTAGTGGTGCATACAGAAACAGTGGGTATTCTTCATAGCTGACCCTATAATCCAAGGGAATGTTGAAGAAGACCAACTTACAATAATTAACATCTCGACGAGATTTGATTGACAGATAAACCGACTAATCAGCGAGCGTCATTTAGTCACGTGATCAAAAACTTTTTCTCGGACATTTTAATTTCCTTAGACAGCTGGTTGTCAACGCGAAACATAAGTGAGCCTAGGCCTAGATGTCTATGCTTGATAGATACCCAGATTTACACGAGCAGTGCGCATCAGTGACTTGGCATTTGCCGACAACAAAGTTGACTGAATACGGCTTTTCCCTCTTCCTTTGGTAGCGAAATAGTCTTTTACAACAATTTCCCTGCCTGTTCCATGAAATAGATTAACACTATGAATATATGATTGATTTGCATACCGCCTACCCTGAATTCTCTTTCTTAAAAGGTTGATAGCAAAGAAAATGTTCGCCAACTTGGTTAGTCTACCCACCATAGTCTAAGGTTTTCGTGACTTTGTAGATGGGGCTTCGCGTCCTTGTCGACATGTCAATTCTCTGTATTGAATGAGATCAAAGAAGAAACTGCCATGCTCTGCCGCCCTTTGTGTATTTAGATACCACTTTGATTTGTGCACATTTCTTTTTAAAGGATGAGAATGATGATGAAGATGATTGGAATCCTTGTAAGTCAGCTGGTGTTTGTATGATGCTACTCGCTAACTGTTGTGAAAATGATGTTGTACAACATGTTATGCCTTTTGTTGAGAGCAACATTAAAAATCCTGATTGGCGGTACAGGGATGCTTCAGTCATGGCATTTGGTAGGTTGATTTTTTTTGTACAAATGATTTCCAAATTATTTTATGTATTAAAAATTGCTGTTGATTCAGCCATTTTCTAATATCAGTACACATTTTGTCTCTGTCCACTCGGAAATGTAAGTAGTTACCTTGTAGGCTCACATGCCAGTGTGCATGTTACTCCCGCAACATTTGAATTATTACTCCGGAAACTTTTAATTTTAAAGGCATATGTTCCAACTACAGCATCCAATTTTTTTACATAAATGCTGCACTGTATTTAAATGTGTATTAAGTGAATAAAAGGCTTGTATAAGTCCAAACATTATTTTATTGCTGTTAACATGTTGATTCAGTGGCCTATGTATGAGGAGGGGGACACTCAAGCCCTTAGGGACCCTGTCCTCTAGAAATATGCTTAGCTGAAAATATTAGGTTCAAGTAAATAAAAGTCACTAGTTTCACCTATTTTGCCAGCTAAATCCCCCTTAATTAATCATTGACGGCCACTTAACATTCGGTTTCCCCCCACCCCTTCATGTCAATATTTCAAGATATGCCAATTTGTTGGTTGCCTTTTTTATATTCAATCTTGGTCTCTGGCTGAAAGAAAATATCTAAAGAAATGTGTAGAGGTAAAATTGCACCCAAATAAGCCGGCCAATACACATGTATGAGTTGTGTCTTGGTGGTCTAGTGGTGCATACAGAAACAGTGGGTATTCTTCATAGCTGACCCTATAGCCCAAGGGAATGTTGAAGAAGACCCACTTACAATTATTCTCTTCTGTTTTATGGTTCTGTTCTATTTACTTTCTTAGAGGGAGGTCTTTATTTGAATTATATCTCCCCTCCCCCTTTCTGCAGCCTGTTCACATACTTATATGAAGTTAATAAACAATTACAATTTGTTATTGGTTGAATAATGTTATTCAAAGGCAGTCGCGTGAAATAATAAAAGAATCAATAAACAAGTAATGTATGAAGTTGTAGCCATAATGCCATAGCCATAATGGTAGACTAAGAATAATAGTTAGGAAACTGAGTACTATGTTTGAAAATTGTTATATTTAATGTGTGTATGTACTATAGTTCGTCTTTATTTTGATTTTTACAATTACTGTACTGTATATAAATATATTTTGCATTTCAGGGTCAATATTGGAAGGTCCTGATCCTAATCAACTGAAAGCAATTGTAATCCAAGCTATGCCGTTCCTGATTGAGTTGATGGGAGATCCAAGTGTGATTGTCAGAGACACAGTTGCTTGGACAATAGGAAGAGTTTGTGAACTCTTACCAGAAGCAGTAGTAAATCAAATTTATTTTGGTCAACTCCTAGAAGTCCTTTTGAAAGGACTAGAGGCAGAGCCCAGGGTGGCAGCCAACGTCTGTTGGGTGAGTCTTTTCGTTATCCTCATTATCCTCAGCATTGTATTCAGCACCATCATTAGTATCAACATCATCTTCATTATCATTTATATTGTATACAATTTCAGTCTACATATTCAGAATTTGTACATCTAGATGAATCTGAAACTTGGGAACTCCTTTGTTTTTTAGGCCTTCTCGAGTCTTGCTGAGGCAGCATATGAGCAGGCCAGCATGGCAGTAGAGGAGGACGAAGAACCAGAAACGTATCCGCTTTCTAGCAACTTCAGTCTTATTGTAGGCAAGCTTCTTCAAACTACAAATAGGTATGTTGAGAGTAAATAAAATGGCAAGACAGTGGAACATTTTGGTACAGTGCATTATAATGGAAACAGAAAAAAAAATTGGCTTGTTTATTGATTATTCACTACTCGCATCATCGTTACCCCCTTCAATTTCATCTTGATTTCCTTTCCTGTCTTGTCATTTTCCACATTTCCTTCTTCAGGATTTTCATTATATACTTTTTCCTTAATCTCATCTTTATGGCCTTAATCCTGATTCTCATGTCCGTCAATCTCATTCTTAATCTCTTTTATCAGTCTGGATATTAGCGTCATTTTCGTCCGCTTCATCCTCCTCAACTCATTATCATTTCTTTAATAATGGAAACAGAAAATAAATGGCTTGTTTATTGATTATTCACTAATCGCATCATCGTTATCCCCCTTCAATTTCATCTTGATTTCCTTCTGTCTTGTCATTTTCCACACTTCCTTCTTCAGGATTGTCATTATATACTTTTTCCTTAATCTCATCTTTATGGCCTTAATCCTGATTCTCATGTCCGTCAATCTCATTCTTAATCTCTTTTATCAGAGAGAGGGCTGGCAGGAGGGCATTTCCCCCTGGACCCCCCATCATCCGATGCCACAACTAGATCATCAGATCAAAAATTGAAATAATCATAATTTGCCTATCTAAATAACGTTATTTTGATTGGTAATCGCTAATATTGTGGTCTAAAAGCACATTTTTGGACCATAATAAGCCATAAAAATGCTCCCCGTGAACTGAACCAGGGATTTTTTATTCCGGGCCGTCGACCGAGAGTTTAGTTGGTTCGGGCTCCTCTGTTGGACATTTTGGATTCCTTGTTGGCAAATTTCTGGTGCCACTGCTGTGCAAATCACAGGTTTTTCAAACATAAGATTTGATAGTATGGACAACCTTTCAATTAAGTCATTGATCGAGTTCCTGGTCCACATATCATGCACCCTGAGCATCTTATTTTAGATGGATATGGTGCTATATAAAACTACACTATCATTATTTACTCTATGAAAATATGGTTCATGATAATAGGTGAAAAGAAAAATCTGAATTTGCCTAATATGTTATGTTATGACACTTATTTTTAGAGAGGATGCACATCAAGCTAACTTAAGAAATGCTGCATATGAAGCGCTAATGGAAATGGTAAAGAACAGTGCAAAGGTAAGAAATAAACAAAATAGATTTGTCTTGTGTTTTAAAGCTTTAATGTAAATAGTCAGGTAAAATTAACATGTGAAGAATTGTTTATAATATTCCCTTTTTTTCAGGATTGTTACAAGGCTGTACAGGATACCACAATTGTTATAATGGAAAGGATTCGGCAGATTCTTACTATGGAGGTAAGATAATGTGTAGCAGATCTATGTATTTGTGAAACTTAATTTTGCAATGAAAATAATTACTGTGTCTAAATTATAACGAGGACAGAGATTGTAATTAGAGTATGATGTTCACTTTCCAATCCTAGGCCACGAGTTCAATTCTGTTTTTCCTTTACAACATCCTAATGTAACTATACTAATATATTGAGGAATAAAACCATATAAACAAGCCATTGCAAAGTGTGGTATAATTAAATAAAATATTTTTTAATGAAATTGTTAATGAATTCTCTTTATTTTGAACAGTCTCACGTTCAGACAGCTACCGATAGAATGCAATACCACGACCTGCAGTCGTTACTCTGTGCTACATTGCAGGTAAGACATGTTTAGTTTCAGCTTCTAAATCAACAAGGATATTGCCTTTTGGCATGTGTCAACATTCAAATTGCTTAATAAACATATTATCTCATAATGTAAACAACCTTTAGTAATGCACTCCCTTGTTTAATTAGTCACTCTGTTTCGTCAGCCCTCTGCGTTGTCTTAACATGTTAAAAGTACACTATTATGCAAATAAAGACAAAGTAATAAATGTGATTAAATATCCTGATAGGTCAAAGGTAACAAAGTAATTATACTTGGTTAAGCACTGTCCAAACGTTCATATTGTATTTTACAAAAACATGTGACATGCCTAAATATGGTCATGATAACATCACATCATGACCATATATAGGCATTTCATGGCTATATATGGGTATACAACCATTTTTTTGTCAAAGAAAATTGGACGATCTGGACAGAGCTTTACACTTTGGTTTTTAAAGGATCAAATTATTTTATATACTCTACCACACCTTGGTTCAGCACATTCCCCACTATTATTAGACCTCAGTTCCAACATGTTTGAACCTCAGTCCCATCGTGTTGGACGTTGGTCACACTGTGGCTAATGTGAGTTATTGGTAGGCAGGAATGACACTTACAGATCAAATTTCCATAAGGATATTTTTTTATTGTCATCTTGAATACGATAAAGTAAAGTAATAAATGAAATTATCTGTATTTTAATATTTATATTTGGTAATACATTTGCATGGTTTTTTAATATTATATTGCCATGGTGGTTATTTTTTTAAGTAATTTTTAATTATATTATGTTTGTAAATTAATGTCCCAATTACATTAATTCTATTTTTTTTTAAATGCGATGACATTTCTTTTTGCTGTTTAATAAAGATACCAAGATATATTATAATTATGTATGCTATTAGGCATTACTAGGGCCGTTCAAATGCTATACGTTGCAATTTGTGGATTGACACATTTGAAATAAATGTCTTGTATCAATAGTTTTTATGGTTTATAATAATTGATCATTTATAATAAATTGTTTTATTATTGTTGTGTATAAATATTCTAAAAAAATTTGATGGAGTATATTCAATCATGTCTTGCTGAAGTAATAAATGATACCAATAATATTACTTGTTTTTTTTTTTAGAGTGTACTTAGAAAATTCCAACCAGACGATGCCAAGATGATCGCCGATCCTGTTATGAACTCCCTTATTCATATGCTAGAAAGTACGAGTGGTAAATCAGGGGGTGTTCAAGAGGATGCACTACTTGCTGTTGGCACTCTAATAGAAGGTAAAGTGCTTGGAATATACTTTTCCGCTAAGCACACCCCTTGGATATTGTTGTTGAGATCCCACAAAATAGTAGCGTAAACGTACATAAACATGTAGGTGTATGAATCAACGTGTGTGTTTGTAGGACAATCGCATATTCCTTGCTCTGTTCTGATTGGTCAATTTTATTGACACTTCGCTAGAGTCCATTCCGAATGATCACTCTGTAAAACAGGAGTGGCCAGGAGCATGGTGGTTAATATTCTTGTCTTGCAATCTCAGAAAATAGGCCTTACTTAAAACAACTCGCTCCTTTAACCCTGATAATAGGGCTTAGTTTATAGTTCTTTCCTGTATCTGGTAAGGTCTGTACTGATACCATCGTCCTTTGGACATTTGTTTCCAAGACAGAAATATACTTCGAACTGATAGATTAAATTACAAAATAATTTATATAAAGTGATTTAATATTTTAGCTAACATTGAAATGAATTTGGAAGATCCTGTATTTCAAAGTAAATTATAATTTATCAAACAAGTATTTACTTTTTTTTATTAAGTTAATGCATCAACATCCCTTTTCCTTGTCTTTTTAGTGTTAAATTCAACAAGTACATAGACCCATTTGTTAAAAATAATACCCTGATCACTCTGCAATTTTCTTTTAGTCTTGAATGTTGAATTCAACAAGTACATGGATACATTTGTTGTGCACCTGATGAGGAGTTTGGCAAATACAGCGGAGTATCAGGTGTGTCTTGCGGCAGTTGGCTTGGTTGGTGACATCTGCAGGGCCCTCAACGCTCAGATTCTGCCAATCTGTGATGAAATAATGAAACTACTACTAGATAATTTATCAGTGAGTAAAATTGTTGTATATTGTGTTGGAAGGATTAAAAGGTGCTTTTTAGTGTATGTAAATTGTTGTTATACCACTAAATCATTTTTAATATTAAATATTCAAGATCATGTTTCAAGATTATGCAACATTTTTTCTTTTAGAATTTTTGAGGATCATGACATGTAAATTGGACACCATTCAAATATTTTTTTCTGATAGAGATTATCCTATTAAAGGTGCTGCAGTATTGTTTTGCTTAAAGAATGAATTTTCCAATAAGCACAGCCATACACATGGTTAAAAAGCGGCTGAAGTGAAATATTTTTTTCTTGTAGGATAAGTCTGTTCATCGAAGCATCAAACCTCAGATTCTATCAGTATTTGGTGATATTGCTCTTGCTATCGGTAGTCAGTTCCAGAAATACCTCCAAATTGTCCTTAGTGCATTGCACCAGGCTTCTCAAGCTCAGGTTGATAAGGTAATTTAATTCCTTTGCAAACCCCAATTGTCCAGTTTCTAATTTATCAAATATAATATGAAGGAAAACAGCACCTTCATCATCAAAACCCTAATATCATGTCATTACATCTATGCTAACCCATACCTTTAGCACATCTTCCCACAAAATTTTAGGATAGGAGTATTTTTGGTGTGAATCACACCAAGGATAACCCACTAAGTCCAAATACTTATTTCCAGTGGGGTCCTTCTGGTGGTGAATTGGGCAGTACACCGGGAGAAAATTCCCTACTCTTTCATGAAGAATGTACTGCATTCTTTAACGTGCACGTGGGCCATATTGCACACAGGACCAACGGCTTGAACGTCTTATCCGAAAGACAGCGCACTATCGTAACTTGTATTTCAGCCCTCCAGCTGAAACACCAGGAGAGGCAGCGATGGGAATTGAACCAGGAACCTAGAGATCTCCATGGTTTAGTGCACACACAGTGGCTACCACCACCGACTGAGCTAAGCTGCTCTTGATGAAATATTAATTTATTCTTGATATACTATAGCACATTATGTTAAAGCCTCAGTGGAAGCGGTTTGGCGCAGCATGAAAGGTTTGGTTTCCCAAATTCGAGTTCGGGGTTTCAATCCCTCGCTGTGCATTTCGCTTGTGTCCTTGAGCAAGGCACTTTATCTGCATTGCTTCTCTCCACCCAGGAGTATAAATGGGTACCTGGTGGGGTTGCTTGCTCCTGCGCTGAATACAGCAGCAACACTTAGCATGTGAATCCAATGACCAGGGACAGAAGCGCTTCGTATCTGCAAAGAAAGGCGCTATATAAATAAATATGATTAGATTAGTGTACTTAACAATAAAATAAAAGCCAAGAATTTAAGAAAAATATTGTTTAAAAAGTTATCTGCAAGATGTCAATAGCTTAATAACGTTATAAATGCATGTACCATTACCAAACAGGGTCTTCCAAAGAAAAACTGAAGCCTAGGAAAAGCAAATTATGTATAAAATATGTGAAAATGCCATCATTTTCAAATTTAACACCAAAAACCTCAAGGTGTCCATCAATAATAGAATATTCTCACTCTTAAGCATATTATAGATATTATGAAATCTTATGTTAATCAGCTTTACACTTAATTTTTTTTTAAGACCGATTATGACATGGTGGAATACCTCAATGAGCTACGAGAGGGATGCTTGGAGGCTTATACTGGGATTGTTCAAGGACTTAAGGGAGAAGAAAATGATGAGCAAAGCAGTGAGTTATTGGTTCTGTATAACCTAGTTTTGAAAAGATAATTATCAATAATAATTATTGATATCTCGAGTTGTCCACGCAAGCTCCGTTAGTGTCAGATTTGGCGGATTTTGGCGCTATACAAATAACCACTAATATTAAGAATTTTGTTCTAGATATATTCTCGGTTATTTTTGGCCTAATTATATTGACTTGTACATCTTTTTAACAGAAGCAAGACTTGATAATGTGTGGCCGCATGTTGAGCATATGGTGAATTTTGTTGAATATATAGCCAAGGATGAGGATCATACCGACAGTAACACAGCATGCTGTGCAGGCCTCATTGGGTCAGTACCTTTTATTTATTAAAACACTTTTCACTAGAAAAATACATCGGTAATGGATACGAGCCAACATGTGACAAACACCTCTACAATGGCTCGCTCTATATAACTTTAATAATAAAATAGAAATACATAAATATAAAAGGAATAAACACCAATAGATCGTTATATTAAGATTTAAGAATGTGTTTTCATCATTGTCAATATTTAAGTCAACAGAACAAATTTATGTGGCCACTGCTTGGGATTTATCCCAAGATCTGGGGATTTTTTTGACACCTTGGGGTCTTGGGATTTTTGGTTAAATTTTCATTAAATCTTGTGATTTTTTGAATAATATGACATTTTTTCTATCAAGAAGGGAACAAATAGGCAGTTGACAGTTGTAAATGAGGGCGCTGTTTATTTTTTTAAAATAAAGCATTGGAAGTTTGAAGGCTGTTGTTTAAAGCAATTTTCAACATTTTCCAAAAATAATAAGGTGAATTTTAAAGTTAAATCTCTTGAATATTGTGTACAGGCACGGATCCAGACTCGCACCATTCGCCATTGATTGTAGCACCGGGTGTTTAGTAGTAGGATAAATATGGCAGAAGTAAAGTCTATGAAAGTTGGACTGAAAAAAAATTACAGTAAAACATATTCATATTAAATGAAAGCATATATTGGCATTTAATAAATATTATGACATGACCTATAGGCACGATACCATTTGTTCATGGACGAAGATAGAAAAATACCTTCCCAAATGCAAGTCGTCTGAACAACCTCAATTGTTTTGGAATTTTTTTAAACATATTTGCAAAGACTTAGCTTACTTTTCTCATTAGGCCAGTACTCTACCACCCATGATCTGAGGGTACAATGCACTATAAAATGCTACTGCAATTCTTTGTGCTGTAGTGGTCCGTTGAAAAGAGATGTATACCACTTTGCAAAAACTTCAAAAATTCTGCTGCTAGACTCATTTTTTCGCACTCATACCTTTCAGAGCCTTCTGTTGTTTGCCCATAGAACAAATTTGGGAGTGTTATACAGTACGATTTGAAAACATAGTCATCTTAATGAAACAGCTATAATATTGAAAACAAACAACTTTGGTATACAAATTCAAATAAATATTTACAATAGATTTTAATGGTCAACTTGTTATCAAATTTTACGACCAATTTTTAGTGACAGTGTGTAATAGACATGCAAAACAAACATTAGCAGTTAGCTGTATAATATCTTTGAATATCATTTTAGACTGATTCATTCACATGCTTGGTCATCTTGTATTCATTTAGAATTCAACAGTTTGTAATAATAGGGTCTGTATCTCTACACTTCTAGACGTAGTACCAAATTATAGCCATAGACCCGGTTTCGCACACACTCGCTTAATTAAGTAAATTTCAAAGGAAACTGTTTTCCCCATTTTTCTTATTGTTAAATACTCCCATGCAATATTGTAGGCCCCCGGTATAAAATTGACAGATCAATTAGAAACTCTGTATAGATCGATTATGCCCTTTTGTATAATATTGTAGGCCTATAGACCTAATGTGTGTGAAGTACTGACTTTTTTTAATATCGAATGGGTGAATTTGCGCAGAAACTTCAAACTCTTGGCCTAACATAAAGTACAATGCCAAAGGAAAGCATATCACGTTTTAGTCACCAAAAAGGATTCTCCATGGACGCACAGAGTAGGCCTTCTAATAGTATGCCCCTCGAAATATTACTTTTATATACTATATATATATATACTAATATTTTGCGAATCTTGGGTTTTTAAAAGCATTCTTGGGATTTTTTAGACTCAAATCTTGGGAATTTTGATTTTCCCGAGTGGTCACACTGGAACAAGTAAACAAGAGAAAAAAAAAGAAAGTGACTACAGACCTTCCTAGCTTAGTTGGCTTGCTGTTTAGTACTCTATGGCTTGCATACCATTAGTGGATAAATTATCATCCTAGATACACCCACAAGCTAATGCAAATAAAAAAACATCTCCAAAAATTAAAATTTGAAACAGAAAGACCCAGGAACTACATCTGATATTAAAGTCAAAATTGTTAAGAGTTAACTAGAAGTAATATTAGAATTTATTGCGCTTTGTTTATATTAATTTAAATATGCTTCATCTTCATATGTAATTATTTTTACCTAAATCATGTAATTTAATTGCAGTGATTTGTGCAGTGCCTTTGGGCCCAACATGCTCCAGTATTTAGAGACCAAGCAAGACATACATGAATTACTCCAAGAAGGCCGCCGTTCAAAAACAAGCAAAACAAAGATGCTAGCTACATGGGCTACCAAGGAACTAAGAAAACTAAAACAAATGTAAGCATTTCCAATACAGTATTTTCCCAGATTGTGATTAATATGCCTTCCATGTCAAGAAGTAGACATGACTAGCATGTCTTGTTAATTTTTATCTGTTACCCACTTGATATTAATTTGACTCTTTATTTTCTGTCTCATTACTTTTTTTAGCTATTTATTTATAAATTATTTATATATCATGTTTGATTGTTTATGAGGCTATTAATAATAATTCTATACAGTAGATCCCCTCATTTACGAACCCCGATTTTTACGAATTCCCGATTGTCATTGTTGTCATAAATTTCCTATTTCATGTACTAAACACACAAGCGTGTCAGGAATTAATCGTTAGGCGCGTTTGGCTCCAATCCAACAAAATTTCAGTCCAGGCCTAGCCTACCCCAGCCTAGCATAGTGTAAATACATAGGAATTTCACACAACCCCAATTTTACGTACGAATGATTTTTTACGAACGCCTCTGGGCCCGTAAATGAGGGGTTCTACTGTACTTAAATGTACGCTAATAACCAAGTTACAAAGGACACATGCAAAATGTTACACAGGAGTCCCAAGATATTCCTACCAAAATCTTGCATTAATTATTTTTTAATTTTCTAAAAGTATACTATATAATCAAAGCAAAGGTGATACACAGACATTTTTATTTTTCTAATGTTTAAGCAACTTGTTATAAATTCATTAATTTGTTTTTGGTTAATACTTAAAATTAAATTTTATTTTTTTTTTGCCTTGCTGTTTTGTTTTTTTTGCCTTTGTTTTTTTGTTTTCTTTGGTTTATCTGATTCTGGGCACTTTGTATATTATAGAAGAGGTGTGATACCAAATGCGTGAGCATTACATACACCTGTACTTAATAACCTTACTTCATTTTATCTCCTCCTCAGATAAATTTGAGCTGAAGAAGACCTACAGATGGCAGTAGTACATAGCTACTCCCACACAGCTCCGACAAGTGTGTGAGCTCAGTGGTGAGAATGAGTGAGCGTGACAGTACTGACAGCTCCGTGTTCACAGTGGTCCAAATGCTGGCTAACAATCACCAGGACCTATTCCTCAGGTTAACATGGGCATTTCTGGTGCCTCGAATCAAAATTTCAGAGATTGTATGCCTGCTCTATAAGATAGGTAGATGGCCTTCCCAGAATTCATGTGTAATCTTCCCATGAAGCTTTGCAGTGGTGATATATGGTTATTTTAATCAAATATTCTGCCACATAATAAGCATATACTATTCCAGGGAAAAATCTGTCAAATCTGTGTATTACAGTTCCTACTTTTGTACAAATGCTATCTAATTATTCAACATAGTGCAGGTTATATAGTCAAAATAGTACACAATTTTTTTATTGACCTTAAATGTCAGTAGGAGTATTTCAAGCAGTGGTTTTATATACAAATATGCTGATTACAGAGATATTTGGAAACGATATACAAATTTGTAGTGAACATAAATTCTATGAAATTGTGTTAATGAGAAGGAGTTTCCCCCTGTCATTTGATTGTTTGATTGATCGATTGATTGACTGATGAGTACTTCCTGTTGAATTGTCCTGGTTGTTAAAAGGATTCCATTGGAAGTTGGACACGGACTATCAAGAAAGTTGTCGGTGAACGCGATTTTGATGAAACTGTGAGAGTTGATGATAATGGTGATGTTCGGTGAAAAGTCGCTACAAAAATGTAAACTCAAACAAGCAGACACTATCGTATATATATATGTGTAAAGCCAGCTGTTTTCTACCTTAAATCTGCGTATCATTATAATGTCTATCAGCCTAAATCATTTCAAAACAGAGTAATGTTGGTAATTATAGTGTGTCGTCTTTGCAAATCAAAAACAATTTGTTTGCAAATCAAAACAATTTATTGTTGGTTGTTCAGTTACACAGTGATTTTTTGTTATTATTTTTTTTTTTATCCAACTTCATTCATTGTCAATATGAAGTGTAAGCTTACCCCAGGATGTGTAAGAATATTTATTATCTTCTTGGTACAAGTCTACATTTTATTTGAGTCAAGCAATCATTAGGCATAAATTCCAAATTATATTGTGGCTGTGATTATTCAGTGTTGACTCAAATTCACACAAGAGCCAGCAATAACAATCCATTTTTACAGACACTAATTGCCTGTTTTGTATTTTTGTATTCAAGCAAAGATTTTGAAAAAATTTAGGAGGATTATACAAGTGTTAGTTCATTAACATAAATGATTGGATGATTATTTTTAGTAGCATACCAGCTCAAAAACAGTCTACCAGAGATCTATATAATATTATAATATTATATAATTATATTAATATTATATTAACATTATATTAACTATAATGATATATAAATGAGCAACTGTTAGGTCTTAATGCTGCTGTGTTGGGTATATCTCTTCATTGATTGATTTTTCTCACACAAATACCATTTTAATGGATTCCATTTTGTTACTGGTAGAGTTATATTCCTATGTAAGATATTTGAATACAGGGAGTAATTGAATAATTAATGAGATCAAATACAAATGCATTATTTACATAATCCATAATATTCTATTATTTTTACAGTGAGAACTGAAAGTTAATTGGTGTAATTTTTGCCCATTTTGTGTACTTATTGATATAGCCCATAATGTTTATTGATTCAGGTTATTTAATTATTGTAATTGTCATAACTGACTTGTCAGTTTTGTACGTGTGTAAATTTATTTATGGGTTATTGCAACAAACGTTTACATGATTTAAATTAAGTGTACCCACTGTCTGAATACATGGCCGTCTTTATAAAGGAAACAATTGAAATTGTGGAGCAAGTTACTGTCTTTTGTGTAACTTACATTTTTTGTTACATACATAAAAGGTTTTATAAGTTTTTGGTTTACCTGTGTACAAAAACTGATCAATGTTACTAATTCCAAAAAATAATCATCACATATATTTTTTTTTTTTTCAAATAAAATGTTTGTGTGCCCAAATTTTTGACATTAGAAATGGCAATTTTGCAGAAGAATAAAGGTAATGCTGGATTTTGAATGCATTTTTCTCTAATATTCTTTACACTAATAACCTCAATGATATAAATAAAGCAATTGTGAGGGCCATCACAAATTTTCATGACGATAAATTTAAATTGTTTTGTTTTTACAGTAATTTGTTTTCATACTTGTAAACCACCTACCAAAAACAAAAAAAAGGATCATGTAAATTGTATAAGATATATAAATGTGTGAATGTTGGTGTGTACTCTAGAGCACTTTAAGTTGCAAAATACCTGAAGAAATTATAATAAATTCTGATTTTAGTCCTGTTTTCAGATGAATCTCGTTTCTTTGTTATGTTCCAAAAAATTGGATGTTAATCAGTTTATGTTTTGAATATTATTTTTCGACATTGAAACACTGTTTAATGAAATAAAGGCATGTGGTCTGCTGCTGCCATTCACTTATCCATTGTTGTTTTATTTGTATGTTTCACATGTTAATTTTGTCATCAGTATTCTTAATGTGTACGAGTAAGTAATTGAATCAGCTGGGTGAGGTCCCGGCCACTGCGTGAGGGTTCTTTTGGGCAGGGGCAGCGCCAAGAATTCCCCGACAAGGAGTCCACGCCACCTGTCAGGAAGCTTATTCCCCCACCCCACCCCAAGTGAAGTTTGTATTATTAAAAGGTAATAAAATATTGTGTTGATTATGAGTTTTTTTTATGTCAGGGGTACTATTCCCCCTATCGGGGGTAATAACCCCATTTTGGGAAGAGCGGATGGACCACTGCAACGCATACGATCGCAATAGTTTTGAACACCTCGCACATACGGTAGCACTGCTCATCCTAAACAATTTAATCCCTAAAATTTTGAAAGCTAAAAAGGCATGCTTTAATTGTAATTTTGGCTCTCGACATTTGATTTTTTCCCAACGAACTTGCTGGAAATTCTCTTACAAGGGGTCCAGAGGTCCCGGACAGGGGGTTTCCACTGAACCTGGACCCCCTGCTAGCACCACCCCTGCTTTGGGGCCCTACTACATTGTATATAAAAGCCCCGTATTTGATGGGGTTTTTAATGTGTTCCTAAAAAAATGCACCGCTCGGCCAATTTATGGAGCACAAAAGCTGGCAAATGTCCTGGGGCCTCTGGCCTTAGCCAGTAAGACAGTAGTTGTTAGCCAATGAATTGAGTAGGGTTTGATATATGCATTTTCGAGGTATATACAGTACCATCGACTTAAAATTTTTTATATTATTAAGACCCGTATATAGTGCTGTATATTATTAAGACCCGTATATAGTGCTCAATATTATCTGCATACATAGATTCTTCTGGTTTTGCTAATTTCAAAAATAAATCTAGTTAGTGAATTGATTTAGCTGTATTTAAAGAATACTTATACAGCTGATAAGGATACTTGGTTATTATTCTATTTCGATTTATTTTAGTAATACCACAAGTTTACGAATTCCGGTGGGAGACAGGGGACACGTTTCTCCCCCTCCCCCACTTTTAAAATTGGGGGGGGGGGGAAAGAAACATATCAATTGTTTTTCTCCCCCCCCCCCAACTTTTCTGCAAATTTCTATAATTAAAACCCCACTTTTCAATGCGAGTGGAAAGAAGAATTTACGCATGCTGTCATGAATTTGTCTGTTCACTTGTGCTCTTTTCCAAGTGCGGTTCGTGTTCAGGACCTAAGCAGAGTAAAAACGCAGTTGTTTTTAATTTCTTAATCATCTCAGTAACCACTCCATCAATTTTATGGGTGCAACGGTTATCAGAGGCTAAATTTATTGTGAAAAGAATATATTATACATTGTTAAAATTTGAAGCGTGTAAACCTATTAGGCCAACATTTACCAACTCAAAAGTAGCTGAGGTCATCTAGTTTTTCCTAAACTGTCCCACACCCCTCTCTATTTCGGTTTCCTGGATCCGCCACCGTTAATGATAAATTAAGTAAATCCCCTTTATGTTTGTGAAATAAAAATTCTAACTATTATTTTGTGTGATTCATATCTCCCTAGTCATATTTGATCACAAATTAGACGGTATATTTTCACGCACAATAGTGTAGTCGCAGTATTACTTGCACAAAAGTGAAATTCAAAGAGAAGAAAGGGTAAACCTCTTGAAAGTTCTGTACATGCATAGAGACTAAATTATTTATTGTTTTAAGTTTATCTTATTTTTTTTTCATGGTTCGTCACAAGCTAATCAGTAGATAATATTTTTTTTTTCATTATGAATGTTAGTTTACAAGAAATATATAAGCGGGCATGATTATGATTACCAGGATAATTTGAAAAACTTTATGATGAGTATTTCAGTGGCAGATTCAAGGGGCCCACCCTCCCTATTTTTTTCCCCAAAATATGAAAGTGGAGAAAAAAATATAATTATATTCAAATTTAGCCTGAGAGTGCCATTTTCAGCCAACTAGAGGTGCCATAAATATTCTTACCTCAGCCCCAACCATGGTGTCGATGACGTGGTCCATACTCTCCATCTGTAAAAGTCCCTTCCTGGGCCCCCTCTACTTCAAATTCCTGGATCCGCCACTGCATTTTGAAAATGTAGTTTTGAAATAAAAATGTTAATTGCATTCTTTAAAATCAGTTAGATACGACTTATAAAAGGATACAGGCGCCTACTGAAGCACTAGGCGGCCCCCTTGCCCCATACCAATGTATTTTTTTTTTTTTTTCATTTTGATAAACTCTTTTTTTTTCTCGTCGGGAACATTCGAGACCACATTTCCAAAGAACCAAATAATAGTCTTCAACCTTTTAAACACAAAGCAGCCCTCTAACTGGAGACCAATCCCGAGACTAGTACCCCAAATTTTCAGGGAATAGTGGTCTCGAATTGGAGGGCGAACAAATTTGTTATGGTGTACGAAATAAAGATGCAATTTCAACTCGTGCAATATTGTCAAATTTGCAGATAACATGTGCCTATGTGATTTAATTTAAAAGGATAATGAAACTGCTTACAGAAATGAGGTGGTCAAGCTGGTACTGTAGATTGGTGTGTAAAGCCAGACACTCACTGCGTCGTACGTCGCACGACAAATCCACATTTGCTTCCGGCGAGCGATAGACGACGCAACGCCGATTGTCAATTCAACTAGTGGCAATCTGAACGAATCCTCATTAAAAAGACGATCCGTTGGGTCCGCGTCTTCGCGTGCGTTCTCCGTCGCGTCGCCGTCGCACGCAGTGAGTAACCGGCTTTGAGGGAGTTTTCGCTGCACGACGTTAGGGTGTTTTCGCTGCACGACCTTAACGTTAACGGATGACGTCATAATGTATTCACCTTGCGTTGCGGAGTACGTATATTTCAGGATTTTACGTGCTCGACGTACATTAGTTACGGGTTTGCGCATGCGTATTTCGATTTGTTTACAAAAGGGGCGGAGTTATCGCGTTGCATGTTGGGTACTAACGTTAAAGTTAAGGTTAACTCGTGCGGCCAAAACTTCTTATTATCTTAATGTTAATGTTAATAGAGAGATACTATTTGATTTCAGGAAAAATACAACTGTAGATCCGATAAATATTAAGGGTTATGTAATTGAAAGAACTGAGGTGTTTGGGTAGACGAAAACTAAGCTTAAACACAAGTAAATTATATGCAAAATCACCAGCGACTTCATTTTTTGAGGAAGTTCAGGAAATGTAATATAGAAAGGGTGCTTTGTTCTTGTTTTAACAAAGTGCAATACAGCCTGTTATTACTTGTTGCTTTATAGTTTGGTTGTATGGGTTGAAGCAAAACTTAAATAAATTTAAAAGAATCATAAATACTGCAAGCAAAGTAATAGGAATTGATGTAGATAACATTTATGATATATGTGAAAAGATCATGCTCACTAAACTTAATGTAATTTCAGAATAAACAGTTTCAACGTTGTAATTTAAAAATTATTGATTATGCTTTGACATAGTATGCCTACATTTTTTTGGTATATTCTGTGGTAAATTATTGATTAACAATTACCTCGATAACGAGCCCTGATACAAAATACAACTACACTGAGTTGCAATTGTGTGTGTGACTTAGATAGGGCCTATAGACTTTAGCTTACGTACGGGCCGGACAAGGTTGTTCAGAAATCTTCTTGGCCATGTGTATTTCGGCCTGCTAACACTCATGCTTATAGATAATTACAAGTCAGATTTTTCAGTCAATATGTAGGCCTATTACATTTCATATCCTTTTTTAGGCCTACTTGTGGAGCTAGGATTTCCACACTGGGATTTCCCCTACTTGTTTCTAGGCAAATACCATTGTATAGCATCCCGTATCGCTTTAGCAAATAATGTTTTGTGGTATAGCAAAGGGGACAACGAGGTAGTATATGGATATTAACAAACTCAAAATTTTAGACAGTGTCTTTAATTGTTTACTAATTGCATATTCATGTTTTTCTTAATGAACAATTTACTGCGGAATCCTACCAATAATTTGGATCATTCTTATTGGTAAGCAAGAGCAAGGAGCTCCCTGTAAGTTGGTCAATAGTACACAGCCACACCAAACGTTGACCCCTACAAACTGACGCATTAGGACTTTTTTAAAGCACGTTAGTTGTTAACACGGCGTTGGGAACATTTCCAATTGAATAGTTTTAAGGATGTCCACGCAACACCTCTCAAGAATGATGTTGGCAATTATTATTACATTTATTTTATTAGAAGGCCTGTTGAATGTTAGTGGTACAACTACGGCAGAAGGTAATTTCTTCCTCAAAATACAATAATAACAATGCTCAAATAGGAACATGTGATTTGATTGTATGAACAATGTTTGGCGGCATTTGAACGTCCAACTTCTCTCTTATCAATGCGAGTATCATACCGTTAGACCATAGACCTAATAGGCGCAATTCTGAATCACAGACAGTTTCTCTCATACTACTGACACTTGCGTAAGAACGACAGTAAAACATATTAAATGAAAGCATAATTGGCATCTAATAAATATTATGACATGACCTATGCGATACCATTTGTTCATGGACGAAGATTGAAAAATACCTTCCCAGCTGCAAGTTGTCTTAACAACCTCGATTGTTTTGGAATTAAAAAAAAACATATTTGCAAAAACTGAGCCTAATTCTCTCATTAGGCCAGTACTCTACCACCCATGGTCTGAGGGTACAATGCACTATCAAACGCTACTGCAATTCTTTGTGCTGTAGTGGTCCGTTGAAAAGAGATTTATACACTTTGCAAAAACTTCAAAATTCTGCTGATAGACTCATTTTTCGCACCCATACCTTTTTCCTTATTTGCGAACTTCATTGGTTGCATAATTACTCCAAATATCGAAATGCACGCCATCGTGTCGGGATTCAATATTTCGACATTAATCATGCCATCATCAGGAGATGATTACATTTAATGTGGAAATATTGAATCCCGACACGATGGGATTAAAGTGATTATGTAAGAATTAGATGAGCCACTGTCAATAAATAAAACAATTCGCGGAAGAGGAGTATTCAAAATATCGGTACTATTAATATGGGACTAATCAGATGACTGACGCCGTTCTCCATTGACAATTGATTTTATGTCCATTATTTATCTACAGGTCTTGTCTATATACACTAAAGAATCTTTACACTCACAATTTAAAAAAAAAAGTTTTTAACAACGACATCTAAATAGCTGTGGGAAAAACAAATTGTCAGCCGGCAGCTTTCTGTTTGAATAGTGATCGTATCTGAACAATAATGTTGCAGTAACAACATGCCTGGTGAACTTAAAAAATCAGAGCCTTCTGTTGTTTGTCCATAGAACAAATTTGGGAGTTTTATACAGTACGATTTCAAAACATTGTCATCGTAATGAAACAGCTATAACATTGAAAACAAATTCAAATAAATATTTACAATAGATTTTAATGGTCAACTTATCAAATTTTACGACCAATTTTTATACATTTGTGAGTGACGATGTGTAATAGACATGCAAAACAACATTAGCGGTTAGCTGTATAATATCTTTGAATATCATTTTAGACTAATTCATTCACATGCTTGGTCCTCTTGTAATAATTTAGAATTCAACAGTTTTTAATAATAGGGTCCGTATCTCTACACTTCTAGACGTAGTATCAAATTATAGTTGCCATATATGACCTGATTTTGTACACACTCGCTTAAGTAAATTTCAAAGGAAACTGTTTTCCCCATTTTTCTTATTGTTAAATACTCCCATGCAATATTGTATGCCCCTGGTAAATTGACATATAAATTAGACACTCTGTAAAGATTGATTATGCCCTTTTATAAAATATTGGCCTATAGGCCTAATGTGTGTGAAGTACAGACTTTGTATCGAATGGGTGAAATTGCGCCCAAACTTTAAACTCTTGGCCTAACATACAATGCCAGGGGAAAGGATATCACGTTTTAGTCACCAAAAAGGATTTTCTACGGACGCACAGAGTAGGCCTACTAATAGTATGCCCCTCGAAATATTGCTCGCCCTCGCCACCCCCACCCCCACCAATTCACGGTCAATTAAAAAGCACCTAAAATCCCCTTATTTTGAAAGTTAGCGCCCCCTCAACTGATCATCGAACCCCCTGCTTCATCTTCGCGGCCTCCCCATCAGCACCCCGACTTCAAGATACGCCACTGGGCCCCACACACCCTAGAATCTTCCTCCGCCCCAAAGCGAACGAGTTTCTGGTCTCGAAAATCCAGACACTTCGAGGCCTATACGGTTAATGTACAGTATATAATTCATTGAAAAAGCTTTAAAATGAAGGACTTTTAAATGAAGTTTATGTACTGTACTAATATTTTGCGAATTTTTGGTTTTTAAAAGCAATCTTGGGATTTTTTAGACTCAATCATGGGAATTTTGATTTTCCCCATGTGATCACACTGGCAGTGGAGTATTCATATGTGGTAGGTCAGTGGAACCTACCACTTCAGTGAGTGCGGCTGATACAAACGCGTGAATGTTTAATAAATATAAATTAATAAAATATATCATAAACTGACTATGTTAATCATTAAAATAAGTGAATATGTGACGAATAAGGAATGTCTACAGACTACATCAATGACAACATTTTAGCATGCATTGTATAATCTATTTGTTACAATTCTATACCAGTAGGCAGAGTAGTAGATTATCCTGCTTTAACATTATAAACAAGATTATTATTGGCTCATGTTCTTATTTTTAAAAGTAGGCCTAATTTGAATTTCATTTGCAAAAGTTTTTCTAAAATTAAATTTGCAGTATTTAATATTATGCTTTAGAATATTCTATTTGCAATAGTTGCAGTATTTGGCCGACTGGGCTTCACAGAATGATTATTTTCTGGGCGGATCCATAGGATACGATGGTCAATGACGTCCGGTCCTCCCACTACCCTTAACATCTTAGAGCAGGAGCGGATTTTTTTTTGGGGGGGGGGGCGACCCGCTCCCCACCTCCACTTTTGGAAAGTAAAAATAGGAAAAAAAACAAAGAAAAGGGGGAAAAAACGCCTCAGAGGTTATATTTTGGCATCTAGAAAACAAAATTATCTCGATCAGCCCCACTTTTGCCGCTTTCCCTCCCCCCACTTTCGGACATCTTTGGATCCGCCCCTGTAGAGTGCTTTTTGGTTGGTAAAAATTGTAAATAGTCATCAGCTTTTTTCTTCTGTGAAAGTGGGGGAGGGTCATTCATGAGAATAATGTTGAGGCTTATACTATCTTCATTCAGCATTAATTATTCATTTTTTTAAAACCTAAATTTTCTCCCAATGTATATAGCAAAATGCTGATATAAACATCCCGGAGGCGTTTGGGGCTCGATCGGGGCCCTTGTACCTTGGGTGAAAAGCCCCGTCCTCTTAGGCGTATTTGACGTTTTAAAGAAGTATTTTGATATTTTAAAAAGGCCCCGTTCTACCAATTTATGGAGATGAGAAATATACCTGGGCCTTTTTAGTCCTGGGGCCCATTGAATAGAGTTTGCCATATATTTTCGAGAACATCACTTAAAAATTAAAATCGTCATTTAAGATCAATTATCAACATTTTCAATTAGAAAGATGAAAATAATTGTGTTATTTTTTTTAAAGCTGAACTTAATAGGGCTACCAATAATTATGTTAACAATAATAATACTAATAATAATAATAATAATAATAATAATAATAATAATAATGATGATGATGATGGCACTGTGTTTTAAACATGGGAAAGGAAAGTTAAACATATCAAGGAAAACAAACTTAAACAATTAAACTTTAAACTATTGCATAATTTAGTGCCCACTAAAAAGAGGCTTTGTACATGGAAGTTATATGAGTCAGACAAGTGTGAAACATGTAAAGTTGTTGAAGATGAAGAACATTTATTATTTAGTTGTACTGAAGCAAGCATGCTATATAAATATATAAATAGTGTAACCGTCAACAGATTTGGTATCGAAACTACTTTAAAAAAAATTGTTTTAGGTACGGGAAATATTGCTGTTGATTACCTGTTTTCGGTCGGTTTATACAGTGTTTATAAAGCTAACGTTTTAAAAAAAACTTTACAAGTGGAACCATAGGTCGCTCTTTACACTTTTTTAACACAGAAAAATATGAGAAAATGGTTTTAATTCTTTTTTTCCAAAAATCAAATTATTAAAATTGTACATGTAAAGGAATCTCTTTTATACCATAACTCTATTTTTATATGATGTAAAATATTGATGTTGATGAGCGATACATGCTGTAAATTGTACTACTGAATTGACGAATAAAAGTGGGATGAACCCACAAAAGAGAAAAAAAATGATGGCACTGTGTTCTAATACGCATCTCGAATAAAAACCACACTAGATGTAATATCGATGTTTTAAAAATCAAGGAATATTGCTAAAAACATGAGGCACACTGAAATATGAATCCGATTGCTTAGTAGGCTTAGACAATAGAAATTCTATGATTTGAAATGTATTAGACCTTGAATATACCAACCATGAACTGAATTTACATCATGTAAAATATCATATGAAAATAATAACTCTATTTCCTTATAGTTAATTATTTGCTAACTGTATATTCATGTTTACTCAATGATGGGTTCAATGAGGAACTGCTGATAATCTGATCAGTCTTATCGGTACGTAAGAGGTCCATAGTACACAGCCACACCAAACGTTTGACCACTACTGACGCATTACGCCTACATTACATCACGTTAGTTGTTAACACGACGTTGTCGGCATTATAGTAAAGCACATTTCATATACAATGTTTTTAAGGATGACCACGCAGCACCTCTTACGAATGATGTTGGCAATTGTTATTACTTTTATTTTATCAGAAGGCCTGTTAAATGTTGGTGCAACTACAACAGAAGGTAATTTCTTCGTCAAAATACATACATACATACATACATACACATAGGCCTACTACATACATGTCTTCATGTTAGGCCTAGACCTGTTTCATTATCACATATTCATTTCATTATGTGTTTCTATTCGGGTCCAACAACTGTCTCTTATACACATCTAGATGTGTATAAGAGACAGATATATATATATATATATATCCCGGTTGAGGCTGAGGTGTTTTTTTTTTCTTTTTTTGTCAGTTTCCTTTTCTGTTACGTTTTAATTTATATTATTCATTGCATTATTTCTCTTGCATGGCGAAGAAATAATATATTACTAATAATATATATTATTATTATTAGTAATAACATAGGCCTATATTAATGCTTGCGGTACAACACGTAGAAAGTTCTGAAAAGAACTGATGTTTTGTTGAGTTTGTCGTTTCGATTGAGTTGCTTCAATCGTCATCAGGAGAATAATATCTGCAGAGAGAGTTCAAACAGGGAAATACTTTTCAGTGCTTCTAATAGTCAACACGTTGATGATCAGATCCCAAGTATACTCCCTAGCCAAGTATGTAGCCCGGTCACTTTATCCACTGGTAGCTTGGCAATACGACCTCATGTCGTCAATTCCCAACATTTTGTGAAGATCATCAAAGATATATACCTCGAACCAACGGACACTCGTTAGCTTCGATATCAAATCATTATTCACGTAGGTGTCGATTAAGGAGGCCTGCCTCTTAGCCAAGCATCACATAGAGGTGGATCTAACTCTCCAAGCAAAAACCGATCTCAACCCAGAACAGATTCATGATTTGCTTTTACTGTGTTTACAATCCACCAGTTCTAAATGCCATGACCAATTCTTTGGGCAAAGAGAAGACACGGCCATGGGATCACATTTATCCCCAGTCATTGCCAATATCTTCCTCGATATAAAACAGCTAGATCTTCACTCTGCCACTCAACAATCAAATGTTTGGCTCCGAAACGTCGATGACACATTCATCATTTGGCAGCATTTTCTGGATCACCTGACTTTTCAGCATATAGCAATCACGTTTACTATGGAAGAAGAACACAACCAATCTTTTTGACTCTTTTTGCATTCAATTTATCGCAAACCTATTCACACCCGGCCGACAGATATTTAAACAAATTCCCGTTTTATCACCCGTTCAATAAAAAGGGAGTTTGTAACACATTTATCAGAAGAGCACACGACATCACTGACTGCAACTCTATCCAGAAAGAAGTGTAGCACTCACACAGAATGTGTGCAGCACTCACACAGAATGTGTGCAGCACTCACATGTGTGCAGCACTCACACAGAATGTGTTACTGGCTCTTGGTATTTGCTATTTCAGACTTATTCACATAATAACAAGGATAATAATAATAATAATAATAATAATAATAATAATAATAATAATAATAATAACAACAACAATAACAATAATCATAATACCTGTAATAATAATAATATAATAATAATATTATTATTAGTAATAATAATAATAATAATAATAATAATAATAATAATAATAATAATAATAATAATAATAATGTCGTGGTTCGACTTTAGAAAGATATTGAAAAGGGAGGTACAATCTTCCTTGAGTAGTTTAGACTCAGTTGGTAATCAATCACAAGACATCTGTGTATAGCATTCAACGTTTTATTTGCACATAAACCAAAGCGAACTATAAGAAAAACCCTGCAAAATATATATTCCAAACAAGAATTATATAATGCGTTATAATTATATAGTATATCAAGCATAACATTAGGCAAGTTATACAATTTAACAACAATTCTGATATAACCTGGCAACACACCAAAATCAGAAACAATTTGATGATTAAATAGCATAGCCTATTAAAATGGTGTAATAACAAGTATTTACCTCAAGCTAGAGTCTGTTTGATGCACCAGTCTGTAAACTACGACTATTAGACGCCCCAACAACACTTCTGAAACTGCAGACTATTGGACGCTCCAACAAACTGTAACTTATACCCCATTCAGACTAGCATCGCATTGCGATCGGTTGTAGCAATTGCGACACCCAATCGCAAAGTAAAATCGTGTGTGAAAGCTCACCAATAGTAGTCGATATGTAATCGATATCGCAATTGTTACCCGTTGCGATTGGGTGATACAATCTTTATTATTCCCGATTACCACGGAATCCGCTAGCAACGAATTCCACAGGCACGGTTTGGCTGAGGTCAGGAGGCCCTGGAATGTAAAGTCTGTTTGTGTTGGTCTGAATGCGTTCGTTGATTGCGATCGGGAGTAATCGGTTTTGGATTACCACCGATTACATCGCAACCGATCGCAACAGATTGTAGTCTGAATAGGGTATTAATCACTGGCCACCCAAACTTCCGTAACTTCAGACTATTACCGTCTGGCCACCAAACTAACGGTTCATTAATCACAAAACAAGAATATAACAATTATGAGTGAAAACAATCACTCTCCATTAGCGGAATGTAGAATAACATTAATATATATTAACAACTCATGTAAATGTACGGCACAATAATATTAACAATGCATTCAATACCGGCATTAGTCCAATGCGGACATGAATTAACTACATATGTGACCCAAGCTCACAAACAGGCTGTAAACTCGTCCTCAGGCCAAAATGAGCTTTTGTTATAATGGCATAGAACATGTCATTTACTTAAAAATGACAGTTAAATGAACTCAATCGGGTGTCTGGAAGCAAAGTTATGACAGTTTGAATAATTGTCATCTTATCAACTTTCTTAAATCAAGTTTTGAGAAAAATGCTTTTATTTTCGGCAGGTTTTTATTCATTTCTCATTAGCTCCCATCCGAAAATGGCTAAATTTTACAGTTGGAATTTTAAACTCAAACTTCATGAATAGTAAGATTAATAGTTATACTTTATTTATTACACAAAAACTCAATTCACACAAAATTCACGTTCTACGCCCTATTCTGGGTATTGAGGCTTGTTTCTCAATACATTGCAGTGCGAGTTTACTGCCTGTTTGTGAGCTTGGGTCAAGTTATTATAATATAACATACTTATAACTTATTGTATCAATGCACACATATCATTAAATTGAATTAACTACAGATTATAACATCATAGACTTCAGAATTGCATATTGCCAAAATAATGTGTGCAGGTCTTGCAACGGAACACACGAAAAATCGTTGCAAGAACCCACAAAAGCATAATTATATACCGCGGAACAGCTGTGTATTTGCATGAACATGCACGAGATGAATATGCAAATACAACAACAATAAAGCAAACAATAATAGCTGCAGCTCAATCACATTGCACGAACAAATCGCATCATCACAATAATAATAATAATAGTAATAATAATAATAATAATAATAATAATAATAATAATAATAATAATAATAATAATAATAATAATAATAATAATTGTTTTGAACAGGTTAAAGAAAACAGTGTACTGTACGTGCAATTTAAAGTAGCCTTTTTTCATTAATTTCATAGAATATACCGGTACAATGACAGTGGCTGTGACAGAAGAAACATCGACGGATTATACATACACCAGTACATACTTTGATACAAGTATGTCAGCATCATCTATAACAACAACAAAAACAAAACCAATACCAACAACGATGACTACTGAGCGTGAGTGATATATTTTGAACACCAATGTTCAGTAATACAATACAACCCTCAAAATATATATTATGAGAACACCCCTATTAAAAGGGGGCACTTTTTCGGCCACAAAACGAAGGAAAGTATAGGACATATATACGTGTATTATCAGTATAAATAAAGAACATCGACGGTTTCTTGTACTGTATATATACATAGGCATAATTTATTATTATAAATAATATGAATATTATTTCATTATTATTATGATTAATTTTTTTTGTTGCTCTTACTGCTACTGTGATTGTTATTATACCGTACTTATTATTATTAATTATTGTTATTTATTTTTCTTTTCATTTAAACATGGCTCTTTTAAGTAAGATTTTTTTTCATTTTTTAGTTAAAAATAGTAACAATGAGGTCGGAAGTGCTTGATATTTTTATTTATGTTTGTTTAGATTCTACTTATAAATATGTTTTTAGTCTTATAATTGCTCGTGTCTATTTTGTTTTCTTTCAACAAAAGCAATGTCGACACAATCCACTTCAACAACAACAATGGACAGTACTACTTCACCCTATACAACAACAACAGCAACAACACAGGCAGAACCTATGGGTAGTAAGTCATGTTTTTTATACTCAATTTTGATTTAATTGATTTAAAAAACAACGTTATTTGAACAGTATAAAGCAAACAATGTAAGGCCTATCTGTAATTTAAAGTAGACTAATTTAATGAATTTTAATCGTATTTGCAAATTCGAAAGGTACAACACAATCTATAACTACGACAGAATCATCTACAGCAATATCAACACCAATGGACAGGACGCCTACATCATCCTCAACAGCGATTGATTCAACAACAACAGCAGCAGCAACGACACATACAGTATCTATCAGTACCGGTAAGTTATATTTTGTTATACGGTACTCAGTTTTATTTCAATTCGGCTCAGAATATCAACAGGATAAAGCAAACAATGTAAGGCCTATCTGTAATTTAAAGTAGACTGATTTAATGAATTTTAATCATATTTGCATCGTATTTGCAAATTCGTCAACAGAAACAAAGTCGAATGGTACAACACAATCTATAACTACGACAGAATCATCTACAACAATATCAACACCAATGGACAGGACGCCTACATCATCCTCAACAGCGATTGATTCAACAACAGCAGCAGCAGCAACAACACATACAGTATCTATCAGTACCGGTAAGTTATATTTTGTTATACGGTACTCAGTTTTAATTCATTCGGCTCAGAAATATCAACAGGATAAAGCAAATAGTGTAGGGCATGTGTAATTTAAAGTAGACTTTTTTCATTTATTTCATCGTCTTCAACTAAAGCAAAATCGACTGGTACAACAGATTCTACAAGTACGACAGAATCCTCTATAGCATCAACAACACAACTAGGAAAAAATGATGACTACTGAGCGTGTGTGATATATTCTGAACAGCGTTGTTCAGTAATACAAACCCTCAGGACACCCCATTATTGGAACACCCCTATTAAAGTGACATTTTTTTTTCGGCCACAAACGAAGGAAAGTATATATCTTTAAAACTACGACCAACCCATATTCTTGGCACACCGAAGGGAGCACCTTTCTGGTCCCGAAGGTGTTACCTTAATAAGGGTTCTACTGTATTTGTGCAAATTAAAGAGTTTTCCTTTCATTTCAACAAGAATTTAAATGAAAACGTCATGAGAGGTACGTCAAGACGTGTATTGTATATATATAAAGATAACACAACAGCAAGAACGTCGACGGGGTTCTTGTATTATGCATATATTGTATCCTTTATTATTATTATTATTATTATTATTATTATTATTATTTAACACAACAGCAAGAACGTCGACGGGGTTCTTGTATTATGCATATATTGTATCCTTTATTATTATTATTATTATTATTATTATTATTATTATTATTATTATTATTATTATTATTATTATTATTATTATTATTAAGGATACAATATATGCATAATACAAGAACCCCGTCGACGTTCTTGCTGTTGTGTTATCTTTATATATACAATACACGTCTTGACGTACCTCTCATGACGTTTTCATTTAAATTCTTGTTGAAATGAAAGGAAAATTCTTTAATTTGCACAAATACAGTAGAACCCTTATAATAATAATAATAATAATTATTATTATTATTTAATATTATTATTATATTATTAATATTGGTATTATTTCATTGTTATCATGATCAATATTATTGTTTTTTGTTATTGTTGTTGTTACTGCTACTGTTATTGTTATCATATTTGTCATTATCATATTATTATTATTTATCGTTATTTAATTTTGGTGTTATTTAAACAAGGCTCTTTTAGATTAGAATTGTATTCGTTTTTTTAGTTTTAGCGGTAGAACCAGGGAACAGTTAAATTACACTGGTAGAACCATATGAATTTTGGGTTTAGTGTATGAAAAAGGATACTAAATTTATTTTGAATGATTGACTGCGTGCGACAGATAAAGCCAACGTTTTCAACGTCGGCCACGACATGTACAAAAAAGACAATTACATACTTTATATATGCATATGTGATTATTTATTGTTAGTACAGTAGAATTGTTGTGCTCCATATCTTCTACTTTAAATCTATCTATAAACAACCGATTTAAACATAGTCTCCTACATACACACACGCGTATACGACAATGGATAATACAGAGGATAGTACGAAAACGACAAATTCAATTTCAACGGATCGTAAGTGTATTTTTAATGACATTAAAAATGCTCGGTTTTATTTTAATTCGTCTCAGATGGAGCAAAGATTTTTCGACAGGATAAAGCAACCAATCATCATCATCATCACCATCATCATCATCATCATCATACACACATAACTGTTAACACCGGTCCAGTGCCGAAGCCAGGTATTGCCCAACGGGGCTCCAACGTCTGTGACAAGGGTCACCCCAGCCCCACAATGTTTGGGGCTGAGGATAGCAAATTTAAAGAATAGGCACTTTTAAATGCATGGAATTGGTACTGTAAAAATGCTGTTCAAAGCAGTGGTTCTCGAATGTTATGTCACACACCCACCTCAGCACCAACAATGGCGCCGCCACTGCATTGGTCTAACTGAGAAGACATTGAAATACAGATACATTGTATATAAACACATCTTTAGTCGTCGAATGAATCAAAATAGAGACTATCAACGTATACTAATTAACACCCCTTTTTGATAGAAAACTTTCAATACCGGTATCAAGTGATATAACTTAATGATTGAAAGAAAAATACTGCGGCACACTCGTATCTAACTGAAACAAAGCACTCAACAAACGATCCAAGTTAATTCGTACCTGTACCTGTAGCAAATATTCAACATATGCCTTACTAGTTCTACTTGTAATAGGCCTATACTTTGGTTACTCTCTGCACCATACCACCTCTAATTTACATGTAGGCCTAATCTTTTTAAAAAAAAGTGCCTACCGGTATATATTGTTTCTATAGCTCACTAATACTGTGACATGATGATAGCATATAGCACAGGTGGGCAAAGTGCGGCCCATGAGCCGCATGCAGAGTTAAATCAAAAATTTACTTTGGCCCTCCGACCCATTTAAATGCTCACCCCTAGCATATAGCGTAAAAATTGCAGTTGTCATTCGTTTGAAAATTCATTATTATTATTACTATTAGGCCTATGTTAGTAACACTAAGTTACCACCTCCAATTAGAGACCAAAGACCGTGTTTTTGGCGGACCGCACTGAAAATTTTCCTTCCAAATGAAGACCATTATAAAATTTCTGTTCTATAATAAATTTAGTTATATGACTTCAACATAAAAAATATTAGCCAATGCACGTATGATACTACTGTATTATGTTTTATGTGTGTTTTGTGTATATTAAATAACGATAATGATGTTAGTAATATTTTACTAACATCATAGGTAAGTCAAAGACCACATCGATGATACGCACTTCAACACAATAATGCTGTGAGTTATGAGTTCCAACGGTCTCCGACCACCTACCAAACTAAAATGTTCCCTTCAAATAAAGAATACGTTACAATAAATAATTACTTTAAACAGTTAAAAAAAATGATGATAAGATACTATCAAAATAATACACAGTATATGATGATTTTTGTATATACAACGCTCTATATTGAACAGGAGTATACTGATATTTTTAGTTATGGACGGTGTTGTTAGCATATATTATTATTGAGATTTGGGTAGAATGAGTGCAGTACTTGATGTGTGACTACCGAGAAATGGTTTGTTAAAAATCGATAACATCATAAGTGTACATCCACTCTAAAACACTTGGAATAAAATAATCTTATATTTACTATAGCATTTCCCTCTAATAGAGATATATAATGACCACTTTTAGTGCCGGTCTTTAATTAGAGGGATTCTAATTAGATACCAAAGCTGCTAAATTCCTTTAAAACCCAGGTCGCAAAAGTGGTCTTTATTTGGAGGTAGACCTGTATATAAATCTGAATCATAACCGAATACAGTAGTTGGTTTAGAGTTTTCCCCCATTTGAATCTACTAATGAAATACTTTGCAATATGTATTTGTTTATAAAAATCTAATTAGGCTCGCAAATATAATAACAAAAACTAATATTTTTTTAGATAAAGTTGTTTAACGATGATCGTCCAATAGATTTTTTTATTGTTCACTAATTTCTTTTATATTTCCTTCACCGTCATCCATCAGAAGTTTCCACAGGTATGGTTACAAACACCCCTTCTGCTATTACTACTACGAACAAGGTAACACCAACCAAATGGCCAAAAAAAGAGGCAATTCCAGATGAAGGTAGTGTAGATCAACATTTTGAGCAAGTTTCATTAGCTTATATTATATATAGACAGCAGAAGTCTCGGGTTCGAAACCCGCTTAAGGCAAATTTTCACCGTGTTCCCAGATTCATCTTTCTTAACCTTCAATATCTATATTCCATTATAGCATTAAAAGTATATATACTGTCTCTTATACACATCTGATCGTAAGTGTATTTTTAATGACATTAAAAATGCTCGGTTTTATTTTAATTCGTCTCAGATGGAGCAAAGATTTTTCGACAGGATAAAGCAACCAATCATCATCATCATCACCATCATCATCATCATCATCATACACACATAACTGTTAACACCGGCCCAGTGCCGAAATGCAATCTTCAGGAGTGAGAGAATACAAGGGTTGTGCGAGTATATGAGTGCTAAGACAGGTGAAAATGCAAATGCGTTAATTGTTTTTAAGTAGGTATTTGTTGCTGTGCCTGCATTTAGACAATAGCTCGGTTCTTTTGTTTAGTGTTGACTGTTTGTCTGAATATATTATGTGAAGTTTCTCGGCTATGCTGCACAGGTTGCAGCGTTTTGTTTTTGGGGAGTAAGCCGATGCTCTGTCGATGATAGACCATTTAATGTTGTAGGGTGTGTTGCTATCTTTTAATTTCCATACGTATTTGGAGAGTACGGTGCTGTTTATGTGTTTGGGGGTGTTGAAAGTGTATTTGTGGTTTGTGTATCGGGTTTTTTGAACGGTGTGTCGGTGAGCCCGATGTAGCATTTTTTGTCATCATTTGAGTAGACAATGGCTTTGTAGATGATGGATGAGGTGAGGCAATTTCCAGAGAGTGGACATTCATCTTTTTTCCTGCAATTGCAGAGAGTTTTTGGCTGTTGTTGCTTAGCAACCAGAAGCTGTTTGTTGTGGGCTTTGATTATACTGCCCGTGTTTCTTGAGCAGCTATAGCTGACTTTGACATTGTTCTTGTTAAAGAGCTTATGTAAAATGTTGCCACTCGGGAAATGCTTTTTGACCAGGTTAAGGAATGATTTTCCGATGTTGGTTTTCACTCCTTTGCTGAATGGTGGGTTGTACCAGATTATTTGGCTGCTTCTATTTTTCTTTGAAGATTTTGGTTGTAGAGGCTGATATTCCATTTTGTGCTGGAATCCGCTGTTTTGTAGAGCTTGTTCGTAGTCAGGGGCGGCCTGATGGAATGATTCACTGGAATCAGATATATTGGATATGTGTCTGTTAATAGATGCGGGGAATTTTTTCAGGATAAATGGGGGATGGTTGGATTTGCTGTTGACGTAGAGTAGTTGGTTGTTTGGTTTGCTGTAAGGCTTGAAGTACTCATTTTTTAGGCTGAGTGTGACATCGAGGAAGTTGGTGGTGTGCATGTTCGCCTGTATGGTGATGCGGAGGTCGAATGCGTGGAAGATAGATATAAGATTTTCCTCATTTTATCGCATTGTCTTGGTGATGAACTGTTCATGACGGCGAGGCCATCATCTCGGTAGAGAAATTTTCAGCAACACCCGACCACACTGACTTACACTCCCGTCGGAAACATCGGCAATCCGTCGGGAAATTTCTGGTTCCACACCTGGACAATGTTAATGTACAAACACACACACATAAACAAATTTTAAAAAATTAAATAAATGTTTCCACTCAATTGATTTTATTTTAGTTGTTGTATCTCTTTTATTTCTACCTTATTAATATAGGTATACGTACTTTCAAACACATCGTTGGAGTCAGTTGTCTCAAAGAATGGTTCTCTTGGTAACTTACAAAATAAAAACATAATAAAAGATTCAAATTCAAACCAGAAAAATGTAACCATATTAACTGTTCTCAATTCATTTTATTCGCAGTATTGACAGTTGTAAATGTGACAATGTATGTGATTGCTTCAAATGTCGCTAAAGAATGTGCTGATGCTCCCTCAATAGCCAAATGTCCTAATCTTACTAAAGAATTTAAAAAAGAGGTAAAAGTTCACAATTTTACATTTCATCGTTAATTTTTAAGCATATTTAAATAATACGCCATGACGGTCAGTATACTTAAATACTGTTAACATAACAAATGGTATATTATGCAAAATTTGTATGTAAAATATTCGTAATAAAATAACAAAACACAAAACTAATTACAAATGATTAAGAAACAGATAGTTTCATTCTTCAGTTAAAAGTAGATAAACCAAATAGATACTGTACAAGGATTTCTGTAAAATATTGTTAATGACAATATACCGGTAAGTAGGCCTGTTCCATAAATCGACAGTTCAAAGCAAGCATAGCATAGGCCTCTCTGACTGTAAAAGCACCAATGCTTTGTCCCTCACCCTTAAATAAACACGTATACGGAGGGAGCCTTATAAAAACTGATATTATTACAACAATTAATTTTCATATATCTACAATTACTAACAGTTTGGCGAGGCATACTCTGAATTTGATCCTAAAGCGTATCATAGGTTGGTCGTCACGGATATCTCAAGGTAAGTTACTAATGAAGTTTGTAGTCGGTACTTGTAAACTCATGTGGGGCATGTGGAAAGCAGCTAAAAAGAATCACAATAAAAACTAAATCAGAATAACTGGATTATACTGCACACTAAAGACTGTTTTCTGTTATATAGTAAAAGAAAGCCAAAAGTATACAGATTTGACACAGGCAGCGTTGGACTAAAGCCTGAAATCACCATTTCGTCGAATAGGCCTAATAGATAGACCTACGCTATTTTAGAACTACAGTACCCTACGACGAAATGGACTATCTATAAATTACTATCCCTGGCACTACAGCCTTATGTAACCTCAGCATTCAATGCCAATTTATTTTATTTTAATAAGATTATTGCTATTTCAGCTTTGATAAAAGACCGCTCAAAGCATATACAACAGAAGAACAACAGCTCAACGTCGATCATTATGTGGAGTATAAATATACTAAGGAATTAGATGAGATGTCCGTAGAAAATTTTACAAAAGAAGTATTTCGAGATGAAACATATGGAAGCTTTACATATAATGATAGTTTTATTGTCATTGACACCGGTAGGCCATCACTTTTTGATATTCAGCTATACCCATAGATTTGTTCATATTTGATTACTTATGAGGCACAGGCCTACACATTTTATTCATGCAACATTAAGGATACTGCAGGTCTACAGTAGCATAAAAAGTAAGGCCTAATACTAGTAAGTAAAACTACCACCACTACTAGTCCTACTACTATCTACTACTACTGGTGAAAAAAGTAATAGTAGTATTGTGTAATATAATAATAATAATAATAATAATAATAATAATAATAATAATAATAATAATAATAATAATAATAATAATAATAATAATATTAATAATAATATTAATAATACTACATGTACATCGCTTGACTGATGGACGGTTACCAAAAGACATAATGAATGGGGAACTGACTTCAGGTACAAGATCTTTAGTACGACACAAACTACGTTTCAAAGACATATGCAAGCGCGACCTCCAAACCTTCAACATAGATCCTACTTCGTGGGAATTATTAGCAGAAAACCGAGGAACATGGAGTAGAAAACTACATGAAGGTGCCAAATTCTTCGAGGAACAATGGATTGACACACTGAAAAAAGGAAGCGAGAAGAGGAAAAGATCTTTTAACTAACGACCAAATTTATGATGATTATCTGTGCGAGAAGTGTCAAAGGAGATGTAAATCTAGAATTGGACTAATCAGTCACGAAAGGAAATGTCTCAAGACAAATTAAATATATAATCCATACATTAAAGGAAAAATAAACACTATGAAGAAATTAATATTAATTATTAATTATTAATAGTAAAACAATACCACAAACATACACAAAACACATACAGCATTTATTTTGTCTGATGTGGATGCATCTTTGCCATCGTCTGTCACAGATAGAAGGTGCCATATATATTAATAATAATATAATAAGTAAAACTACCACCACCACTATTCCTACTACTATCTACTGGTGAAAAAGTAGTAGTAGTATTGTGTAATATAATAACTAAATAATAATAATAATAATAATAATAATAATAATAATATAAAAAAAAATAATAATAGGTAAAACTACCAAATAATTTTGTTACATTTAATTATTTGTTTCTAGCCGTACTTATTATGTAATGGAGTGTATCTGGTGGTATTTAAATCAGTTTAACCATGAAGCCTCCGTGGTCTAATGGTTATGACGCTCGCCTTGACAGTGAGAGGTCGCAGGTTCGAGTCCCGCCAGAGGCTTTTTATTACACAATTTCTTTATTCATTTATTTACAGGACTACATTCGTTGCGAGCTATGCTACACGATGTATTATTATGTCCTCTATTATAACACTGTATTTACCTTTCTTTGATGATTTATGTATATATATATATATATATACGTTATATATTACGTTACGTACGTTACTTTCTTTTGGAAATGCCATTTTAATTGTAATGAGGGTGTTCTTGAGAATGATGGCTATGAAGATGATTGTTATCAGGATGATATCGATATATTTTTTCCATAGATAGATATATAAGTCACTTTTTTATTCTTGAAAACTTATTCAATAATAAAATAATGTTGTGATTGAATTAACAAGTAAATAAAACATCAGAAATAACAAATTCATTATAAAAATCATACTCAAAAGCCATCATAAAAATATTTATGTAATACTACCACCACCACTACTACTAGTGAAAAGTAGGTAGTGTAATATAATAATCAAAATAATCAAACTATAAAAAATATAGTAATAGAATTAGTCTAACAAAACTAACTACAAACATAAATCCTTTCCGAGCCACAAGGGCTGGAGCTTATCCACAGTTTCTGTAGTGTTTGAAGCGGATGAGAGTTGTACTCTCTCTGGACAGGACACTAGTCCGTCGCAGGCAAGTTCCCAGCAATTTGCTGGTACCCATTGATACAGCTGGGTGGACTGAAGCAATGTAGCTTGGTGGTATCCTCCATACCATAGAGGATACCACCATGGTCATACCAAACAATCCCTGTAACTGGCATTTAAACCAGTGCAGCTCTTTTTGGGATATTTTGTACACAAGGAACACACAGGACCTAAACAATTTAAATGACCCTCAAGTTCACCCCTAATGTGGATTGTGACCAGCGCTTGATATTTTATTCCTTGTAATTTCTTTAAACCTCCAGGAAAGTTTCATTCTTGTCAGTTGATTAGTTTTTGAGATAGCTTGTCTAGGACAAAATCCTTTAAATGGTCCTCACATCCACACCCTAATCCGGACAGTCACCAAAATTTAATCACCTCATCCTAGGGTCAAACCTAACAATCCCTGTCACTGGAATTTACATATGCAGCCGTTTTTGAGATATTTTGTACACAAGAAAAAAACTGAAACAGCAAAGCGTTACACACGCACCCACACACCCACAAACACACGAAACAAAAACATATAACTCCAATAATAATAATAATAATAATAATAATAATAATAATAATAATGATGATGATGATGATGATGATGATGATGATGATGATGATGATGATGATGATGATGATGATGATAATAATAGAATTCAATATAACTTTATTGTTAACAGAAATTCATTTTAAACCAAACAGTTAAAATGTGTGCGATCAGACCAATTTTATAAATTGCCATAAAATAGGCCTATACGTAAGTGTTTATAAATAAATAATTATATATATATATATATATGTGTGTGTGTGTGTGTGTGTGTGGGAGGGAGTGGGTGGGTGGGTGTATGTGTAATTGTAATGATGATGGGAGCTCTTGAGAGTGGCTATGAAGATGATCGTAATCAGGATGGTATTGATATGTTTTGTTTTTTTCCATTAATGTTGTTCTTTTACAGATTTTTGCAATGAGGAGTACTACTATCCCTGCGAAGATTCCTTTAAATTTAGATGTAATGACGAAAATAAACCAGAATGTGCTTCGAAGTGTGAGGATTCATTTAATTGGTGCCATAATGGATCTTGCAGTGTTGGAAATGGTGGTGAAATATCCTGCAAGTACGTATGATAAAAGCAATTTCAATTATATAATAACTTGGTAAATTTCTTATGTTTCCGTTTTCAAGCACTGTCAATTTTCACCACTGTCGATTTTTATTTTACAAAATCAAAAATAAATAAATTGGTCACAGACGGTTTACAGGCACCTTTTTATTATTGACTATTGACTATTGATTATCATTATTCTATTTATTATGCACTATGTTAATTACACTAGTTTTAAAGGTGAAATTATATAATGACGTGTAGCTGTAAATTTATCGTGTATTTCTTAAGGTTGTGTTTCAATAACGTTTTGTTTTTGTGCTGAATTTTATACAGTCGTGTATTCTGATTGTACAGTTATATTATGTCTACTTCAAATACTTCAATGTATTCTACAGCAAATGTATCTTTAATTTTCAGGTGTACGTCTGCAGATAATTTTAAATACACTGGTTCGCAATGTGACCAATTGGAATGTGAGTCAATAGGAGACCTGGTTTACTATGGTGATACGTGTGAAAATAAGTCATGTAACAGAGAAGATAAAAAATGGTACATTGGAAAAGATTGCCAATTCCCTGTAAACAAGATCTGGTTAATAGTTGGTCTGTCAGTTGGTGGCGCCCTCTTCCTGTTTATGATCACTCTTGTGATATGCTTGTCCTGTAAGCTCGTCGGAAGAAGGAAAGATGAGGACGATTTGGAAGATTCTGTGGATAACTCCATGTAAAGTATTTTTGTCACTTAATCAATATGCCTCATTGCCTTATAAACATAACCTATTAAACATATAGGCAATCATTGAAATAGTAGCATATATAAAAACTGGGGTGGGGAAGTGAAAAGGTGGCTTCCTTGCTTTAGGGACTGAAATTGGCAATTACCTTAGATTCAGCAATCAAAACAGTTCGAATTTTAAGAATTATATGTATTTTTACAAACTTTTTTTTCAATATTTTCTACTCCTAATGGGAATAATTAATACCAAATGAGATTTAAAATAATCATTATTTCTTTCTTATTGAAAAGTATTTCGGCTTACGAAGACGAACGCCATAAACTATCTAGTCCTATGCTGAGTGGTGTGAAAAATCCCACATATCTTCATGATGAGGGTGAGAGCGGTGACTCAATACACAAGGACCGGCCTTTCTCCTACTTTCAACCTTCCTCACCCGTGGACCCATACTACAGCAATACTACGTTTGGTTATGGAAATGATGGACCGAGTATATTCCCGCCAGATGACCCGAATTCAGAAGTTGAAATGCATGCGGAGACCGAACAAAAACCGACCCATGTTTTTACTAGTGATCTCGCTCAAACGAACAAAAAAAACGTCAAGAAACAACAGACAAAATCAACTGACAAGAAAAAGAAAAGTAGCAAGCAAGCAAACGAATCGAAAAGGGGGAAATCCACAGTGTCACCCGTATTTGACTATAATGAGGATATTATGTACCTCGAAGAAAATACCTTATGGAGTCCCGAATTACCTGTCGTGTGGGAGGGAGTGGGTGGGAGGGTTTATGTGTAATTGTAATGATAATGGGAGCTCTTGAGTGTGGCTATGAAGATGATCGTAATCAGGATGGTATTGATATGTTTTTTTTCCATTAATGTTGTTCTTTTACAGATTTTTGCAATGAGGAGTACTACTATCCATGCGAAGATTCCTTTAAATTTAGATGTAATAACAAAAGTGAACCAGAATGTGCTTCGAAGTGTGATGATTCATTTAAACCGTGTAATAATCATGGAGATTGCGATGTAATTGATGGTGAAATATCCTGCAAGTACGTATGATAAAAGCAATTTAAATTATATAATAACTTGGTAAATTTCTTATGCTTCCGTTTTCAAGCACACTCGATTTTCAAGCACTGTCAATTTTCACCACTGTCGATTTTTATTTTACAAAATCAAAAATAAATAAATTGGGCACAGACGGTTTACAGGCACCTTTTTATTATTGACTATTGATTATCATTATTCTATTTATTATGCACTATGTTAATTACACTAGTTTTAAAGGTGAAATTATATAATGACGTGTAGCTGTAAATTTATCGTGTATTTCTTAAGGTTGTGTTTCAATAACGTTTTGTTTTTGTGCTGAATTTTATACAGTCGTGCAATTCTGATTGTACAGTTATATTATGTCTACTTCAAATACTTCAATGTATTCTACAGCAAATGTATCTTTAATTTTCAGGTGTACGTCTGCAGATAATTTTAAATACACTGGTTCACAATGTGACCAATTGGAATGTGAGTCAAAAGGAGACCTGGTTTACTATGGTGATACGTGTGACAAAAAGTCATGTTACAGAGAAGATAAAAAATGGTACATTGGAAAAGATTGCCAATTCCCTGTAAACAAGATCTGGTTAATAGTTGGTCTGTCAGTTGGTGGCGCCCTCTTCCTGTTTATGATTACTCTTGTGATTTGCTTATCTTGTAAGCGCGTTGGAAGAAGGAAAGATGAAGACGATTTGGAAGATTCTGTGGATAACTCCATGTAAAGTATTTTTATCACTTAAACAATATGCCGCATTGCCTTATAAACATATTAAACATATAGGCAATCATTGAAATAGTAGCATATATAAAAACTGGGGTGGGGAAGTGAAAAGGTGGCTTTCCCTGCTTTAGGGACTAGAATTAGCTTCTACCTTAGATTCAGCAATCAAAACAGAATTTTTAGAATAATGTATCTTTACAGGGGCGGATCCAGAGAATTTCTGACAGGTGGGGGGGGGGGGGGGGAACCGAGGAACAATATGAAGTTCTCGCCGAAAGACCACCTCAGCCCCACCATGGTTGGTGTAAATAAGTGGCAAATAATCGAGCTCTCCTTTCATCCCACTGCTGGATCGCGACTGAACTCATGGGTACACTAATTTTTTCCTCTTTTTAACACAAATTTTTGACTGTTTGACTGATCGGGGGTTGGGGCACGGGCCCTCATGGCCCCGCTGGATCCGCCACTGTTTTACAGTTTTATTCAACATGTTTTACTCCTAATGGGGATACCTAATACCAAATGAAATTAAAAATAATCAATTTTTCTTTCTTATTGAAAAGTATTTCGGCTTACGAAGACGAACGCCATAAACTATCTAGTCCTATGCTGAGTGGTGTGAAAAATCCCACATATCTTCATGATGAGGGTGAGAGCGGTGACTCAATACACAAGGACCGGCCTTTCTCCTACTTTCAACCTTCCTCACCCGTGGACCCATACTACAGCAATACTACGTTTGGTTATGGAAATGATGGACCGAGTATATTCCCGCCAGATGACCCGAATTCAGAAGTTGAAATGCATGCGGAGACCGAACAAAAACCGACCCATGTTTTTACTAGTGATCTCGCTCAAACGAACAAAAAAAACGTCAAGAAACAACAGACAAAATCAACTGACAAGAAAAAGAAAAGTAGCAAGCAAGCAAACGAATCGAAAAGGGGGAAATCCACAGTGTCACCCGTATTTGACTATAATGAGGATATTATGTACCTCGAAGAAAATACCTTATGGAGTCCCGAATTACTGTCGAAAATGAAGCAGCCGGTAAGTGGCCTATAACCGGCCCACGTTTCTATTTTAATATTCTCTCACCTTGCTGATCCAGTCGAAACACACCCATGGGCGTCGATCGGTGGGGAACAGGGGGACACGTTCTCTCCCCACTTTTCAAAGCAGGGGACATTGTATCAATTGTCCCCTCCCCCCACTTTTCACCAATCTTCTATAATTAAAACCCCACTTTTCAAAGCGAATGGAAAGAATAACATTACACATGACTGTAGTAACTTTTGTCTGTTCACTTTTCCAATTGCGGTGCGTATTTCTAGACCAAAACCGAGTAAAAACGCAATTGTTTGTACATTTCGTAACCATCTCAGAACCACTACATCGAGTTTATGGGTGCAACGGTTACCAGAGGCTAAATTTATTATGAAAACAATTACTGTTCGTTGTAAAATTGGAAGCATGTAAACTTATTAGGCCTAGGCCAAATTTTTACAAACTCAAAAGTGCACAATTTCTACTATAAACCATTTATTCCTTTTGTATATTATTATAACCAGTACGTATATATTAGTGTTGAATATTATCTGCATACTCTATAGATTACTGTTTTTCATAATTTCAAAAAATTATAGTTAGTCAATTGAATTTTATATAGCCGTTATTAAACAATAATTATACAGCCTTTGACACGGACAGGTCTATCTATTTGGATTCTTTTAAATAGTGATAGACCTACCACAAGTTTACAAACTACTGTGTTACATTAACGCAATCTCGTAATGACGTCATAAAAATCAGTGGCGGATTCAAGTGGGGGGTTGGGGGAGGGGCGAACCGACCCACTACCCCCCTCCACCGTAATTTTTTAAAGAATTGTTTAAAAAATGGGGGAAAAAGAAAATTATAAATTAGAATTTAGGTCTGAGAGTACCATCTAGAGTTGTCATAATCATAAATTTTCTTACTTCAGCCATAACATTATTTTCAACCACGGATCGACGCCCTTGAACACACCCAACACCCAATGACAGCTATTAATACTACAGTACTAAGCTAAACTCCCATATTGATTTTATTCTGCCACTGGTTCAAAGGTCCTATTATATGAGTAATTGAAAATCCAAAGTTAGCAGGACTTCGATTCAAATTCATATTCAAAGAAAAATTGTGTTTTTGGTCCGAAGTTTTCCTTGTGATTACTCATCTTTAATTTCTATATAATTTGCTTTTATTATCTAATTACATTTAAGGGGGAAACTACGAAAGTCTCGGACTTGAGTTAAGACATTCAACTGACAATTGCCTACGTAATCACCTGACGAAACAAACCAGATTATTAGTAAGATTATTGCTATAAAGTAGGTTTACACATAATTCGCTTTATTTTCTTATCTATAGATTAGCATCAAACGTGCAGAACCGCATCCTTTTTATTCTTGTCTTTATTTTTCTCTTCTATTTTTCTTTCCTTTTCTTTTCCTCTTCTTTCTCTTTCCCTCCCTCTCCCCTCTTTCTTTTCTCTTATTACCCAGCCCAGTACGACGGCTTGGTCAGCCCGGGAAAAACTGTCAGGGGAGGGGCAGTTTTCCCCCTGCCCCCCCGCGCCTGTTACTACACTGGCTAACACGCCAATCATCCCCCCCAATGAAAAATATTTTTCTACGCCACTGTTCATATTCAAAGAAAAATTGTGTTTTTGGTCCGAAGTTTTCCTTGCGATTACTCATCTTTAATTTCTATATAATTTGCTTTTATTATCTAATTACATTTAAGGGGGAAACTACGAAAGTCTCGGACTTGAGTTAAGACATTCAACTGACAATTGCCTACGAAATCACCTGACGAAACAAACCAGATTATTAGTAAAATTATTGCTATAAAGTAGGTTTACACATAATTCGCTTTATTTTCTTATCTATAGATTAGCATCAAACGTGCAGAACCGCAAAACATGGATGCCTACAACTATCCAGTAAGTATAAAGTAGGCCAATATAAAAAAGTAAAAATGTTACTCATCTGGCATTTTAAAACAGATGAAATTGAAGCCCTACCAGGTTACATCTTGAAACACATGTGGATACCCATTACGTATGACAATGTTTGAATTCCTGTAGGATTATGTAGGGGTTTTGGCTTATAAATTAAAGAAAAAAAAGGTTTCAACATTATAAAGGAAAGGAAGAGTAACATGTTTTTTTTTTATCTGAATAAAACGCTTACTAATAATAATAATAATAATAATAATAATAATAATAATAATAATGATAACAATAATAATAGTAATAGTTATAGTAATAGTAGTAGTAGTAGTTGTAATAATAATAATAATAATAATAATAATAATAATAATAATAATAAATACAATAAAGTTAATATTGGTATTGATGATTATGAGGATGTTGACAATGGCAATGATAACGATGATGGTGATATTGAGAATCATATATGTCATGTACATTAATATAATAAAAATAATAATAATAATTATTATTATTATTATTATTATTAATATTATCATTATTTCTATTACTATTTTAACAGTGATGTAGGCCTATGTATAATATTAATGATAATAACAGCAATAATAACAATTGATAATGATGTTGAACAATAATGATTATAATATCAATACCACTAATAAAGCTACTAATATAATTATTATCTATTGCAAGCATATCCTTGCGTGCGCTTCATTTTATTTAAACACATCATCTTTCAATATTTCAGGACGCCGATTATTAGGTTTTCCGACAAAATCAAGTCACAGAATAAGTAACAGGACGTGGCAACGTAGGTGTGTCAGGATTACCATCAATCTACATTCAAACCACTAACACTAGACCTGGTCTGGTATTTTATAGAACGTGAAATGTTTTTTTTTATGTTGGCCTACCGTAGTTGATATTTACTGTAGATAGTAGCCGTACACAGTACGGCAGTTCTTCTTTAGTAACTTTTATTTAAAATAACTATACATTTAATGATACGATATAATATTGTTTTAGTATAGTTCCCCTACACCTGTGTCTCAGGGCGCTGTCAAGCAATCGCTGCCAGTGGTGGATTCAAGGGAACCCAGTGTTGTTCACTCATTTACGTTACCGTACTTATTTACTCATTTTTAGCTCCGATGAGGAGCTCTAGAAACACTCGGCTAATTGATTAATAGATCTATTTTGTATGGGCTGCCGTTAGGGCCAATATACTCTACTGCCTCTATTATACTGCCCTCATCGGAGCTTTTGAGATTACAAGAACTTGTTACTACTGCCAATACAGCGTTCATTCAGTCTGTTACCAATTACCACTTCGTGTATACTAGCATTATAGGCCTATTATGTTTGGTTTGAGAGAATGGAACCATAATATTACGACTTTAGTGTATGGAACAAGAAATTCTTTAGTAATGCCAATAGGTCTACTGTCGCTTATGTGTGTTTATGTTGTGACCCACTCGGCCCAGCAGTACTGGTGATATACCATACCAAGGCATAATTCATAAACCATTTACGAGTTTGTAAAAGAATGTTGGGGTAAACATATTATAATATTGGGGAGAATTGGTCCATCTTTTAGAAGAGAAATAATAAATGACATAAAATCATTGAACAAAAATAATATTAAAACGCATCCATATAAATATGCATCTGCGTCTGAAGTGCTCAATTATGGTATTGAATAGTCTCTATACCCATAATTTTGGACAGGGCCCCAGCGGCAGTTACCCGTACTGAACCAGTCAATATTTGGCTCCAAGTTTGGCTGCTGATGATAGAAAGTAAGTAACTGTAAGTGTATAAAGTACTTGAGCTCAATTACTTTGTCAGTGCTTTAGGTATAAGCTATTATTCATTGTCATCATTTTGTTTTCAAATGGGAAACACTAATTCGCATTCCCTAAAACTGTTGTCATATAAACAGTCATAAGCAAATAAGCAGTTAATAAGACGTACCTTATGTAAATAACATTTTTCTCCATGTGTGAAGTTAATATGTAACATAGGAAGTGTATTTTATCATTTGTACATTTGTTTATGGTGCATTTTCCTCTCTTTGGTGTTGTTAAGCGCCTCGAGGTTGTGACAATATGATTCAGATTCAGATTTATTTGGTCCTTGCGGAAACTCATTTAAGGCAACAATCGCAATACAATGAGATGCAAAAGTACAAAGAAATAAAAACAAAGAATAGCAAAAAAAAAAATGCGCTATATAAATACAGAATTATTAGTTATATTATTATTATCAAGATATTACCGTTGTATTAACCTGTAAGAATTTCCTTTAGTATGTTAAATATTCATTATACTGGCATTATATTATTATTATTATTATTATTATTATTATTATTATTATTATTATTATTATTATTATTATTATTTTTATTATTATTATTATTATTATTATTTTTAGTATTATTATTATTAGTATTATTATTATTATTAATGTTATTATTATTATTATTGCTATTATTATTATTATTGTTAATATTATTATTATTATTAATATTATTATTATTAGCTTATTGCCCATATGGCATCGTTCATGTAGGTGTATATTCAGATACAGACATAAATGTATACTAAGCATTAGATTATTTATTGCCATTATAGCTGCAGTGTGTTTCCAAGAAATATAATAAAGTCTACAATCAATTGTATAATTTTGCTCAATTTTTATTGTCTACAGCATAGTTAAAGTGCAAAACCAGATAAGATGTACCGTAATGATCACAACAATGTGGATTGCTACTTGAATTGTGCTATATAATAATGATTGATTGACTTGAGTAGTTGATTGGTTTTATCGTGTTTATTGTGTTGAAATATGCTGAGGTTCATGTAATTTTAGTTTCTATATATAGGCCACTATTATTATTATTAATCCTCTCTCATTTATTCACTACTGTTCTCTTTTTCCTCTATTTTCCTTTCTTAAGGCCGCTACTAAAAAAGGACAATAAATACCGGTACCATACATTATGTAGGCATATATTTGAGGAATTCAAAACGAATAAAAACTTTACATAGATGTATACTCCAACCAGCTTCTCTCCCCAAAATACAAAAAAAAAATACATTTAGTTATTCAAAAACCCATAAAGAGTTTCACTTTTGAAATAGTCAGATATTAAAAACATAAAAAAATAATTATCAGTTTTCAATTATTTACAGACGTGTTTACTACGAAATCCTTAATATAATCCTTGGCCCTAGCCTATGAATGGTCTTATTTAAACAAGATTGCTTCCTATATTTTTGGGATTTAAAAAAAATGTTACTTCCTATATTTTTGGGATTAAAAAAAAAATGTTACAACTTATTGTAGATTTACGTGGCAACGTGTACAATAGTATATAGCCGGTATATACCAAAAGCATTCATAACTTGTGTAATTTAACAAACAAAAAAACAACAAAAACAAAAAAACAAAACAAAAAACCTGTTACCAAACCTATGAAAATATATCTAGTGAGCGATTCTGAAGGAACAAATTCATATAATTTAGAAATCGTTGGAAAAATAAAATACAATATTGATGTTGACTTTAAGGCCAAATAAAAAAATATTGTGTTGACCACGCCCGACTGACCCAAATTTTACGAAATTCAGGGTCGGCATTTTATTTATTTATTTATTTTTTACTACAAGGTACAATAATTTTTTCCACGAGTTTATAAGGCTGGAATAGCCCTACCCAATTTTTGGATTTCCCCAAAACGTGGCCAACACAATTTTTTTGTGGAACAAACAATGGCTGGACTGTTGTACTGAACAGTTTCAAAATTTCCAATAGTCTCCGCATCTCGTTTTTTTCGCACTCCCATTTACTACTACCAATAACACCAATAACAATAATGTTACGTTACCATAGAAACTGTCATGGATAACGCTCATATTTTGAAGGAATAATACACGATTGAGAACAAGGAGCGATCTTTGTATCCAACAGTTTACCAAACGATGCGGAACGCTTCGTCAGCTCATATTTTGTTTGACGTGAAATACACATTGGTTTCGTTTCAAGAAGTTTACAAGTCGTTGAACTAGTACAGTTTAGGCCCATGTTCCCGGAAGCTCAAGTGGTTTTAGCATCAAGTAAAACGACGTTGTCTGAATCTACGTACTTTCAAAATGACATTTAGCAGTCATTACATTGGTAAGATTTAGACTACTATGTATGCGCAAGGCAAACCGGTTCGGTGAGTATCATTTCTTAGTTTTAATAAATCATTTTGAGACTGGGGAATAGCTGTTTCAATGGGGCTGTGTACTTCAGTGGGACAATCCCCTTTCTTGAAACCAAGTGCTTGACTTTGAAAATATATAAATAATGGAATTAACAGCAGCACAGTGGGAGGGTGGATGGGGTCCATGGGAAAGCTCCTGCATTATCCTTTATAAGTCGTATTTAATTATATAGCAAATTAAAATTAAGGTTATTTCCACACTACGTTAACATAAAAAGGGTTTCAATTTACCTGGTATTCATGATCAAAAGCCCACTAATATATCTTGTGCAAACTAACATTCATAAACAATAATGATTTATAATGTATACCGTACCACTCGCTTTAAAGGTGGGGTTTTGACTATAGACGAATCGTGAATAGTGGGGTGGGGGGAAAATATGATGTCCCTCCTACTTTAAAATGTAGGAAACGTGTCCCCCTGTCCCCTACCGTTCGACTCCCTTTATCTTCTCTGACACAACTACAGAGAACTGCACTCCGAATCGTGTCCCTACTAACTGGGTCACATCTGCGTCTGGTTTTTGGTCTGGTGGGTAAAGCCGACTTCCTAAGGACTTGAGTAGGAATAGGGCCTATAACTGGAGGGGTAGAAAGAAGGTCGAATGATAGCAAAGGTCCAACACCGCATTTTAAGGCATGTCAGTCATGGGCATGCTTGCTGTACCGCCTCAGGGCACCATGGACCGTTAGGAAACTCACAATGCGAAGACAAATTTGGTAGTGAATTCTCGGAGTGTACAAAATGTACGATAGGGGAGAGGGGGTGGACAAATTTGTACACTTTTACATCAGTGCATACAAATGTTGATTCAAAATAACATGCAATATGTAAAATAATGTTAAAATTATAATGTAACCATAGGTATAATATTTATTTTTAAGTAACCAAATACTGTACATTGCTTTATAGTTGGTGAATGGTTTTGCAAGATCAACATTTTTGTACACTTTCAGAGGGGAGGGAGGGGGTATCAAAAAAGAGTACTGTTTGTAAACTTGTGAAAATGTTGATAATTGTGAACCACCTTTAAGCGAAAATTACATCTCCACGGAAGAAATCTTGATCAGTATTCTGTTTGGACATGTCTCTCGTAAAAACATGCAACCATCTAAATTTGTCTGTAGTATTTTTTTTCTTCATTTCATTCATTTTCATTTTATATTTAATTCACCAAAAAAATGAAACAAAATCAAGAATGGTGGAGACCAATAATGAGCTAGGCTCATGTATATTGGCCACATTTACAGTGAAAAAAAAATGAAATAAATTGTGGACAAATTAAAAAAGCACTGACGTCACAGAACAAACAGCATTCAGGCACAAGGCAATATAGAAAACGAAATGCTGCAAGAATGATAATGATGTAAAGCTTAAGGTTATAAGGAATAGGCTATAATAGCATTTAGGTATCTCTCCATTTACTTGCAATAACAGAGCCAGATGACGTTTTTTTTTTTTGGTGTTTTCTTTAATAGTCAATGAGTTTGTCCTGATATATGAATAATAATAATTATTATAATGGTTTGGAATACTGGTAATAAGCATCGATATATTGTAAGGTATTATTGATGACGATGACGATGATTACGATGATGGTGATAACGATGATGATAATGATGATGATGATGATAATGATGATGATGATGATGATGATGATGATGATGATGATGATGATGATGATGATGATGATGATGATGATGATGATGATGATGATGATGATGATGATGTCGATGATGATGGCGATGATAATTTTTGTTTATTTCAGTTGTTATAATACATGAATTATATTTTTGTTGAAATTTTAACCAGCCACTAAGCTTATCCTGCATTAGTTTAATGAACGTTGTTTGTGGTGTCTTCGGTTACGTGACTGTGAATTACACCGTTACAGAACCGTGAAGTATTTGAAACAATAAATAGCTGCACGAGTAATATTAAACGACTCTCTCATACCAGTTTCATTGATCGATTCGGTTACATTGAAAGAAACACAACATTGTTGACAAATATTCTTCTTGGGTTTCCATGTTTAGACTCTTATGTGGCTGACGTATTTAAACAATAGTCAGATAGATGTACAGCCCTGTATAATTAGTACGGTGGCCCATAAGTGTCACTTATGGGCCACCGTGGTAGTATGGTAGTATACCGCTTTGTATGTCTAAACCAATTCAACGATTTTACTCTGGAGCTGAGTCAATTCACCCATAAACACACCTACTTTTGAAAATAATTGAGTGCACGCCAAAGTGCACTCGTGCCTTGCATCGCTCCTAGAGTATAATAGAAATGCCATGATAGGCCTATGCCTAAAAATTATGATATAATGAACTCCAATTGGATACAGAGGAACATCGATAAATTTAACAGTAACAGACAAAAAATATAGTTAGTCTACCAAAATACCTGGATTTGTAGATTGCAGAGTATGATTTTGTTGTAAACAGCAAACGCACGAAAACTAAAATACGTTTAGTCCAAGTGAGTGAGTTATGAATATTAGTCTATTGCAACCCAGTACAAATGTTAGAAAATTGCTTAAAACAAAACTTTAAAGCTTACTTTTAAAAACGGTGCCATAACACATTTATAGTGCAATTTATTCTTTTAATGATACTATGATTAATAAGAGGCAGCAATTAAAGTAATTTAAATCAATTAAATCATTGTTTTGCTCTGTTAAAAGGATTGTTAAAAAATACCGTTCAAGGAAGACCAGTATAGAGAGAGACAAGAGTGAATTAGAAGCGGTAAGTATAAGGCAGGCGCAAACTGCATTTCTTGACTTGTGTCGATATAGGACACGAGTAAGACTTGACATGGTATTAAGACATGCCTTAATGAGGTGACAGCTCTAGTGCAGGGTCAATTTTCCTTAACAGGAGGGGGGTCCAAAATCATCTCAGCCCCACCGTTTTTGGAGCAAATAGGCGCACTACAGTAGATGCCCGGAATTGGCGTTATGCTGTAAAATTCTCTTTTTAAGCTGTGTTGCCAGATGAGTGTCTCCTTTTGTTTTTAATATCCATTAACGTAATTTAAATTTATCTTGTTCCCGTTGATTGTACCAAACATAACTAAAATATAGATTTTAGAAGCTTTTAACATTATAAGCTTATTGAAATAATTAATTTCTCCTTGATCGTAAAAACTGCTGTTCGAGAAGATAGTAATAGGCCAATAATTTAGAAGCACTCAGTCCTAATAAGGCAGTATTAGGTAGAAGTCAAATTAAGTCTCATATAATTTAGTATATTTTAAAATGGGGGCCTCGTATAAATGCAGTATCTAAGCCAAAAGCGAGTACATAGATTTAATAGGAGTGGTTAGGGTAGGGAAAGTTAGGGAAGAGCGGTGGGGCAGGTTAGACCTGGAATCTATTTTTATGGCATGTTCAATTACAATTTTATACCAGTTTTTCGATCCGAAGGTTTCTTTGTTTGTGGTTTTTGGTTTATAGATAATATTCTCCAGTATATTAACATTACAGCATATTATAATATTTGCAGGAGTTATGGCGCGCCGTGAAGTCAGGCGATCTGGAGTCTGTGGAGAGGCTAGTGAACGAGGGTGCTCAGGTGGATACGATGAAGGTAATGATAGGCCTCTCATAACATACTGCATGGTGTATAATATGCTTAAACATTTCATGTTTTCTTTTAGTTCACTGGTCAACTTATTATTAATATTAATAATATTGCAATAATGATAATACTTGTTTGAAGGTTTGCATGGCGAAGTAATAATATTAATGCTTGCAGAAACCACGTAGATAGTTCTGAAAATAAGTGTTGTTTGTTGTTCTCCTGAAGGCGATTGAACTCAATCGAAACGTCGAGACATTTTCAACAAACAGTTCTTTTTTCCGAACTATTTACGTGGTGTGCCGCAAGTATTAATAGGCCACATAATAATAACCCTGCACCTAATAATAATAATAATAATAATAATAATAATAATAATAATAATAATAATAATAATAATAATAATAACAATAATAATATACAAATATAATGTGGAATAATATAGGCCTATTAATAATATTATTATAATAATTTGTATTATGAAACCTGAATAGTTTGTGAGTAATTATAGCCGCATATTTTAGTTGTCATAGAGACGATCATTTCATCTATACTATTAATAATGGATTATATATTGATCTCCGAATTCTAATTTCTGGAATCACAATTATAATAACCGTAGTTCAAACTTCAGGTCATATCACGAGCACATGGAGCCACCTTAAGTTTTCATATTTTTCAAGAGATTCTTGAATTTAACATCAATCTATTATTTAGGAACGGATTTTAAAACATACGCAACAACGCTTATTCAAACAACTTAATATGATCATTGACTTTAATAAATACAGTATACAAATATAATGATACTAGGGAAACACGTTATCGACATAATTACATCCACACGACACTCACAATGATCAATTAATTTAAATTATGATATTGAGAACAAAGATGTTAAATCTGATCGTATTCCTGTTCTCATAACACTGAAGGCAGACCTTATATTATGCCAGAGTTTAGTATCTAAACTTCCTCCTTGCTAATGAACAACAACCACGTAACAATGCGATAATTTGTTCCGACTGAAGATGTTTTTTTGCTAATGGTCCCTAAAATGTCTGCATTTGTCCATGATCTCAGTTGTGTCGATTTCATGCATGCATTGATGGTGACCGTTAGCATTTGTGGATCATCTACCATTTGTTTGCACAATTCATAAGAATATAAGATATGACAAGGTGTATATCACTTAGCAACCACGAACAACAATGAAGGAACATCGCATACGCCTACGGTACATAGCAATAATAACAGCAACTATCATTATTACAATTATTATAGTAGTAAGAATAATACTGGTAACACTGAAGTATAATAATTATAGTAGTAACAATAATAATAATTGTAACATTAGTATAATAATAATAATAAAGTAGAAATAATTAATAATCAAAACCCTCAGTATAATCAATAGCATTGCAGTACCCATTGCCAATTGGGGGTCGGATTCAACATTTAGCTACTTAATCTAGTGGTTATGACACCAAGCTAGCTATTTGGAGGTCGTTGGTTCGATTCCCACCCGAATCACCTGTGAAATTTTTAATAGTCTCTGGGAATGTACTGAGTATCCAGTAGGATACGTTAACACGTCAAGTAGAGCAAATATCACTCCTGAGTTCATTGTTGTTGTCAGTATAATTTTATGAGTGTGGGTGTGTGTGTGTGTGTGTGTGTGTGGGGGGGGGTGTAGTTGATTGTATTCCTACAATTTACAATTACATTTTAATGTGTTTGTGAGAAGGATGTAGGTGCATGAGTGTCTGTGATGTGTGTTCTAGTATATGGCTGTCTGAAGGTCAGGAGTGTAGACATGAGACACTATATGTGCAACCTTTGATATTTGGGTCTTTCATAAGATTCCCTTGTTTTACGTTAGGATGGCATGTCATTACTTGTATTTGCGATTCAAGAAAACCAAACGGAGATATCAAAGAAGATTATAAGTTTAGGAGCTGATATCAGTACTAGGCACGAAGAGGTATGTAGGCCTACTTTATCACTAAAATTCCAATAGGTGTAATACTATAATATTAACTAAACGTACGGTACAATGTTTTTTTATTGGCATAATGAGAACTGATGTTGAAATTATAAAGTAAAAGAAAAAAACATCAACAAAATTAGAAAGTAGAAAAATACATGGAAGACAAATTGACAAATACTGAGACTCACACAAGGCCTATAGGTTGCGTGACGAGAGTCCGAATGAAGGGTTGCACTATTCAACCTTGTGATTTAATCGAGCTACACTATAGGCTTATGTGATAAGGATAAAAGTAGGCCTAATGATAGTGAGAAAAATGTGCCTAGATCTAATATGTTTTAGTAAATACAAAGGGAAATTATACAAAATGTGAATTTTCAATAATTGTTTACAGATATCTGACGGAGTCATACAATTTAAAACTGCAAAAGATTTTGCAGCTGAGCAAGGATTGGATGATTTATGCGAACTTCTACAAAATAAGCTCATACTCAATACGGTAGGTTGGAGTGAAGTTGTTAATTAAACAAGCCGATATCGTGAATGAAAATGTTAAACCCGTCTCTAAACACTTAGCTTAGGCCTATTGTTTTAAAATGTACAACATTTCTTTTCAGAATATTCGAACGGCGGTTCAAGACGGAAATATATTCTTAGTACAAAGTTTATTGAAACAAGGCGGAGACGTAAACGTAACGGTATTATAGTATATAATTGCAAGAGGCCCGACTGCCCTGATTTTGTATGCACACCCTTTTTGATTGTTTTTGTTTTTCATGTTTTGTATTGAATCTTGAGTGAAACGTGAAAATACTGTACCAAAGATATTATACTACCACGAGATAGGTGGCGCCCTATTATAATTCCAATAGAAAGTCAAACATGCGTTCACGTGCTCGATATAAACTCCTTTGACGTTCTTATGAATGACGCCCTCTAGTTGGTGGTTGAGATAGGATTATTACGTTCCAACCATGGAACAGTGAAATTACAATTATAATTTCACTGTTCCCTGGTTCCAACGAAACCCCGAGAGTCGGACCTCTTGCAGTTTTATACTTTGGCATTATTATGATTGAAATTTTGCAATTGAACTTCTTGCAAAATTTCAATCATACACTTTACTTAATTACACGTAAAAATTGTATACTAGAGTATAAGTACATGTATAAATTAATCACTCATCAGTGAATTATTATAAAACATTTACAAAATCCAAGCTATAAAAAAGTAAACTTACTGTATGTCGTGATTAGGCCTACATAATGGGTGAAAGTAATGTACTGTAAATGAGCATTCTGGTGGACTCACAGACTAAAGTGCCTATCACTCTTTCATTGGCGTTTGAGCCTGTACAATACTGTGGGGTACCTTCCCAACATATTATGCTGACATATATTTATAGTCTTGGAAGACGCAGACACATGTGCATGAGTGTCTTTTATCTAGTCCAGAGACACAAGTCCTGTACAGCGAGCGTTTCAAACCTCGACCTCAAGTTTGTGATATAATTAAAATTAATTATTTATTACCGGTACCCAGGGCCGGCGGAACGTTTTTCAAACTGGTGGGTGGGGGTGGGGAGTGGCACACTAGTAAGATGAATGGCAATATGATTGGGTTTAACTTTTGGGGGTGGGGTCAAATTTGTTCCCCAAAAGCCAAAAAGGAATGTGGGAGTGGGTTTCCGGGGGTTCTCCCATAATATTTTGAATCCTAGATGACGGGAAATGAGCTTTCCCGACTTCTGAGTGTCTTTTTATGACTTTTAAGTTCTTCAAAATTCAAGGTTTTCCCTCTTAAGGGGAAAAGAAAATTAAAATTTAATTTTAGTCAAACTTCCGACCATAGTCATGGTGGGGCTGTGGTCTGGATACTCCATCTGTAACCGTCCCTCCCTGGGCTATCTATTTCGAATTCATGGATCCGACATGATGGGAAGTATTCAAAACGTCACCTTCTCTACAATTAATAAAAGCCTAATGATGTTATGGCTTTATTGTTATGCTTCCTATTCAAAATAGCTACGACATCACCGTCCAATGCGTGATACTGGCATATACTAGCATATTATGAATAGGCAATTAGGCCTACATCGATTGTCCGCAATTTGACCATGAAAAATAAAATTATATTTCCACTATTCTGTCTTTATTGTTATGCTTCCTATTTAAAATAGCTACGACATTACAGTCCAATGCGTGATACTGGCATATACTAGCATATTATGAATAGGCAATTATATTGATTGTCCGCAATTTGACCATGAAAAATAAAATTATGTTTCCACTATTTTGTAACCATGTATTTTTTTAATTTTTATAGACAGACGACGGATATTCTTTGTTGATGGTAGCAATAAAAAATAGGGATTTGGATCTAGCCCTACTGCTACTGGAAGAAGATGCAGACGTCAGCTACGTCCTAGAGGTCTGTTTAAAAACAATTCTATCGTTTGGTCTACATGCAAACACTTACAAGGCTAAACGCGTTTATTTTGCTGCAAATAGACCAGACAGAAAACTACTATGCAACTCACGACGAGTATTGATGTTGTTGACACGATACGATTTACATGTACACAACTAGCATCCAATAAAATAACTGAATGAAGGACTCTTGGAATGACCGATTGAATGAACGAATAATTGAACGAATTATTTAATCAATGTATACATACACGAACAAACGAAATGAATGAATGAATGAATGGATGGATGGATGGATGGATGGATGGATGAATGGATGGATGGATGGATGAATGATGAATGTTGAATGAATGAATGAATGAGTTAATTAATTAATTAATTAATTAAGTGATGGATAGATGAATGAATGAATGAATGAATGAACGAATGAATGAATGAATGGTTGGATGGATAAATGGACGAAGGATGGATGGATGAATAAATGCTTAATGAATGAATAAATAAATAAATAAATGTAGGGATCCATGGATGGATGGATGAAGGAATGAATGAATGAGTTAATTAATTAATTAATAAGAGAATGAATGAATGAATGAATAAATGAATGAATGAAAGAATGAATGAATGAATGAATGGATGGATGAATAAATGCTGAATGAATAAATGAATGAATGAATGCATGATTGAATGAATAAATAAATGAATGAATGAATGAATAAATTAATGTAGGGATCGATGGATGGATGAATGAATGAATGAATGAATGAGTTAATTAATTTATAAGTGAATGAATGGATGAATGAATGAATGAATGAATAAATGCTGAATGAATGAATGAATGAACGATTAATTAATTAATTAATTAATAATTGAATGAATGGATGAATGAATTAATGAATTAATTAATTAATAAGTGAATGAATGCATGAATGGATGGATGGATGGATGGATGGATGAATAAATGCTTAATGAATGAATAAATAAATAAAAAAAATTAGGGATCCATGGATGGATCGATAGATGGATGGATGGATGAAGGAATTAATTAATGAGTTAATTAATTAATTAATAAGAGAATGAATGAATGAATGAATGAATGGAAGAATGAATGAATGAGTGAATGGATGGATGGATGAATAAATGCTGAATGAATAAATGAATGAATGAATGAATGAATGCATGATTGAATGAATAAATAAATGAATAAATAAATGAATAAATTAATGTAGGGATCAATGGATGGATGAATGAAGGAATGAATGAAGGAATGAATGAATGAGTTAATTCATTTATAAGTGAATGAATGAATGGATGGATGAATGAATGAATGAATGGATAAATGTTGAATGAATGAATGAATGGATGAACGAATGATTAATTAATTAATTAATTAATAATTGAATGAATGGATGAATGAATGAATGAATGAATGAATGAATGAATGAATGAATGAATGACGGACAGACGGACGAACGAAAGAACGAATGAATGCACAGTCGAATGCACAAATGAATGAATGTATGAATAAATGCAATGAACGAATGCAATATTTAATGTTTACATACAATTTGTTTTCCAAGGTTTGGGAACAGACGCTGTCGTCAATCGAACAATGGAAAATAACACGCTATACAGCCAGAGATTATGCTATTGAATACTTGCCGACAGTCATTGAGTCATTGGAAGCCAAAATACAAGAACATAAAATAAAGGTAAGCCGTGATAATTTAATATCTAATAATATACGTCACATTACTTTGTATGGTATTAATTACATATTCACGGTTTATATATTATTCATAGAGGTTATGTTTTATTATTTACTTCATGTTTTATTCATAGGGTTTATCAGTGCCGATCAACACACAGAAAACACCATTTGATGGCTCTTTACTGGTACGATTATCCTGAAATTTAAATAAAAAATTATCATTATTATTATTATTATTATTATTATTATTATTATTATTATTATTATTATTATTATTATTATCATCATCATTATTATAATCATCATCATCATATTAATATTATTATTATTATTATTATTATTATTATATCTTGTATATAATTATAATTAAAATGACTACAGTGTATGATAATTATGGTTATCTTTTTTTTTTCAGTACAAAAAGAAACGAATCGGCCAGAAATCATTAGTATGCTTAATAATTTAAATAGAATGAGAAGAGAAGAGAAGCTAAGGAAATCATGTTCTAGCCTTATAGGTGTCTAAGTAATGGGTGCTAAAAAATAGGAGCGACGAATTGAACTTGCCGCATTATCGAGCAGTGGTGAAGCCGCATGGGTGCCACCACTGCTATCGATAAAATATCCATTGTAAGCATATTCATTCACCGTTATTATTGTTATTATTGTTATTAATACTGATCAATAGTATCTGGATTTGTATCGATATTTTAATATATTTTTCAATAAATAAATCAATCAGCATCAACGTATTGGTTTATTTATTAAAAATATATTAGTTATTATTATTATTATTATTATTGTTATTATGCAATAGTTTTATTCATTGCGAATTGTAGATATATGTTAGATGTAAATACAATATCATGGAGTATTATTGGTACGTTTGTAAAAACATTTCCATTTTATATTATTCGGTCAGTGGGTCGATCGATGGGTGTAATGGGCTGGTGGTTCCTATTGTGGGTGAGCGGATTCATCGATATACTGAAATGGTTTGGTTAATGGATAATCGGATTTCACCCCCTTTATCAGTGGCCGAGTGGGTGAGATCGTCGATAGGTCGATGGATTGATCGGGTGGTTTATTCAATAACTGGCACATTATAGGCTTGAAATAGTATTCATTTCGCCCAGTTAACAGATGATATTTGACGCTCTTCAATTCATATTGAGATTACGATATATTCTTATATTCTATTTGTTTTACTTTGTTATGTCTTTAGAATGCACCACCCTTGTGGCTGAGTGCCCCTGCCCTGATTACAAGTGGGTATCCAAATAAAGTAGGCCTATTATTGTTGTTGTCGTTGTTGTTGTCGTCGTCGGCGTCGCCGACGTCGTCGTCGCAGGGGTGGTGCCAGGACTTGCCCGACGGGGCCAGTTCCCCCGACAAGGGGTCAGATTTCCACGACGAAAGCAAAGTGGGCTGGTAGAGCTTTGATTAAAAGGTTTCGAAAGTGGTCCAGGGAGCCGAGCCCCGAAAATTTTGACAATTTAGGGGTTTCAAAGACTTACCTAATCGATTTTAGAGCCTACCGTACTAATAGACCTATGTAGCAAATACATACAATTTTTTTTTCTCCCCCGACGAATTGTGCTTTTTCTCCCCGACGAGGGCCCTGGCTCCCTGGCCCCCGCTGGCGCCACCCCTGCGGCGTCGTCGCCGTTGTCGGCGTCGGTGTCGTCGTCATTATTATTATTATTATACAGGTCTCCGTCCAATTGAAGACCCTTATGGGACTGGGCATGGTCTTTAGCAGCTTTGTTTCTAATAAGAATAAAGATAAAATAAACGGGTTAATTTGGGATCACAGAAAAGTAGGCCTAGTGCTTAATTGGAGGTGGTCTTAAAGCCGGTTTTACCATAACCTACGCGAATTTATTCGCGCGAATCAAAAGCGTTGGTTTATGTGGATCAGTATTTCGGACTGTTTCTACTTCTTGCGAGTCGAAAAGGTGCGCAACCAACCGAGAAGCGAACCGTACCGACGCTTTCGATTTGAGCAAAAATATATTCACCTAGTGTAAAACGGGCTTTGATTGGGGTCTTTTATTAGAGGGCGGGGAGACTTGTAAGATTATGAAGATTTATACATACCATTTTTTGCTTAATTAACAAAAAAAAAAAGGGGAAAAAGAAGCATACTTAGGCCTACCTCCTAGTTTACTTTAGGATTTGTGTAGGCCTACATAGTGTAAGGCACGGAAGTTTTGTTTCGTACAATAAAAAAAAATAACTGCTACCTTTATGTTGTCATGCTTCAGTTTCTGAAAAATATATGATTAGTACGAATACATGCATATGCAAAATGGTATCTTGAGTAGGCCTATATAAACTGACATTTTATGGATGAGGGGTGGCTTGAGCCCTTAGCAGGGACGTAGCCAGGATTTTGAAAGGGAGGGAGCCGTTATGCGAGGTACGTAGGACCCCGTGGGGGTCCAGGAGAGAAGCCCCGGAAATTAGCGCGCTCTGAAAATTTTTAGGGCTGTTCTGAGATGATAAAGTGAAAATCGCAATAAACGCATTATAAATAATATAGTAATCCTAACAATAATTTTATAAAACTTAACAGTGGTGGATCCAGAAATTCAACAGAGAGGTGACCCAGGGAGGGACTTTTACAGATTGAGGAACACCCAAGAAAATTTATGATTAGGGCACTTCTAGATGGCTGGAAATTACACTCTCAGACTTAATTTTGGATCGAGGCATATATTTTTCTCTTTTTTTTTTCCATTAAAAAGAAATTAGATAGAGGGGGCCTCCAATCCACCACTGCTCAAAACATTCTTTATCCAAAATAGGCCTAGTCATAATCACGAAAAATGGGCATGTAAATCCAGCACACCCTAAAAACAAATTTATGCACTCCCGCCTTATCAGCAGTCACTAAGACATACTCTGAGTCAGGTGTCGACTCGATGGAGTTTAATGTCAGGAAGGGCACAATCTGTTTTGAAAGGTGGAGGTGGGGTGGGGGGATATTTCGTGAGCCGTCACCCACCTCAGTCCCACCATGGTTGGATCTGAAGTGCGAAAATTTGAGGAAATAGTACCTCTAGATGACCAGAAAATGACATTTTTTGTAAAATTCATCATCATCACATCACTGTTACATACAATGCTGTAGCCAGGATTTTCAAACAGTGCGGAACAATATCATTGTGGAATCACTTTACGCGTAAATTCAAATAATGTGGACCCATTTTCTTAAAAGTGGACCCATTTTATGCAAAAATATGAAAAATCTGTACGGTACCCATTTTCTTAAAAGTTGGCCAATTTTACGCGAAAATATGAGAAACCTGGACCTATAATTCAAAAACAGGACTCATTTTGTGCTAAAACAGCATAATTTAGACCTATTTTTGAATGTAGACCCATTCTTTGTGGACCCAATAGAAAAATTGTGTGGGACAGTCCAACTGTCCCAATAGCTGGCTACGGCATTGATTAGGCCTACATATACTCAAAATGAATCGCCAACAAATTTCTCAAGATCTTTTATCAGCGATTTTCGGCAACCATAGAGATCTTATTAATATGTGTGATATACCATCATAGAAAAATAAAGCTTATAAACATTGTTTTTGGGTACCGTACGTACTCTATATACTTCAAAGCCGTGATTTCACAAACATCTCAGGCCCACCATGGTTGGGGCTGAGGTGCGAAAATTTAAGGAAATAGTATCTCATCACCATCACCATTATATAGTAAAAATAAAGCGCCAACAAATTTCTCATAATCTTTTATCAGGGAGCTAGTCCTACCTAATATCCAAGACAACTTAGGCCTAACTATAGCTTACTAAGCTTTAACTATACTATAATAATTGTGATCAACAAATCACAACTTACTTTTTCGCCTTTAGCACAATTTTCTTGACTTCTTAATATTATTATCTATTATCACCATCGTACTACTAATAGTATTATAGTATTAAAACAAAACTTTACAGAGCTTGCAAAACGATAAAACCAAACTGAACCATACAAATATCACATTTCTGTATCTGAAAGACCTGATTTAAGATTTTTTAAAATCACACTTAGGCCTATGTGTTATTATAGTAGGCATATGTATAACGTGTGCTGATGCATTACATAAATTAAAAGTATTTATTTTGAGTGATCCTTGGAAAGAATTTGTATCTAGCAAAAACAAACTTTAAAATTTTAACACCGTATACAACGGCTCCCCCGCCCCACACTACCGTATACGTCCCTGGCCCGGGCTTTATCAATCTCAGCTTAGCAAATGTCTTAAGTCAAAAAAGTTAAGATGTCCCTATCTTAAGCTGATTTATTACCCAATCTTGGCAAAATCTTGGCTTAAAAATCGTCTTAGATGGCGCCAACGTACAATTGACTTTCTAATTTTAAGCAATTTTTAAGCTAAGCAATATGGATAAATTTGACTTATGCAAAAAATGAACTTAAGACGAATTTAAGCTGATTTCTAGTTTGATAAATCTGGCCCCCGGCCCCTAGATACGCCACTGGACTGCAGTCAAGGATCTTTGACTGCACTCCATCACTTTTTGGTTGGTATGGTAACTACACTGAGACAATTTAGGACTAAGGTACAATAGTCCTAATGCTAGTAACTTAATTTATAAATCAAAACTTGGAAAAGTGACGTTTAATAACATACAAAAGCAGTGTGAGCTCTTCCTTGATAAAACAGCATTTTAAAAAAATCACTTGTAAAAACGACCCTATATTTTCGATGTTAGGATCGGTTTGTGTCACTTATGTTTTTTTTAATGTGACGGGCTAAAAAATATTAATAGCGCCATCTATCAGCATAGGCGGCGGCGTCGGCGATTGATGGTGTTTTATTTTATGTCTTGTATCTATCTATATTCTTTGCTTGTATCTTGACGTAAATCTTAGTATGTTTTAAAGCCTTCGCCAGCGAGCAACATCAAGCTGCATATTACCATCTGAAAGTAGGGGCAAAGTTTCGAACACGGTGCATTCGTTGATGAGGTAAAAAATAAACTATGTATTTAGGCTTGTCTTTTGAATAGTATAAGCACGATAGTCAGTGTTATTCAATTATAAATTGTGTTTAATGTTGGATGAAGGCGTCAAACGATTCGGTGCGAATTTCTGGATTGAAGCGGAGTCACTTCACCTGATGAAGAAGAGCTGTCAATGTCAAATATACACTAGGCCCAGCCTCGTATTTCTTACTGCTGTCAGGTTTTTTTTTGTTTTTGTTTTTTTTGTTTTTTGTTTTTGTTTTTGTTTTTTTGTTTTTGCTTGACTAGGCCTCGATATCATTCTTTTAATTATTATAATTCTTATTCTCAGGTTTATTATTTGCACACAGAACGAGAATAAATTAGTACTGTATGTTGTATCAGGGAGTTGTCACAAACAGGCCACCCTAGTTGTATAATTAGGTCTACCAGCATTTCTACATGCAAACTAACTTTGATTGTGCTATGTGAAGATTTAGTCACTACGCTCAAAATCGAGGTGAGGCAATGCTTGCGTGCCCATAATAGACCTGTCAATCAACTTACCAATCGGAGCAGGGTGGAATACGCGTTTCTTCCGACAAACGTGCTTGGTTGGTAGACCAACAGCACACAGTGACATACTGTATGTTTATGCTATCGTTTTTGTGGGACCTTACCAATCATATCCAAGAGGCCGGGTGTATCGGACTGGTCTCTTATCAAGCCGGGAATAAGACTTCAGTAGACATCATGTGATCAGGTCCGCTTGGTAATTTCAAAATTTTAGGTGAATCATTTGGTTGTGTTCAATTTCATAATACACATTCCAAAACCCACCCCTCCCCTACTACGCCTGCTGATAACAACACAGCGATTTTGCTGGGTGCTTATTTACTCAAACATACTGTATGTTTGAGTAAATTAGCACACATGTGCAATTAGCACACATCAAATTTTGTTTTGTGTGATTTTGGTTCTAGCCAATAAAAAAATTAAGTACCAGTTAATTAAAACCATACAATTTAGTTAAAAAATCATTTTACATAAGTATTCATTTTAGTTACTTTTCTTTGTACTGTAATGATCTTTATTTTAGATTAACCCCAAAAATGAGAAACATGTTGTTTTTTCAGTTTGGCCTTATTGAGCCGATAGGAGAATGAATTATAATTTGCCAATTTGTTGTACACTTAGTGCATTCTGGCTGAAGTAGGTCCAAGCCATTATGCTAATATATGAAGGTACATTGTTGCATACTGTATGATTGATTTAACTTGCTCTATATCTGTGAATTATAACTATGCAAAGCCGCAGTATATTCCAAAACTGTCCCATTAAATATTTTAAATTTCCCAAATGAGCTTGGATTTAGTTTCGTAACTCACGATTTACATATTTGCTTACGAATGGATTCACTTTTCCCCTACTGGGTAATTATTTGTCTGATTGTGTCATGCATGTTGTTCTTACGAAAAGGTTAACAGCGATCTTGTACATTATGTGGAATACTTCTATGATAAATGCCAACAATTTGTGTGGTTCTTAAGTGTAAGTATGCCTTCAGGGTTTTTTTTGTGGGGGGGTGGGGATGGGTGGGGAATATAGAGTTTATAGTAGCCAGTTAGAAGCTGATTATCACGTAGGAACTTTACACTACATTCAGATGCTGCCATATATATTATAGTCGTTTTCTATTATAATGTGATACTACTGTATTGTGGAAAAGCTTCCATGGCACTTACTGAGTATTGATATTGCGTGTAAACGCAGGGAGATGAGTAAGCCAATGGCCGCTGAGAGCGGTCGCGGGCTCCCCATTAGTAGGTGGTCTGAAGACCGTCTGGGGCCCCAGCGAGATCAAGGGAAAGATCCCTGGTGGTGTCATAAGAGACACCCCCTCCCCCTTCTCCTTGGAAGCTATGGCCTTTTAACGGATTAGAGGACTAATTTAATCGATTAAAGAGTGCCTAATTTCACCAGGTTATAAAAAAGATAAAGTACAGAAACAAAAAAAGTAAAAGCTATCCTTACTTTTATTCAAATGTGCTAGAAAGATTCATAATATACAGTAGGTATCAAAGTTTACAGTGGCGCATACCAGAATTTGAAATAAAAGGGGTCCAGAGAAGGACTGTCACAATGGATGGTCTATCATTTCCTCAGCTCCACCATGGTTGAAGAAAATTTATGATTATGGCGCCTCTGGACGGCAGGAAATGGCACTTTTAGACTTAAATTTGAGTAGAATTTTCTTTTTTTTCTCAATTTTTGTTAAATTTTGAAAGATTCCGCCACTGATTTAATACATTAATTCAGTATTTATTTGGCAATTGAATCTCTATCAGGTCTATTCATATTTTCTAACTTGTATGTATATTCACAATGTCCAGGGTCCAAGCCTTTTATAATTATAAATTAATAACATAAATAACTTACTATTTGATACATTGTAAACATAAACTCTAGAGTAGTAGTCGTGAAGTCATAAAAAAAAAGAATTACAATTCAGCTTTATTTACAATAATCGTAGGAAAAACACATGAATGATACTGGATGAATGTATACGTTTAATATTTTTTTTATTTTATTTTTTTATTTTTAATAATTTTACCTAGTTATTGTGGGCCCCAGATATTGCCCGACCCTTTCCCCCGGGCACTTGCCCCGGTTACCTCGGCCTCTTGGCACCACTGAAGCCAATACCAGGCCAACAGTTTCCTATGGTCGCCGGCCATCAAGATTATTACGCATTGTTAATTAATTTTTTTTATGTATAAAACGGGTACAAAAGACTATTATTTGTCAATGCATACAACCACCAGGTTGAATGTACAGTTAATACATACTTAGTTGTTAGCTCTTAAAGTACTTTAGAGGCTCTTATGGTAGACAAACTACTTTAGTTGAGAACTCTTCTCCCGAAACCTACAATACAGTAATTTTGGGTTGAAAGATGTCATTAAAAACATGAATTTTTCTAATTTTGCCTAATTTAAAGACTTACTACAATGTATGGAATATGAATAATAAAATGATGAAATATTGTAATATGGATTGGAGGTCAGTTTTCAGGGATTAGCATTAATGCTGTAGCTTCAGTATGTTGGATGGCGCCGATGGCATATGACATGCACATGTCAACTGGGACCCAGTGCAAAATAGCCAACTCATGCTGGAATGAAATGTGCATAACATTTAAAAAATATTAAATGGTTGTGCCAATCTTATATTTGAAGCAAAGGCATATTATATTTGTGCCTGTTTTTAGCATATACTGTAAACAATTATAGTACTACTTACTATAGACACTACAGTACACATCACATGTAGTCTGCAACTATTAAACACTAGTAATCATGATAGTCATACAGTAATCTTTATCAGTAAGCTGTAGTTGTCATGGTCACCATATCATCATTAATCACCATTTATTATTATTATCAATAATTTTCATCATCATGTGAGATGAGCTTAGCTCAGTCTGCTAAACTGCTGGTAGCCATTGTGTGTGTGTGTGTGCGCTGAACTGTGAAGATCTCTTGGTCCCCGGTTTAATTCCCATTTCTGCTCTCCTTGTCTGAAATGCAAGTTACAATAGTGCACCGTCTTTGGGATGAGACATTTAAGCTGTTGATCCCGTGTGCATTTATGGCCCATGTGTAGTTTAAAAAACGCATCTCTTCCGAAATTAGTAGGGGATTGTCTCTCGGTGTACTGCCCAATCACTACCAGAAGGACCCACTGGAAATTAGTCTTCTTCAGACTTTCGTGGTTTATCCTTGGTGCACCAAATAAATCCATCCATCTACCATTGTAAAATTTTTAACCATCATCACCATTGGCATCATTATCATTATCAACATGATTGTAAAATTTCCATTCATCGTCATATTTATCATTTTCAAAATCATTATTATCATCATCATATCAGTAACACCATTTATCATCATAATATCATCATCATTACCATGCTTATCTTGATCATTAGTCATTTCAAAATCATTATAATTATCATTCTCACTAACACCATTTATCATTCATCATATTATCTTCCTCAGTACCACATTTATCAAGATCATTATCTGTCATTCAACATCATCAAAATCATATTAATGATTTCATATATCATAATTAATCATCATTACAATTGTCATCATCTTTGGTACAAAAAATCATAGTCACTATTTGTCATAGTAATCATCATACATCACCATTATTATAAAAATCATTATCATTATTTTCAACATTATCACGATCATCATATCAATTACTGTACTATTCATGATCATCCTTGTTATTTTTATAATTCCATTCATATTGATAATTATTGTGCTTTGAATTGGTTTCAAGTACTGTATTTTGTATGGTGTAGATGATGTTTGATGTTGATAAGTCCTTATGTTATAGTTGGTAAGCAATGACGTATAATTACATTAGGTCTTCTGTGAACAAACAAGGAAGAATGCTAATAGAATTAAGCCACTACTCTTTAGAGCTTCAACTATTATTTGGTGTGATTGATTTTCATACAAGTTGCGGTTTCGCAATCGTCGAATTCACACCTTTGTACTAATATTAGGTGAATGTACTGCGCATACTAGGAGTTTGAATTTTCACAAATCAATAGTCGAACGTGTATTTTCCAATTAAGCAATTTCTTGGGTGGTTATTAAAACGAAACTGGAGAAGTCTTACGATATAAATCTCAAATAATGGAATGGAAATTGAAAATTCCCAAATCAGTGGATGGCTTTTATTCCTTAGCTTCCGACTCTAAAAATATGATTTTTTAATTGGATTTAAATAAATTTCTCATGACGTTAACAATCACAGAAAATGCACAACAAAAAGAATAAATGCCAAGTGCTTGTCATAAATTATTCATACATCATATTTTATGATTGTAAAAATGAATATTTTACTCTTTTCAGATGATATTGTAGATATAGAAACATAGTAGATTAAAAAACTGGTGATATGAAAAATTTATTAATATTCAATTATCTAATTAATCGTATCTATATAATTCTGCCAAGTTTACTATATTTTGAGTAGTAGTATCAAATAATTTATCAAACATTAATTTCAGCTCATTTGATAATACATTATTAGTATAAAATGCCTAATTTTAAATTACCTTATATTTGTAAATTTGTATCACCATATATACTCACGTATAAGACAACCCCTGAGTTTGAGAAGGTTTTTGGACGATGTTTGTATGTCGGCCGTATAAGACGCGCCCCCCCCCCCCAGTTTTGTCGTTGGCCAATAATGGTAAGACATTTAAAATAATGGTGGGACGATATGTTTCTTCCAGAACTGTGTACGCATCTGGACGGTAAATCATCACAAAACATTTTGTCCTTACTCAAGTTAGTATTATGGTCGGTCTTAAACCCAGCCTGGAATTTTTCTGATCCCAGAATTTGAATAGGAGGCCCCAGGAATGAACTTTTTCCAGATTGAGGTCTAGACCACCTTAGTCCCACCATTGTTGGATGGGGGGAATGTTTGTCAGTATGGCACTTCTGCAGTATATGTCTGAAAAGTAACACGCTATGAAAGAATCTGTGTGTGCCGAGTTGAATAAAAATCGTTACAATTTCCAAACTATTGTAATAATTATTAATAATCATCAAAATAATTATTAAACTAAATTTAACTGAATTAAAACCCCAAAATATTGGATAAATAATTAACGGTACATCTGCACATTTGTTGATTTTCTTCTCTATGTTGTTAAGCGCCTCAAGGTTGTGACAACGTGAGGCTCTATATAAATCCAGAATTACAGTATTATTTATATTATTATATAATTTGCACTGTCAGTTTAAATTACTAAGCTCCCACAAAATTTTAAGCATGTGTATGTGTTAAACAACGGTGTTTGTGGGACAAGCACGTATTCATGAAGTGATTGGCCAGTTGCTAAGTTTGATTGACACTTGGGAAAGGTGCATTACAATCAAATCCATGAATCAGCAAATTGATACAGTAGATAAATTCTTAAGTCTGATGTTCAAGGTATAAACAGTGTTAACTTTTGGAAATGGTTTACCATCTGTTCAGAACATGTATATTCTAGTACATTTGTTTGGATTCAAAATGAACAGTATCAATTATCCTTATAGCATATCTTAATGACCAGGTAAATTGTTATCATTTCTATTCATGTGATAAATGATTACCTTCCTTGATATCAAGGGCTCCATTCAAACGAGTTCAGGTTGGTCTCAAAGGTTGAAAAATATGAAATAAAGATAATCATGTTTTTGAGAAAAAGAACATAAGGCACCAATCATCAGTTATGTGAGATGGATGGCTGAGCGGTTAAGGGTAGGAGCGCCGCAAACCTACAGCCATAATATCAGCACTGGTTGGTTCGAACGGCATGCTCGTCTGTGGTTCTGGAGGTGGAGCAAATCTTCTGGGATAAGGACTATAAACCATAGGCCCAGTGTACACAATTGTCTCATGTGCACTTTAAGGAACCCAGTAATCTTTTGAGACGAGTAGGTGGTTACCGCAGTTTACTGGTCCATACACCCCCTGTTACCCTGTTGTTTTGGATCATGAGGTGCTTTGCAGGATGTACCTACAGTACGTAAACATAAACATCGTAAAAATGTATTTATGTTTTGTAAAAAAATCTTGGTAATAATACTGAAGAAAGACTATTAAGAAATTTTTTTATGTAAAACAATAGTAAAGCATAGTATTGTGTTTGCATTTCTTAATACTTCAGTATTAAGAAATTAACTTTGTAGTAAGTGGGTTTTTTTACAGTAATTAGGTTGTCATTACTGAAAATTGCGATGAGGTCTTATTGCTTGCTACACATACTGTACAAGACATTCTAGAGAGGTGTGCTCCAATAACGTCATATAATAATAGTATGATTAATAGAGGCATCATTGGGAAAAAATGTTGCTTTCATATTATGGCTGTCAAACATTGACAAATGTGACGCCATAGGCCCTTAATGCTCCTTTAGGTTTGCATTTACTTATTTGGTCTTTTACAGAAAGATAATTACCTGCATTTAAAAAATTCCCTTTACTGTTTTCACTTCGCTTTTTTTCCCCTTCCTGTCTTATGCTTAAAGTTAATGTCATATTATTGGAATTTTTCTATATGGAAAAGAAAATAGTTACAGACAGTCATACTTAAGTGCCAACATTCAAACTAGTATGCCTGATAAAATGTCAACATCCTGTTCTATTCGTCCTACGATTAACTGTAATGCAGCGTGCAGCTTTATAAATAGATGTACAGTACAGTACCATCTCTCACAATTATAATAGACAACTGCATGGATGATTTAAACATCCATGGTGGACATTAGCTTTAAGTGTTTGTTGGCAAGAAATTGTCATCGGAGATGCTATGCACATAGAAAATTATATTGATTACAAAATGTTTCAGCCTAAAATGACGCCTTAATGACTAGACATAGTACTCCTTGGAAGAGTAACTAGTTTTTGATCAATTTAGATATAATCAACAATTGTGTATTTTCCGGTGGCGGTTCAGTATGAATCATATGTCAATAGAATGTAGCCGTGGATACAGAATACAACGTCGATGTCATATTCAGATTCCTTTTATATGTGACTTGGGTTTATTATACAATTACTTACTGTAATTACTTGTAAATCTAAGTTGAAGCCTTTTTTTTTCAAGAAGGTATAAGATTTCACCTGAATTGTCTTTAGAATATTTAATTCTTTAAAGAACTAATTTCTTAATTATAAATAACACAAAAGCCTGCAATATTTTTTGCAGATTGTCAAGTCTTGTGCATCTTGTGGGAGTCTCACGCATTTAACTTCGACCTCACGCCCTCGCACAAGGCCTATATATTCTCACGCATTTGCAGAATTTCTTCAAATTATATTTTTCTAATGTGATATTTTCTCAAAACAAACATACATGTACAAACACAACTATCGGCAATAGCGTTCCCGTATCGGACGTCATAGTGTTTGACGCCGCCTTAGCAGAAATTGAAGAAAACTAAATAGGATATCAAAGTAGGACCTTGTATCAATGTATTCACTATAAAGGTGTATATTATATCGACGCTTGACTTATTTTCCTTAAGGTTTGTGATTTTGCGCAAAAAATGTCCAATCTCAAGCAAATCCAGAAGAAATCTCAAGCAAGCCAGTGTGAGACCATTGATAGGCCTAATAATGCTACCTAATTATTATATAGTAAGTAGGTCAACTTTCCCTATGATAATTAACTTATAGCTGGTGATTACAATTATGATATTGAGAGGGAAAAATGATATTAAACAATCATCATTCATTCCAGCTTCAACCAGTATTTATTGAGATTCTACAGTATATACTGTACTACTCTGTCGCTGTCAGATTTTGGTCAAATTTAGTGGTTGATTGCGTAACACATGCCCTTTAACAAAAACAAATTCTTCAAATAATATTGATTTGAATGTTGCTGGTAGAATAACATGCTCCATTATATATGTGAGGCCTCACCACAAAATGAGTCTCATGGTTGGAATATCAAAAATTGAGTTTATATTATATTTGGGTAGATCACATTATAATCTTTAATTTGGTCTTTGAATGGCTTCACTAGGATATGTAGATCCAGAGATGTGAGCATTTTAAAAAACCACATTTTGAAAAAATTGGCCTTCAAGATAAACTCTCCTGTATAAATAATAGGACTAGAATTACAGAATATGCAGAGAGAACACTGTTTTAGTAAGAAAATTCACCTAAAAAGTATATAATCATTAAATATAAATGTCAAGTTATCAAAAAACATTAAAATCAAAATTGTGTAAATTTTTGAATTTGACCTATTTTGGTGATTATCTCAAAATGATTTCACCAACGATGCGTCTCATTTCGTGGTGAGACCTCACATATATTCTCACATTTTTTGGTCTTTACCCAGTAAGCAGCAGGCTGACTGGGTTCTGTTTTTGAGCAGTTTCTTTCTTTCTGGCCATTCTGGCCCTAATAGGGTCATTAGTGTAAAAAATCCAATAAAAAATGAATAGGGAGCTTTCGATTTGTGCGACAACGAGACAATAGAACGGAATCACTCATGCGTGACCATCCTACCTGGCGTCCTACGTTATCTGCATACGTAGATTTGGCCAAATTGTGTTCAAGAATCTACTCGAAGAGGTGATCTTAAAGTTCTCGCATGCGCAGATGACTTTTAGTGACGTCATACGTTCTACGTCCTACCGTCGTCGTGAAATCGAAACCTCCCTAATAAAAGACTGCTGTCACAAATAACATAGCACAGTCTTGTCCTGGGCACACATGCATTGGCATAAGGGTCAGGGATTTAGTGTCAAACGTCATTAAAGGGTTATATTTTTTTGATCTATCTGGTAAAATTTCAAAACGCTACTAATGGCGAACGATTGGACTGAATTCAATCAAATTTGGTCATTAAGAACCACTGACACCTACACCCCAGTCTGGGATCAGAGGTCACATGGGGTCATCAGGGTCAACTTTTCAAAATAGCCCAATTGAGCTAATAGCCCAATTGAGCTCAAATTTACCGGAATGATCCTTGGGACCTTGTAAACATGAAAAAATAATCTTCACCGATATTTCAAAGTTCATTGGTCAAAGGTTCAAAATGCTACAAATTGCAAACAATTGAACTGACTTCAATCAAATTTGATCATTATGAAGCAGTTACACCTCCTACACCCGTCTGGGATCATGGGGTTACATAGGGGTCATCTTGGTCAAATTTACCAGGAATGATCTTTAGGACCTCTAAACATGAAAAAAAAAGTTTTTACCCTATAGGTCAAAGTTCATAGGTCAAAGGTCAGTCCTTTCAATATTTTTTTATGTTGCTCAAATTTAAAATGTATGATACTGAGGACATTGTAAATATATTTTAATATGATCTCAATGTCAATTAAAGTCAAAAGTCACAAGGGTCATTAGGGTGAAAATTATCAAATATTGCTATTGACAAAGGATTGGACCAATTGCATTAGACAGACAGCTAACAAACTTGGCGTCTTCACAGCTTGAGGTCACAGGTAACATGGGTCATCTTGGGGGTCAAATCCTGAAAAAAAAAGACTGGGTTCATGTTCTATTGAACATAGTATCTCTAGTTTCTTATTGTATCTTATCAGATTCACAGAAAAAAAAGGTTTTTGCCTAAGTTAGCATATACAGTATATCCCCTGGCTTTTTAGTTGAGACTCAAAATCTGTAAAAATTACATAGGAATTTGTTTTTCTCCCTGACACATTGTGTTGTGCTCTCTGACAAGGGCATCCCTCCCCCTCCCGCTGTGCCACCATCGCTTATGAAATCTATGCAACATTTTGCATACGTCTTGTATAATATTTTATCTCATGTGACTCAATAATTACAGCCTTAAGTACAGTACAGGGGTCTTAGTTCTCCAGAGTCTTCTGGAAATTGGGACATCTCAAATCTTCCAGAAAATGCCCCATCTTCATGACAAATTCATGACATTTGCACATTTTTACTACTTTTATTATCAATTATATCCCAGAAGTCAGTGCCAATACAAAACAAATTTAATTGTTAATTATGAAAGCTCAATTAATCAGATCTCCTGGTGACTTCTTCCAACCTCGGACCCCTGAAAGTATTAAAATTGAAGTGCTGTACAGTGAGAAATTTGTTGTCTGCTTTAGGATGTTCTTGTTTGAATACCATAGATCACTAATATTGGTTCTGATTCATTTATGATAAAGGTTTTGTTTGTTTTGGTTTACTGTTGTTATGGTTTTGGATTGTTAGAAAGTGCTTTAATTAAGTTATTTAGATCAAATAGGTAGGGTATCAGATTACAACCAAGCAATTAGTTAGGTGCATGCTATAGAAGGCAAGGTAGAGTTAAGATGTTGATAAAATGAGAAGGTAAGCCAGAAGTATATTAAGATGAGGTATATTTGCTGGTAATTTGAAATGAGCTGCGGTTTAGTTACACAAGATCATTTATTAATGGTGCCATATGCTGAAACCTGACAAACTAGCTGAAGATATATGCTAATGAGATAATTAGCAGTATCACTGAATTAGAATTCCTCAACATCAAGAGGGTTTTTAGTTAGTTAGATCCAGTTGGTGAATATAATGGTGTATACATACAGTAGTGATTATTCAAAACATCAGTATAAAAATATACTATCATCAATTTGATCGGGGGCCACCATATAACATTGCCTATACAGTATATTAAAGTAAAATACTTAAAAAGATAAAATTCTAAATATTAATTGCTTTGTAAAAAAATATATTTACACAAGTTAATGTTAAATACATTTGTCTAGAAATGATATGAAATGTGTTAAATAAGATAATAATGTAATGTAATTTTAACCGATAAACATCATTGAATCTTTAGACAGAAAGGGGAATAATATATGGCGGGGGATGTTTTGTGCTTCAGAATACAGTAGTTATAGCAACATGCTTCACGATGCCAAACTCTTATTTGTACAGCTTATGCATGCGGAGTTGGAATTAATTTTAAGGCTTGATCATAAAAAAAAAATTTAATTATTTGAACCCAAATTAAGTCTTGATAGACTTGATAAATATTGTCATGAATATATTTTTCAGTGTTTCAACGTTTTGGATGTCATTTATCAAAGAATTAAACCCCATTCTCGAGGTACAGTATGTTCAACTTAAGGAAATACAGCTATACCTGTCATTACCACTGTATTTCCTTAAGTTGAACAACAACTTAAGGAAATACAGTGTTAATGACAGGTATAGCCTACCCGATACAGTTACAGTACGTTTATTGAAGCACAAATTTCAGAAACTCACTAATACAGTAGTTTCAACCCACTGTTCGCGGAACTTTGATGTAGTTAATAAACTTAAGCTAATATCGATTTTGTTTTTCAAGAATGTTCAATGAATTAAGTTTGATTTCTAAGACTAAAGCAGTATAAATGTAATTCCAGCAGAGATGTACGCTTTGCGACGGAAGTCTTTGAAATGCTAGCACAGCTAAATGGCAAATGTTTTTCTATAATGAGTCTTGTAATTGATGTTTCTTGGTTCAGATCACGGTTGCATAGACTACCAGACTGGCAAGTTTGTATAAATCCTTATTTCAATCACGTCCCACTGTAAGTATGACTTTCTTGAATAAGTTTGTCAGGATTCCATAAGGCCAGGTAAAAAAAAAAGTTGTTTCTCGTCCTAATATTGAAAAAAAGGAGAATGAGGGCGCTTTTTTCTTGTTTTTTTTTTTTTTTTACTCCGAGATGGCAAATCCAAGAAAGTCGATGAGAAACAGCTACTACTTTCTCACTTTTACCAAGTAGACACATTGAAAGCAAATAAAAGAAGCACTAGACATGATTCATACCATATGTATCCCCAACAACAATCGAGAGGAATTTTACTGATTTGAGTTAGCCACATTTTCGTACATTTCATAAAATAAATGAAATAAAAAAAAATAAAATTGATGAAGCAGAGAAAATGGATGTGCTAGGGGACGAGAAAATAGTAATTTTCTTTATTTGGCCTAATAGTATGCAAGATATTTTTATGATGAAAAAAAAATTATGAATATATTGAACCTTCAACTGGTCTTTAAAGTAATATTCTTAGGTTTTTAATAAGAATTTATCTTGCAATATTTGTGACACTTATATTTTTATTGCTATGTTTTGTGCAGTATGTCTTAAAAGATTGGACAATTTCCAATAGGGACTTAATATGCCGATGTAATTTACATTAGAATTATTCACAAAACAGAACTGCTATGTAGGAAAAATTCAAACTCAAGCAACTCGTACAATTTTATGCTTTTATGTCATTGTGAAGAAAAGCATAAATTTAAAATTAATACTGCTGGTAGTGCAAATAAGCAATTAGTAGAGCTGTGCATAGTACCCCAGCAGAAAACTTTTATACAAAGGTTAGATTTAATACTTGGAACAAATTTTCTGAGGGCCTGCAGGGCCCGAGGAAATTTTTGAATGCATTAAATCTAACCAAGTATAATAATTTTTCGTGGTACGTGATATGTGGCCTATAAAAGTTGAATTGGTCTTGCATACGAACCTAAAAATAATCGAGCCAAGTGTATACTATGTGAAAAATTATTGTACGTGGAGGATAGGCAAATAATATTATAAGTTGCAGTGATGACATCACAATTGACTTATAATATTTCAATGTGAAGAAAAGCATAATATAAAATTAATATTGCTGATAATGCATTTATAAATACAGTATTATTGTACATTACCAGTATTACTATTGTATTTCTATATCCATCATTAGTATTGTAGCTATAGTTTTCCATTGGTGTCCTAGCTAATTTTGCATTTGTAATAACTGTGTATGAGCATGGTTGGCACAACGGATGCGTTTCGGCTCATCATTTCGGCTTAAAGTTGGGGTTTTAATCCTCGATGTGTATTTCGCTTGTGACCTTGAACAAGGCACTTTATCCACATCTCTCTCCACCCAGGAGTATAAAATGTGCTGTCATTAATTCAAATTATTATTTACTTGAAATTATTATTAAGACCAATTGTATTGCTTTTATTCAGCAAAGTCACTCTTATTTTGTCATTAAGTTAGTACAGTAGTTACATATTGGTATTTTTCATTGGTTGAAATAAGGCGATAATTTTTTTTTTTACCTTGTTTAGCAAACTCGCTGACCACCAGTAATGATTTAGAATATTTATAATTTAATTTTTGGCCAATTAGCATACCCGCCACCACAAAAAATAGTAATTTTTTTTTTATAAATTTTTATTACGCCTAATTCTTCCTCAATTATATAGATTTAAAGCATTTAACCATCCCATATACTACGCTGTTTACATTCACCAATAAAATTTCATTTTTATTTTCTCCCTATCTGGATGTTTTTGGTGAAACTATTTGCTAAATAAGAAAACAAAATTTGATTCTAATTTTTTTACACTTTCCACTGACAATCTTTAAAAAAAATAAGTTTGCGAAACTTGGTATAGTCTCGCTTAAGAAAAACTATTGTGCTTAAGATCGAATGGACTCATACTTTTACAAAATTTTAGACTCAATTACATTGATCAGAAATATGAAAAGTATGGCCTTGTGAAAATTCACCAAATACTACTTCTAAAAATTTTAATTTTGAAATAAACGTAGTGATATCAAATTAAATTTATTATACTAATATCAAAATTGTGTTTTTACTTCTCACTATTGTTTATAAAATTAAAATCTCAAGAAGACTGTACATAAGGCTTTCCAATTTTATTTTTGCCTTTGGCGTTTTTTGATGAAAAACATTCAATTGATTACTATCTAATCATCCACAAAACATAATGTACCGAGTAACATGCCTTGGAGAAAGTCGTTATCTTACAATTGAAAATTACTTCTTACTTTACGATGAGTTAGTAGGTATAAACAAGAAGGTAATTTTCATTATGTAAACGTAATTTTGTATGTTGTACTGTAATGGTTTGACCATACATGGAACAATACCATTTTAGTGGTTGGGTGGGAAGAGGTTGAGAGCAAGTGGAAAATCAGTGTTATAAAATGCTATTGACAACATGTACTACTGTAGTAGATATGTATGTATGAATATTGAAAGGCAAAATGCTGAAAAATAAGAATGCTGTTGGAAACAATGGCTGCATCTCGGTAGAGATAAAAATTTGATATTGATAAGCAACAGCTAAAAAGTAAACGTAGATAAACAGCCAGAAAGAGATCCAGGACTTTCAGAGAACACTAGTCCTTCCTCAGTGGCGAGTGAGTTAGGGTAGAAAAAGCAAGAGAGAAGCAAAAGGCTAGGTAAGATAGGGCAGTGAGAGTCAGTAATTATCGTGAAAAATGAGTGAACAGGAAAGCCAAAACTTTAACGCTTTAACAGTATACTATGTGTATAGATATGGTTTTGATATAGGCATATGAATATGTGTATATATTATGTATATATATATATGTGTGTGTGTGTGTGTGTCTTTTAAATAATTATGTCTAATCAAGTAAACCTTGTTTCCCAAGGATGCTACAATTATATATACCTGTACAAATCTACCTTTACTGCTTATGAACTGTACATAAACTTTAATTATACTGTACTGCCTATTTTTATAATGACCTACTCTAGATTATTATTTCTAAACTAAATTGTCATCAGCCAAGAGTTTTACACTGCTGTACCCAATTTGTGAAAGAATCTCCGATTTAATTCAGTGGCAGATCTAGGAATATGAAATAGAGTGTGCCCAGGGAGGGTCCTCAGCACCATCAAGGTTGGAGCCGAGGGAAGAAAATATATGATTATAGTAATTCACGTTTAGATGGCCAAATGGCACTCTCAGACCTAATTACAATTTGGCCTTTTTCTCCAATTTTTTTTTTATAATTAAAAAATTTAGTGGGGACCGAGCCGGCTCAATATCCCCCCCCCCCACCTTTGAATCCACCACTGTAATTTGTCACTATCCAGAGCTTAAAAAATGATTACACAATTTGAGTCATTATTTTTTTCTTGTACAGTATATCTGACTGCTAAGGTGGTTTTATGCACAATTTATTTAATATCATTAATAAGCTGGATGACTTATCAGGTAAACGTCCTCTATATTGTGTGTCCAGCAAGCTGACCTTAAGAGTTACGACTTTAGTTTAAATATGTACTCTGATAAGGAAATATATTAGATTGTCTTATGATAGTGTTTTGTAGTTAACAACCTCCATAATCATTTTTATATTATTAATTTTAGGTTTTTCATATTATTGGTATTATAATTTTGTTAAAATATTTATATTATTATTCTATTATAAATGTGGCGTGTTGCTACTGTTGCGGTTGTGAATTAATACTCAACACAAGGAACAGTGCCATTGCCTAATACTAACCTCCTAATTAGTATTATAGTTATCAACATTGTTGCCATCGTTATCATTATTACCACCATTATTACCAATATCATAGTCTTATCTGCATCATCATCATCATAATGAGCATTATCAGCATTAGTATTAACATCAGCATCATTACCATCATCATTGTAATTATTTACACCATCTTCATCATCATCGTTAGCATCATCATCATCATTTACGTCATTACTTTGGAAAAAGCTTTTTCGTGCGCTGCATGTTTTGTGGAATTTACATGATGATATCCCAGTTAGCTGACATTCAACCCATACATGATGTAATGGGATGTGTGGGTGTATAAATGTACCATACAGGTGCATGATATACAGTACAAGTGTATTGCGCAAGAATCATTGCGTGAGGAAGTGATTATGCAGATTCACTAATGTAGTTTTACATTCATAAATTCTCTAATTTTGATGGAAATTATCCTACTAAAATGAGTATTATGCTAATGAAATATTATGCAAATGATAATGATATGTTTATCATACCAATGAATATATTATTATTCTTATGAGATTTGTACTAATGATGTATAACATTTTGTCAATGATGTTCATTGTGTTAATTGATATTATGTAAGTTATACAAATGAATACATTATTATTCAGATTCTAATAATGACGATATTGTAGAGATGTATAGTGCTAATAGCATATATTATGATGATGCTAATTTATGTTAATGATTAATATGTTAATTATGTACATGATATATTATACAAAATCAAAACATCGTTCTTAAGATATTGTGATAATGCTAATATGATGTATATTATGCTAATGTGATATATTGTTCTGATGAAACATGATGATATGTTAATTATTCTTAATGAATATTGATTTTTTATCCTTAAAGGGTTAGTCACTGACTTGTTACTCATGACCAATGATTTGGTGATCAAGAATTAGAGTTACATATTATTATCACTGCACATCATCTGCCCTAAAAATATCTGATTATTATTCCTGATACCTATGTCTAGACTTCATGTCGTCATTTAAACATTTTTTTCCACATTCCTTTCGATGTAATAACAACTTAAAATCTTAAACTAATATAGTATCCAATTATTCTGTGGACTGTTGTGTTAATAATTACCAGATTTATAGGATTAATAATAAAATTAGTTTATTGTAATTTTTTGCTATTTTTTATAATTCTTGAAAATCCTTTTTTTCAATTTTGTTAAACATTACCCTTTTTAAGCAAATGATTACATTATTTTTACCCTATATAAGGTATGGTAAGCCCTCCAGCTTATTCTAAATGAAGTGCTGCTTTGTAAAGTCTTAGAACAACTGGCAAAATGGTTTCTAATACTTCGTATTTTTTATTCAAGGACATCATGGGGAGGAAGTTAAATTTATCACACTTATCTGATGGAGAATGCCGGCAAATCCTGGATGTTGTTCAACGAGACTTCCGGTTGCGGCAAAGAGAGAAAGAAAGGATTGGGTAAGAAAACCAATGTTAATAGTTTTCTGTTTGAATATATTGATTTGTTGATATATATTTTGTATATAATGTATTGTGAATTAAAAGTTTCAAATTTCATGGCATTATCATATCTAATGCTGCGTTAGTGCCTAAGTCCATATTTGGAAGTTATCTGTCTGTATTTTATTAGCATGACCGAAATGAATACTGTAGGTTAGGCTGTATAAATGGATGAATCACGGACAGCTCTTCTTGTGCCATCGTTTAAGAGCCTTCGAGGTTTTCACAATGATGCATGACTTTCTTGGATTTGCCAGTTGCCTGTGCCAGCAAATATTGAGAGAGTGTTCACAGTGAAAGTAATTATATTTACCTACTGATTACAAATTTCATATGGAAGTTGGACGATGAGGATGGTGAAGGATGTGTATACTGTACAGTTACATGGATATTTCACTATAAAATAAATTACTGCATTATATTTCTATGATAAAGGTTAGAATGGCAAAGCTTAACTTACGAAATGTTGTTTGTAATGTAGACAGACTGGTACATTGAAAACAGGTGCTTGTAAGTTTGCAATTGTAGTCATGTAGTAGATGTCAGAACAACCATACCTCCATGCAACAACTAACCTTATTACTTACAATATACAGTCTTTATAGACATTATATTAATGTAACATAATTCATAATGATAATAACAAATTTTATTTTTGTCATTAGTTAAGAGAAGTATGACAGCAGTTGGCATAATTATATAAACTACTGTTAAGTAGTACTTATTCTGCTAAAAATAATACAATGGCAGATCTAGAAATTCAAGGATTTTCACAGATAGAGGGTCCACATACTTCAGCACCAACCATGAAAAGAGGAAAATTTATGATTATTGCACCTCTAGATTGCCAGAAATGGCACTGTCAGGTGTAACTTTTATTGTAATTATATTTTTTCCCCATTTTTTATATTAAAAATATATTGGTCCCCGCCCCCCCCCTCCTTGAACCCGCCACTGTAAGTAATATACTAACATTCTAGAGGTGAGTTTGTCAAATTGAATCCTAAATTATAAGGTTGTTTGACTGTCAGTTGCAAATTGCTATTGAGCATCATCAATTGACATTTGGATTAAATTTAAAACTTCAAACCTGTATACCCTTGAGGCTAATTACCATATAAGCTTTTTCTAAGCTAAAGGTGAAACTATTTTATGACTGATTAGTAGAAAATGATAGACTGCATATTAATAGGTTATACATCCGTTTTTGTTTTTTTTTTGAGATTTTTTTTTTAGATCTGCATAATCAATATAATTTAATATAATTACTTTAAAGTAAATGTTATATTTAGAATTGTGATTAGAACATTAGATGTTAAGGATGCATCATCAATGTTATGATTGTTATTTATATATATTGTCATGTAAATTCTGTTATATTAGAATTGATGTGATTAGGACATCAGGATAACAACAGGGCTGCATCATCAATATTATTATGTTAGTTATAATTCTTATCATATAAATATTATTATTATTTTATTGAAATTGTCAGTGTTTTGATTAGAAGTTGAACATTAGAAACCTATCAGAGCTGAAAAAAAATGTGTGATTCTCTTGGTGGCATTCAGTTTTTTTTTTATATAAAAAAAAATTCCTATATAAATTGGAAATTGAAATTGAAAATTTTGATTCGGCCCTTGGAGAATTGTGCAGCTATAGTGCATCTCCAATATCATCGTGTACCACATACGTTTTCCCTTATCTCACTAAAATCTTTTGCAAGGGTTGATTAAGGAGCTCACCAATCAGGTTCCAATTAAAAAATTGATGTCTGTTAGCAAGGTTTGAACTGGGATGTCCAGTACATTGACTCTCAGCCAGATGCACATTTTTTTTTTTTTTGCGGAATCTGCTGTATCGTTGACATTGTAATATAGTAGGCCTATATTAATGAAAATGATTTAATCATTTTTATGCATTTATATAAGTATATTACCTTTATGTTAATTAGATATACATTACACAGGTATTTCTATACATATTTATATAATCTGTGTTATCAATAATTAATTATGTATTTATCATAAATTTATTTATGAAAATTATAATTTTTGTTACTAACATGTTCTCTGTGGGCTCCTTTGTTTATGTTAATTACCATAAGTTTATTATCAATATAACTTATTTGTCGTATATAAATCATAAATTTGTCTAATTAAATCATTATTCAAAGAAATTACGTTTGAAATATTATTTACAAACAATGTAATTGATACCTTAACAGATGAAACAAGGTGATTACCGATATATGTTGATACTGTCCCATGTTTACAGATTAGCTTCTCCGAGTTTCATGTTCTAATAATGTAAAATTTAAGGTGTTTCAGAAGCCCTGAATGACGTACATGATTTTGATGTTTGTGCATTATTTTCTTCGCTGTTATTATTGCAGCAGAGTTACCGATCCAATATAAACCTTCTGCTTTCAGTCTCTAATATTTTAATAGTGCAGAATTTATGTTCTTGTTTATTAATAGAAACAGAAACAGAGACATGTACAGTAGGTGAGATGCCATAAAAGTTGCATAGATAATTTCGAATATAGATTTTGATTAGTGTAAATAATCAAACATCAATCAAACTAAGATAGAGGAACAATATTAAAGAGGAAAACTATGGGGACTTTCAGTGGGCATCTAGTGACTGTCAGTATAAAACTGATTTCTGGCCAGCACATATTATATTTTAAAAACCTTTGTCTTCTCCCTTGTTTCCTCTATATATATATATATATATATATATATATATATATACTCGCCATTTAAGTCTCATGGTTTATTAATGTAGGGCTAATATTAATTATTAATTTTTGTTTCTGTTGTGTCATGTGCATTATGAGAACGTGTCGGTTTGCTTGCATCTTCTGACACATTCTCTCACTGAAATTTCTTATGTTTATGATTTCAGTGGAAAGGTTAAATAGAAATAAAAATAAAAATATTACCTTGCAAAAGAGAACGGGAAGCAAAGTTGGTGGTGGGATTTTTGCTTTGGTATATATTAAGATAATTACAGAATGTTGATGGTCAGTCGGTGATTCACTTCCTCTCCCCACCCCCCACCCCCGGCCCATGGCAGTAAATTAGTTCTACTAAAACAGCCTATGCACCAGGGATTTTCCCCTTTCCTTTGATCTGTCAATGGATAACTTTAATATCAATGTGGAGGTTAAATATATTTCTTTCTTTTCTTTTATTAGTAAATTAAAGAAGAAGGTTGATGAGGAAGAAGAGAAGCGTTCAGTTCTTTCACGACAACAGGCATTTAACCAGAAGCATTGTATGCGATGTTTCTCGGCTTTTGGGCTGGTGTTCAACAAACGAGGGCAGTGTGTTGTTTGTCATTACTTCTTCTGTAAAGACTGTCGAATATGTGTTAATAGCTTTATGTGGATTTGTAAAGGATGTATTTTGGAGAGGTAAGGTCCTATTTATTTTTTTTATATTCTGATTAATACAAGCTTACACACTATTTAATTTTTTTTCCCTTTTTTTTTTTTTTATTGTTTCCAATTGGGCCAAGGGTTGCAATCCCTTTAAGAAGACAAACAATAACATACAGACATGATATTCTAAGTATCATCATGAGGCTTAGGGAGTGTTTTTAGTTGCAAGTAAAAATCATGTAGCAACATTGATTGATGATGTTTGAAAAGTTAAGACAGCACTTGAAAAATATTCATTACCAAGTGAGGATCGGATTTACATTTTTTTTTTTTTTTTTTGGTGGAAAAGCCATGTAAATGTTAATTGATTATTTCTAGTACTAAAAACACTTGGTACACCTGTATGGCAGTTGGCCTGTCCGTTGCATATATTTAGACAGTTTATGTCGTTTAAGCACTTTGATCAGTCAGATTTCTGGCGCTAATTGCCAGAGACAGCCAGAGGCCTGTCAACCATACCCAACTGTCATATAATTGATTTGCTGGATTTACTAATGACTAATATCATTGGTCAAGATAAAAGTTCCGTTTGGAATTTATGACCTTTTAGTTTATCAGGCTGTCTAATTGAAACGCACACACTTTTATGTATTTTGCGGGCATGCTTAGCCAACCAATTGTGTGACTAGCTGGGGATATTTTTCCCCCCTACTGTATCGTCAGGCAAATCTTTAAGTCATTGTATTTATAAAATTTATGCCAATCAAACCATAACTTATGTACAGTAATATTAAACAATTTTTGTCATGTCAATGTTAATTGATGGTCATAATGATGTTGTAGGTGATATTGACATCTTTGAATGTAATGATAAAATTAATAATTAATGAATGCTGATGATAATATGTTACTTATATTGAGTCAATGTATATATACTTTAATAACTTGGGATATTTTTTTTTTAACCAATTCTGATAACAAGTCTAAAATTATTCTAATGATAATAATGTTGATAATGATAATAAAAATTACAAATGTTGGTACTATAACAATAATTTTTTTTAATACTATATTTATAAAAGGTGACCATATCTATCCAAGATAGTTGGATAGTATTCATAGGCTCTTTTAAATGAAATATGTGATTACAGCGCTTTGAGAGTGGAGATGTATTATAATTGTGAAAAATAAGTGTTTGCTGTCACAGGATTTGAGAACCCAGGACTCTGGGATTGGAGGGTTAGCATCTTAACAATCAAGTTACATCTTCACTATTAATTATGTAACATTGGTTTTCATTAGACTCTTCTAATTTTGCTTTCAACACATAATTCCTGTCAAATTTTGCATTCTGTACATACTGTACAAAAGTAGTCATCAAACAAGTGACCAATTCTTGTTTTCCCTCCAATTATAATTGTATTGAAATTGTAAAATTCTCAATAATAGATTTCCTTTTACAACTAATTTTGATGACATTTTTTGAGTGGTTGCTAATAATATACAGTGCATATATAATCGTTCTCATCTTTAAAGTACTTTTCAAATAACTATAAATTAATACAAACAAATTAAAGATTAATGGTTATTTGTGTACAGCCTTAACCTGATTGGGCAAACAACAAATATGATTCACTTGATATATTTGTACAGTATTAACTCTTACATTACAGTAGCATTGCAGTTTATAGCCACTGCTATTTTGGTTCTGAGCTATAAGTGCAATATTGAAGGTCTAGTGATATGATCGATATTCAGTTCCAACTCCAATCACTTGTAATTTTTCTACAAGTGTTTCAATGTACTAGGTTTTGAGATTAAAACAACAATTGTTTAAATAATAATAATGCTACTAAGTAATCATGATTAAAAAAAGTGTTAGTTTTAAGTACTATCGATTGCTTAAGACAAACTGGGGATAACACACAGTTTAACAATCGTTTAAATAAAAATTTAAATACTAACTAATAAATCATGAATAAAATAGTGTTAATGTTATGTATGATTTAGAATCCATTAGACTTTATTGGCAAACTAAGGATAACACACAGTTTTAGCTGTAGACTTAAAAATATAATATTTTCTAAATAAGCTTTTATATGATTATTAATTTTTGCTTACTTTAAGTAATAAGTAGGTTACAAAATATCTGTGTAATGCTAAATTCTATTAGTAACAAATACAAGCTGAATTTTGTTTCTGTATTGTAATAATACATATGCCAAGGATAAATTGACTAGGAGCTCTATAGGGAGTGATATAGTTATTTTGTAGGCTTGCATTTGCAAATGCAGTTGAGAAAGATAAATTTATAGCAGAGAACTAAGTGAATGCCACCGTTTGTACTATAAGAAAAAGTTTCAGGTAAGCATACTAGAACTACAACAATTACTGTTTTCCTTAGTGTTTTTTCAAATTAATTTTAGAGAAATCTGTATTATTTAAATATCTAAATCTAATTTTCTCACAACCAAAAACAACTCCACTCCCTAAACCTCATAAAGAGACTTAGTTTATAAAGCATCATTCTCATCCTATAAGTGGCGAGTTTACTTGCTGTTGAATGTGAAGGAAATAATAATATAAAAAAAATGCATATTATGACCTCTGTATGCTCATCTCATTATTACTGAAATCATTGGAACAAACTCTTAAATAATCGCTATAGATTTGCCCATCTTGTGCGGACAAATCTCGCGGATTACGTAAGGTTTAGTGTCAGTAGATGGAGGCTGGGCCTGGCCCGGCTTGAAACATGCAATATTGCTGTGCACAGCATAAATCATCCCATGTGTTTGAACCTCCAAAGTATCCACATAATAATTTTGGATGGAGAGAGAGGAGAAGAGAGAGACAACCTTAGGTAAGATGCCTTTTCCAGTGACACAAGTGAAATTCACAGTGGTTTGATTTGTTAAAAGCATTTTAAACTGAATAAACATTGATTTATTTACGTATATTTACAATATTATTTTAATTTATTGGTTATTCAATAAATAACATAAAGTTGCATCTAAAAGTAAAACACTGGTTTTACTTTTTATAAAGTATTTCAAGATTGTAACAATGATAATGCTAAATTGAGTGTTTCAAGATGATATTAATGTTAATTCTTTTTCAAATTCCAAAAAGTAGAATGTTACTCACCATTTATGGAATAAAAAAAAAAAGGAATCGTTCCAAATGAATTTGTTCAAAGAATAATAATGATAGTTTACGATACATTGTTTGATCTCAAATAGCAAGATCGTCACTGCAATTAGTAATAATGATGATAATAAAACTGTTGCTAAGGAATATAAAGAATAATAATTTTTATTATAATGATATATTATTATGGTATAATTATATATAATTAATATAAATAATGATGAAATTAATACTGTAATAATATGTAATGATTTATAGTGCACACTATCCATTTCATAAAGAATGGTTTAATGCGCTTTTACCTTGGGTCATTAATACAAAATCAATTATACACAAGGTGAAAAACCTCTTCACATCCCTGGAGAATATTCCCATTCATGTGCATTATTCAGTATATTTACTACCAATTTCATTTCAAAATCCATTAACCTCCTACCAAATACCAGTTTATACTCTTCAAGGTAAACATCAAAATGTCTAGCTCAAGGACACAAGATTATATGACTAACATTAGTCCCGAACATATGACATCCTGATTAAAATCCTAAAGCCTTTCCGCTGTACCACACATGATTCATCATGATGTAATATTATTCTATAAAGTTTGTTGACCTTTGGTTACTCATCAGTAATGATCTGGTAATTATGAACCTCAATTGGTTTGTTTTAAGAATTGATATTTGGATGACATTGTAAGATTAATGAATACATTACGTGAAGCATCATTGATGAGTTGTCAATAGCACAGTAGTAGTCCGATATTTTAATGCTGTGACTAAGTTGAATGCACTCGGGAATTGCTATCTCAATGAGTTTTTAATGTTGAGTATCTTAGATTATTTGCTATTATTATCCTTTCTCATCCTCCTCTAAACAATCAACTTCAATGCAAGTATAACCATCACCCTCCTAAAAATGATTTTTGAAAAGTAATCTTTTGAAAGTAGATTTTTTATTATAATGAATTGTGTATATTATAAGGTGAAGGAATAAGTTATTTTCAGTTTGTAATTGTACATAATACTGTACATTTATATAATTAATTTATAAATATTAACTTATTGCAAAGTCAGTTGTATATATGTTTATATATCATTAATTAAAGATCCAATTTGGTTTTTTTTAAATCACTTCATGTATAGATATCAATTTTAGAATCCAATTTACTAGTGCTGTATGATTACTGAATAGATAGGCCTGAAGTTTGGTAATTAATATTGTGTACATGTTTGTTTTCTATCAATGAAAGAGTACACTATAAAATTATGAACTTTTTCATTTTAAGATCATCATTTCAATTTGGCCATTAAAGAGAACAGTACATATGCCTACACTTTCAACCTCCGTACCTCTCCCCTTTGCAAAAATGGAAAGCCCTTCGCTGTTCCTGTTATTATTTCAATTATTAGGCATTAAAAATTGCTATGTTGCCCAGGCTCAGTAACATTTCAAAATGTAGGCCTGAATTATTTTCTTTTTTACCACACTGAAGCCAAATTTCCATGGAAGAGGTATAAAATGTATTGAACTTAAAAAGTGGGCTTATTATTATTATAAAATTATTTTTGTCTTGTTAGTTAAAAAAGTCATGTTTTTACTTTAGTCAGGCTTGGACAAAACCCCCGTTTTTGGCCTTTAATATTATTATTATTGTCAGTTTTGGAGCGTAATAGTAACGGTGGTCTGTTATACCTGTAGCACTGACAGTACCCTTAGGATAGGACCTAATATTAGAAAGGCATGCATAAACTTCAGCCGCTGACCAATTGTTTCAGAATGCCTTTTCCCTGTTAAAGTTTCCGTAGGTGTAGGGTAAATAGAAAAAATTATTAGATTATCACTCTTTAAAAAAAAAAATTGATGAGGGAGGGCGGTTTTTTTTTTTTTTTTAACAGGGCTCGATTTTTTTTTTTTTAATCAGAACAATAGATTATTTCGCTTCTGTTTTTATCGATGAGGGAGGGACTGTTTATATTTGGTTAGTAATAGTAAATATTGTATAAAAAGTGGTTTAATTTTATAGTTTTAAAGAAAATGTATTTAAAGTAACAAAATTGCATTGTTATTTTTATGCTGTTGAAATAATTGATGCAGCAAAAAAAAATTTTTTTTTATTCCTGCATCAATATTTCCCGAATTTTTTACGCGGGTGGGAGTGATAATCTAATAAATTTTTCTATTTGCCCTAACATTCTGTAGAGAAATAGTGGATGAATACTGACGTATACAAGGATATTATAGAATATATTATTTACTCATTAGCATGAATAGTTTATTTATGTAGGTTAATTATTCTTACATTAGGATAATCGGCGACCTCAAACTAGTAATGGTTACATGACGTTTAATTGGTATAACATGCAATCAGTATAAAAGTATAGGAAGAGAAAACATTTTGGTTTTTTTTAACATAATGCCCAATAATAACGTGGGAAATAAATTAGTAGAAGATTTTTCAAAATTAGGTTCTCATCCTGGTATTCTCTGTACATAAGTATATTTAATCTCTCATGATTCTAGAGCTAGCCTACATGTGCAACTCTCATGAGTCAGATCGAAATTTCTTATAAGGTGGCAATCTGGCTGCATGTACAGACCTACAGTAGTCCTCCTTGAAAAAACTCAAGATTTGGGGTCAATAAGTTTTGAGGCATTAGCAAACCATTTTGTAAATGTTCCCAAGTTCCGTTGCCAAACGATTTAAAGTATGGTGTTCCAACCAATATTATTCATCATCTAATGTGTGCCTTACAGCAAAAAACCCTCCAACGAAGCCTTGCACGCTTGCATATTTTCAATACTGATTGTCGTTCACTCTGTCTATTTATTGTTGTGCCAACTGAAGGTCATGCGAGTATTGTACTGTGCGTATTTTTGTTGTCAAGCAATTTTGTATTCTTTACCACACAAAAAGTCTGCGATGACAACAGCGCATATTTAAATGCTCTTTTTTATTTTCACAAACACAATCCACTTTCTTCGTGTTAGTACGTGATGTGAGCAATGATATTTGTAGCTGATGTCTATATTATGTTTTTTTATTATTATTATTATTATTACTATTTTCATCATCATTTACATTCTTTTCAACGTCTCTGTTTTATGGTACAATACATTGTGTGTTGTTGATATTATTGGTGTTGATTGTTACTGTTATTGCTGTTATTAATATAATATTATGGTTTTTTTTTTAAATGTATTTATTTGGCATCACTGCCCAGGAGATGCAAAAGCAGGAAATGCACTGTCGCCAGAAGGGTGTGCGACCCCCTAATTAGTATTATGTATTTATGTTTGTTTTTTTATAACTAAAAACACAGTAAGTAATTAGTTATTTATATATACAATAATACCTAATTATATTCATCATATTGTATGCATTTTCATTTTATTTAGTCCTTTTTATTATATACTGTTTCTGTTACCTTATTCACTCAATTTGATTTTCCTTTAATTTTTCTGTAATTTAATTGATTTTGTTTCTTCAACATTTAAAAACTAATATTGAAATTGAATTACTACCAATTCTTGAAGTAATTAGGTATCTAATAATTAGAAAGAAGAGAAATATAAATACGTTTCTTATACTTTTTTTCAGACAATTTCAGTCTCAGGCATTTGAATGGTACTATGACAAAATAAAGGACCGGTTCCGTCGCTATGGAAGTGCAAAAGTTGTACGCTCATTATACAAACGCAAGAGCAATGAGTGCTGTAAGTTAATCCAGAATGTCTCCTTGAATATAACGGAGTAGAGCTAGTTGATGTGAACTTACCATCATTCTAGGCCATACATCACTTTAATCCTATGTTAAAGTATTTGTTAAAAAAAAAGAAACTTATGTGTCAACAGTGCAGCTGATATATCTCAAACATCCACATTTTTAATGGCATTACAGAAATCTAATGAATAATGCATTCTGATTTACTGGAAAGGCATTGTGGTAAACTAAAGCATTGAGGATATAAATAATGGTGATTGTTTAAGTAGCCGAGACGACTTCTTACGATTACCATAATATTTATTATGAATAGCAACATAGAGATGTAAATGAATTTTAAGATGGAAATGCTTTTTACTGATTTCAGTCGAAAGTCCAAGTGATCAAAGCAACACAGATTCCGGATTTGAACATCAACTTAGTCCAAACTGCCGAAATAATAGATGTAGTATTGCCCTGGAGGATAAATCTACTAATACAGGTACAATATTATTATTACATTGTAATGTAGATTATCCATTCATACATTGTAACATAAAAAAAAGTGTGACTTTATATGTTTTTATTTCTCAACCTCTTTCTAATTTCTTCAATGAAGATTCAAGAACACTTTTTGTCTCATTTGAAAAAAAGGAAATTTGTTTTTCCTTTGCAACAGTCTCGGTTAAGAAGGATAAAAATTACATGAAAAATCACAAGACAAAACAACTTGGCAATGACAAGAAATATGTCAGATATCAATAAGTTAAAATAGTATAGTTGTAAAAAAGTCATAATAAAAATCACTGTTTAAAATTGTTTAAAATTTACTATGAGTACCTCAGAGACAGACCAGCCATTTTAACAAAGATTAAAACTATAAAAACCTAGCATTTTGCTATTAAAATATTGCATCTGGAAAAAATTACTTCATGTATCGGCAAGTATTTGATTTTGGCACTAAAGCCACTTTTTTTTGTTAAAATCTAATTGTAAATGCAATGGTTGTGGTTCATCCTTCATTATTACGCATAATTTCTGCTTCATACGATTGTGGTGTAGTTTCATTACTGAATCCAGTTCAATATCTCCCTTAATACATCGTTTACTCCTCTTAACAATTCGTTCAAATTACTTCTTGTAGTTAAAAACATTAGAAAGTATAGATGTCAACTCAAAATATCTTGCATCTTGTGTCCATGCCTGCTAATAAATCTTCATCTTTCTATATTTTTGCATCAGATTAAACAATTAGTATCAAAGAAGCATATATTTAAGTAGTCATATATCCAAAAATATGCATCTTGTTTGCTAATTTTCATATTGCTGTAATTATATATATATTTCATGTTATTAATATAATACAGTACCTTCATTTGTTTGATGTTGTATGCTATGTATTGTTCTTAAGATAGTAATATGCTTGTTTGAAGTTATTAAATCGGGCAATGACAATCATTGGCCGAAGCGATTCCATAGAGAATGCAGCGCGATGAGGTGCACGTAACAGATCCTCTGCTCAGACTATTACCAATAATTAGACAGCATCACATAGTCAAGTACTCACAGACAGCGAAGGTGGATTCACCGGCCAATGTTCGTGCCCGGTTTCAAGTCCCTTGATATTTACAATTCAATTGCTTTATCTGTTACAGTACATTACCTTAAGAAAAACTTGACCTTTTCAGTTAAATTAAAGGGAGCATTTCAAACTATTCTTAGAATTCTGGTGGGAGCCGCCAAATGGTAGTTTGAGGATCTTTGGTCCTCAAAGTCATTTTGTCAATAGATTAACTCATTCAGACTGTCGTTACTTTATAAAGCATTAGATAAAGAATGAGCAAATTGAATATCAGTACTATAACAGTTTATCTGCTTTGCATCTCAATGTTGTGTTTCCCTTGTTTGCTTGTTTCTTAAACTGCATGATGTATGATATTTATTGCTACCACTGTAGGCCTGAAAACATCAGTGTGTTCAGCTTCTGCAACCATTCAGAGTGAGTTTTTGCATTATTTATTACCGTAATTTGGCATTTTCACTGTATTTTTTTTCTAGTAAGTAATAGCATCTCAAAAGCAAGGTAAACTGCTGTTCATTCATAACAACAGTTGGCATAAGCAGATTGCCCCCATGTGTTGTCAATGTTACAAAATACTTTTGTCGTGTAGTACTGCACAAAATATCTAAACGTTTTATATTTCTGATGTGCACTAAAAAAAAGTCTTACTGTGCATAGTAAATGAAAGCTATCTGCTTATGACCAGCACATTATGTTTATGAACATTGAGAGTCTCAGTGATGACACTTTCCACATTGTCAATCAAATTTAACATCTGACTAATCAGAAGAGTATGCTACCAGGAATACTCGCATATCTTAGGTATCTCACAAACGCACATGTTTACATATATTCACACTATTGTTTTGTGAGACCTTAGCAACAATAAGCAGCTTTTGATTTGGACGACGCGGCGTTCTACGACGGGCAGCGGAGTGTGAAACCGCACTGCGCATGCGAATACATGGGGAAGTCGTTCGTTGAGTGGATTTGACAACAGGCTTCAAGCGATTTGGCGTTGTGTTGATTACGGCAACGCGAGTTTTATAAATACACGCTCGATGGGGGTGCCTGCATAATTGATCACGCGATACGAGGGAGTGCGTCGTCCTGTAAATTGAAACAGCTTTGATGTTCAGACGGGAAGTGCATAGTACGACGTTCATGGTTGACTGAATTCCCCGTCGCAGCTCCACGCGTCTCCCATTTTGAAAGCTCGCTAATATCTAAGTGGACAGGGCTTAGTGAAAAGGTCCATTTTAAAATGTCATCAACTTAATATTGGATACAATATAATCATATTTTCTGGTCCACGGCGTAGAGCACTTGCATTAAGTTTGAAGCTTGATCATCAATCCCATTTTTGTTGAATGTGGTCGACAATGCAGCAGTAGATTGGGCTCTAAAAACTTTTCATCTTAGAAATAGCTTGTCCACATAAGTGTGTGATGCTAGTACAGTTTCGTGACACTTGAAATCGCACCAACCTGGCCCCTTCCCATTGGGCTTTCTTTTCACGATGTTTGTCCAAACTGTATGCTACTATTTTGGGCTTTTAACCGAAAGGTGGCGATTTGAGTGGCTATACTTTTTCTGTCCTTACTCTATAGGCATTTTATCTCCGAAGTATATCTCTTATATGTATAAAGGGGTACTTGATTGCTAGCATTATTGGATTCTTCTTGGGATTGAGTGTGTCTGATCCAATGACACAGGCAATATTATGAAGCGATGGCTTAATGAGTTATACGACCGACATATTATTACAATTCATTTATGATAATATAATGCAATTCCCTTAAGTACACTTTTGAATATTTGGCCATGCTTCTGAAATGCAATAAGTATTGTTAAATTAAGCAATTTCTCCAAAACAAATTTAACAAAACCAGGCTTTAAAAGGAAAAAATAATGTTGATGTGGTAAAAATGAATATTTGTAAGATATTCAAGGGGTATTTAAAGCAATAGTCATGAACGGCTAATGAAATGCAAGTTTTTGATTATTTGAAAACCGTAGAAAAATGCTATTGAAAGCTTTTTATAGCACTAGACCTACATAATTATTGTTGATGGGACATAGCCCACATCATTTTGAGCTTTATAATTGGTACAAAACCTTGTCCATATGACAGATAACTAGCTCCTAACGGTAGAATATACGATATTGAAGTCATAACAAAAAAACATGGTTGGTGAGGATGTTAATTGGCGGCATCAACAAACAAGTTGCAGAGGATGGTAATGATTCTTGACATTTATTTAGGGCTTTCCACATTCATGACGTCTCTCAAAGTGCCTGGCATATTGCTATAGTCACGGACACACTAGCTCTCATACACAATGAGCAACCTCCTGTGAATGTGATCCTTGGGGAGTAATCTGTGTCATGCTTCAATAATCAACATAGATGAAATATATTTAACATTAAAGTTTCATATCCTACCTATTTATACACATGGGCAGAGAAATTTTAAACCCAGATGTCTTGCCAATGAACATAAGCAAGTGACCTAGATGATATGTAAAACCTCATCTTACTTTTAGAACCACTTATTGAGGAAATATATTAGGGTATCGTTAGCTTGTACATTTCTGCCAGATTGTACTTTAATTGTATTTGTTTATTTATAGTTACATAAATCGCTTTATAATATAGCCTTTTGATTTGCACTGATGTTGGCGGAAGTGTCAATTTATAGTTCTAGAACTACTTGACTTTCCTTGAAAGTCAGTATCATGTTCTGTATTGTTTACTTATCTTGAAACAAATTTGAATAGAATTGAATATTGCAATCGTTACTTCAATGCATCAAATGATGTATTCATTTATATATAGCACAATTTTCCATGGTTACAGTTTCTTCTGGATATTAAATTCCAGGTGAAAAAGAAATTGACATGTGTTTCCATTATTGTTCTTTTTTTTAGATAAAGACTTTCTTGAAAGCATGAGACCGGATATGGAGAATGTATCTACTCAATGGCCTCCGGCAAGTCGTAGGAATTCATATAGATCAGAGAGTTTATCACCTGACACAGAAACATGGCAGGTAAGCTGAGTCAGACAAATAATTATTTATTATTTATTCAACTTGTAGAATGGCAACCAAAATACATGAATAAGAGAGAAAATATAAGGGATAGTGCTTAGAGAAGCATAACAAGTGTATTATAGCTCTTCAAAAATGCGCCCTCCACAATAGAAAGATGGAAGAAGAATGTCAAATTGAAAAGACAAAATTGATAGTAAACAGATAAAAAAGCACAGTTTATGAATACCCAATATTTTTGTCTTTGATATTCAATATACCCCTTAATTAATGAATATTCAAAATTATTACAATCACAAATATTCAATATTGTAATTCATAAATATCCAATATTGTAATTTATGTATATTCAATACTGTAATTCATGAATATTCAATATTGTGATTGATGAATATTCAATATTGTAATTCATCTATATTCACTATTATAAATCATGAATATTTAATATTATAATTTATGAATATTCAATATTAAAAGGCATGAATATTCAATATTATTATGCATAAATATTCAATATTATAATTCATATATTCAGTATGGTAATATTCAATTATACTTCATGAATGTTCAATATTATATTTCATGATCATTCAATATTATTTTATTTCGTGATCATTCAATATTATTTTATTCCTCATCTTATTTATTTTTGGCTAGAAATATATATAAATTGGTGATTTATATTGGTTAAAAGAAAAGAAATACATTATACAAATAATATCCTTTACTTAAATGAACAAATTTCTGGAAGTTTTTATACTGGAAAAATGAATTTCTTTTGAAATTTGATACTTATTACTCAGGTACAAAAATTTAGATATGATTGCGTTTCAAACAATACATCGTAAAACGATGTCATCTTTATTTACACGTAACTGAATTGAAGAAGTTATTTAAAAATCTATGATATTTGATATTACCGTTACCTCAACATGTGTGACAACTATTTTATTACCAATTCTCTGTGTAGTGTTGTAAATTCATACTCATAGGCATATATTGCTAAAGGCATGTTCTGTACTAACTCCAAGATGAATTATTAATAAAAGACATATATAATAAACTATAATGTCTTATATAAACATACATGGTAAGCTTATTACATTTGGAGCATAATATTTTAAGATATATTCAAAAGGTCATCATGAATGTAACCCAAGGCAATATTTTGAATTTAAATGTCATTTGTCATCATGAGGACAATTTACATTAAATGAACATATTTTTCAAAAAACCTGAAATCAAATCAACTGAATGTATAAATTCTGATGGACTATGATTTATTAAAAATTCATAAGAAGGAAATGTGACACGCTATACAAGAAGTTATGTTGGATATGTTGTACATACAAAGTTTAAATTGTAATTCAACTGCAGATTTTATCTTGACAGATTTTCAATGTGTGTATTAAATGTTGTTGAATCATCTGCAGCATATCTAATGATCATATACGTTCAACTACCATACACTCA